>NW_024387375.1:10367339-10815443 GCF_900408965.1 Simochromis diagramma
ATACTAGAATAGTAGCAGGTAAAGACCCCGGGTAGACTGTAAAACCTTGACTATATGTCATATATGCTACTACAAGTGAAACTAGTGCCTTGTCCAAGTCAAGAGATGTATCTAAATTCTCACATTCAGAATAATAGAACTAGAATACGAACCCACATTCATAACCTGTTCATAAAGTCAATTCATTCTACAGTGGAATTTAACTAGATATCAGTAAGTAAAAAAACTAAGCAAGTCATCACACAATATATATTAAATAATTGATGACCACCTGTTAGCTGTCTATCTATCCATCCATCTTCTTTGAGCATATTTTGTAAAAACCATGAAAATATTAAATAGCTAAAGGAGGTCAAATGGCATCATAATATATTAATTAATTAATTTTAGTATTTTAACACCTTAGTACCAACAGAGCATCATTTAAATGCCACAGCCCACATGACCATGTCCATTTGTTTTATATATTACCCACTGATAACATACAAATCACCAAAATTACCCAAATAAATTATCCAAACAACGTTTGCTTTGTAGTTCTGTATAAATATGTGCTTTACCTTGAAAAGAGACCGACAGACATACTCATAAACCATATTCTTCAAGTTGGCTCCTAATGCCACAATCCTGGCATCAGTATTCTCTTCTTCCTAAAATGTAAAACAAACAAACACACAGACATAAATGAGCTGAAGAAGAAGACACTGGACATTAAATAGGACAAACTCATGTTACAAAAGGATGTCGTGTCACAAAGTAAGTTTTTATTAATACCAAGCAGGAAAAGTGTCTGTAACTGTATTTTATAATAAATAACTGTGTCCTAGATGTACTACCAAAAGTAGAATAATTGAAAACAGCATTTTTATTTTAGTGTGTTCTTTTTTTCTGTCATATCAGAGGAACCCAATTGTCTCAAGGCTATTCTGGAGTGCATGCACAGCAATTACACCATGATAATAACACATATAGAGAAAGACACAAAAGAAACAAATGGAAATAGTACAAATAAATAAATAATTTTTAAAAAATCCAGATGGACTTATTGTCTGCCCCATCTGTTTTTCTTTCCATGTATGTGTCCTTCTGCCTCTCCTATCTGAATCTCTGCTGTTTTAAACCTTTGCAAAAGCTAATCTAGGCTTCGTAACCTGCTTCCATTCAAGGTGTGTGTGACGTTTTTTTTTCCTGTCATATAGTTATATTTGAAAAAAACCTCTTTTTTTCAAATATAACACAAGTCTTTTCTGTTTCTTTTCCACATGGGTATGCTTGTTAAAGTGTGACTGTGTGAATCTATGTATGTAGGCAAACAGAGAAGTGTGTATGTCAGCCATGAGAGGGCAAAATTCTCTTGTTAGATTTCAGAAGCCATCTGCACTTTGTGGCAAATTAAACTTGCTTATTCAACACACAAACCGATGGATGCAAAGAGAGAGTCCATGAATCAGTGCACTATTCTGACTATACTGCTGACTGTAAGACAACATACACACTCATACGTAGAAACATGTAAGAGTAGTGACCAGCCGCTGCCTGGTGACATTCTTGGATGGCAGCACTGGCTCTAACAACCCACACAGGATTTGGGAGAATTAGTGTTCAGTCTCTCAACCCACTCTATGTGTGCCGGTGTGTATGTGTGTGCACATGCATGTGTGCACTCTGGTTATCAGACAGTGCTTAGGGCTCAGATGGGAAACAGCAGTGTGATACATGCACGATGTGCTCCAGCTGTACAGGTCAGACTGAAATACTCAGTTGCAGAAGAACACAAAAATGATCCTTCAAAAAATGTAACAAAGTAAATTAAGCTGAATTTATCAAAACTAAACGGAGCTAGAGAAAATATCCTTAAACAATTACAGACACCATATATCTTTTGCAGTCTGCTTCAGTGTAAACATATTGTCTTGCACTCATGCTTGTACTGATGAGCAATAAATGTATTAAAAAAATAAGCAGTAGCAAAACTGCTTTACTCTGGACATGCCAAAAACAGCAGTTTATATTATTGTGAATAAGTTTGCAAAGCAGTTTTTTTTTAATGTATGAAACACTGGGGGGTCTACCTATCAGATGAACAGTGGATGGATCCCAGAGTCCTCCAGTCTGATTGGTGCCTTTGGGCAAATTACTGAACCCCAAGTTGCCCTCTGATGTGTGTAAATACTACAAAGCGTAGATAAAAGCGCTGTATGAATGTGTGTGTGATTGGGTCAATGAGACTTGCAGTAAGAAAGTGCTTTGAGTGCTCAACTGAGTAGAAATGCATTACATAAGTACCACTTTTTTTTACCATCAATGTAAATTGAGCTGTGATGGAAATTAAGAAAATTAGACCTTCCCATATAGTCTCTTTCCCGATAACAGTTTGTAAATGAATTTCTATGTCACAGAACCAGCCTTTCCCAGAAGATCTGTAATGATGCGACGCTTTTTTTTTTTTTTTTTTTTCATCTTTGAGGGTGTATGCCTAATCAGAACAATCGAGGAGTTGCTCTGCTCTTAGTGGTTGTTACGTCATTAGACTTGCCCAACAACCGCCTGGGCAACTTATGAGGCTGACTAGTCGAAAGGTACAAGGCCAACTGAAGAAAGAAGCAGAACTATCTGGTCAGAGCACACAATGCACTGAGCAGAACTGTTATTATATATTGGAAAAAAGTGAACAGGCTTTTATGAAATTTGCTTCTACGTTTTTTTCCCAGGCCACTTTGCTAATTTAGAGGTTTAGGCTATCGCTTGAACAGAGCTAGCATTGTGCATAGCTCTGCCCAATAGCTGTGTGCATATATATCTATCGTGTATGAGCAGTTGCCAGGCAACCACAGAGACCCTCTGTTAAAAAAAACTTGTTAATTAGCAAGCAGTTTAGAGGGGGTTTTTTGTTTGTTTTTTTTACTGCTGGACAGAGTCGGGCTAGGACAGTTTCCAGTCTCTATGTTAAGCTAAGCTGACGAGCTGTTGGTGATAGTTTCATATTTAGTTGACAGAAAAGAGGAGGTGTCAACTTTCTCACTCAACTCTTTGCCAGAAATTAAATAAATGCATTATCCAAAATGTCCAAAGCTATTCTTTGAAGCTGAACTTATACTATTTCATCCATACACACATGGTCCATCTCCACTGAAACATCAACTACACTAAACTGCCTAAGCATCAATTAGCTGGTATATTAATAAAAAGCCACAGATTGTCCATATATCCAATAATACACAATGCCACGACTGAAAACACATGAACACACACTGAAAACAGTCAACTGTTATTTTAAACAGTTTAATTTTATGCCCTGATTGTGAGACTATTTGGAAGTGTGCGTATTAACCTTTTTTTAATCCGTTGAACAAATTTTTGTTTAGTCACAAGGAGATGTTTTGTTGATGCTGATTTCACCTCAAGAGTTTATTAAACACAATTATTAAAAGTGTCTTAAAACATGAGTGAGTACTGTAAGAGCTGTGAGGAATTTCTTGCTGCATTGTATACATTTCTGTATACATATTTTTTATTTGTTGTATTGTATGTATGTATTATTTATGTATGGTGATCTGCTTGTATTTCTTTTACCGCCAGTGTGGGACAGTACTCCAATTCCATTGTACTATTGTACAAAGTATGACTGTGCAGTAACAATAAAGGGTTAGAGCTAAAGTTAGCTAAAGTTAGAGCTAAAAGTATTTAGTTACCTTCTTGGCCTGAAGAGCTCTTTGGAAGAGGCGCAGAAAAGAGGCGAGGCTGAAGCGGTACATGTTGTTGATCTTTGACAGGTCTGTGATAACAAAATACATCTTGCTAGCACTCTCTGCAAGAGGCAGGTAGGCATCCCGTTCCTAAAGTAAAAGCAAAGAAAAACAGAAAGAGAGAGAGAGAGAGAGAGAGAGAGAGAGAGAGAGAGAGAGAGAGAGAGAACAATGTCAAAAAGAAATAAGGGACAAAACAAGGAAACAGTGAAAGAAGGACCACATATGTTGTGGAGTTACAACAGATGGATGGATGAAGACAGAAAATTGCACTGATATGCAGAAAACATAACATGCGCGAAAAAGCAATTACAAGTGTTTATTTCAATCAAAATGGAAGAATAGAGGGATAAATTAGGATGGACTCAATGACTTGTAATGAGAAAGGAGCTGTGAGAGAAAACAGAGGTGCATGGGACCCGGGGAGAAATAATAAAATACACAAACACATAAAAAAAATTAAAAAAAAAAGAGTAAAGTGCAAAATCAGTTCTGGTATAACACTGCACCCTAGAGGATGAGTATATAATGCATTTACAATGTGCCTACACTTTTACATATGTGCAGTCCGATGCCTGCAGCATTATATTGCTCATTTTATTACATTTAATATACATTTGGCTTACTTGTTTAGGTACACATTCTGTGAAATTGACAGCATGTTACATCTACCTAAATATCTTGTTTTAATAATTAATTAGCAACTGTTTTACAGGGTCTCAAATCATTTATTGGAAAGTAGAACATATCTCAGCTAGCGAAGCTTTCAGGAGTCATCTGTCAAAGATTAGAAGTTACAGTCTTTTCGATTTTCACTTACAGCCATTTGAACTATGAAGAACAAACATCAAGGTATGACATCCGTGTAGAAGGCCAACATAACTCATACTGTTGATTCCCAAAGTGTTACTCCTTTTAAAACTGAACCCCAAAAATGTATTTAGTATATAGGATTTTCATGGGTTGTGTGTGTGTGTGGTTGAAATACCTGGTCCAAGGAAGCCTGCAGCCTATGTGATTCCAGTAGTGACTCCTGGATTAGGGCGCTGCTTGCTTTGGTCTGGTTTAGGCTGTCTATTAGCTCCCTGTTCTCCAGAATATTCCCCTGAGCTGTAGCCAAGGTCTGACAACCAAAAAAGGACAAGTTGCAAAAGATCAGCAGGAAATAAGGAGAAATTTAAATTACGTAGAGAGAGTTCAATTGGATAAAATCTTTGATCTGATAAAAGTTGCAAGGAAAAGACAAGTTGTTTGCATCATGTGGGGTTTTTATTTATTTTGTTGTATTTAAGCATTCATTGGGTGCCAAGAGTCTTCCACTAAATCCTGTGGAATCTATTCTCTGAAACCAAGTGATAAAATGTATTCAAATAAATTCAAATACAATAGATGAGAAAGCAGCAGAGCATGGAAATGTCAAGTCAAATATGCTCCTACAATTCAAGAATAATTATATGTCTAGTACCACTGAAGCACTGACATCTTGGTATCCGTGTGTGTGTGTGTGTGTGTGTGTGTGTGTGTGTGTGTGTGTGTGTGTGTGTGTGTGTGTGTGTGTGTGAACAGATTTCCCTTAGACAAAAAAAAATGATCATTAGGGTGAATTCCACAATGTCCATCGCTGATGTGTGCACGTTTCTCTGACTGTATACTGTATGCATGAAGTTTTCGTTCAGCTGTTGTGTGAAAGTAAAGAAATGAAGGAATCTTCATTGGAATAAAGCACTTGGCCAGGAAGAATTTGATGTTTTGCTCTATACTGTCATTACAATATGTGTAAAATGACATGTCCACACAATGCTCACCCCTTCTTATGGCTACATCTTCTTAAACCAGCAGTCTTTATGGACACACTCTAGCCACTTTATTAGGTACACCACATGGGACAGATTCAACAAGGTGCTGAAACCATTCATCTGAGATTTTGATCCATGTGACGTGACAGCATCAAACAGTTGCTGTAGATTTGATGGTTGCTCATTGAATCTCCTGTTCCACCACATCAACGTGCTCTCTTGTAATGTGATCTGGTGACTGTGGAGGCCATTTCAGTACACTGTCATGTTCTAGAAACCAGGATTAGGTGATTTGAGCTTTGTGGTACCACCGTCTCTTTGGACCTGTTTCAATGGAACCTTTCTCCAGAACTGCCGTGTTTCCTGTCTCAGAACAAAAGCCTTCAGGGCATCTGTGACAAAGGTCATCTGCACCCCACTCCAAACCTGGAGGCTGAATTGAATTGAATTGGAAACTGTATCCTCTGCTGAGGGTGGTTTGCACCCAAGGGTCGAAGACCTCCCAGACGTTGAAGTGTTGTGGAAGAAACATCAGGCACCAAAACATTGGCAGTCAGGCAGTTACAATGCCATGGATTAATTGAAGGCACGCACCGCAAATTGGCAAACTGTTGCCTGACTTTGTTCACCTGTGCACTATGCTCTAGTCTGCTGAGCATAGTGGGTCTGCTGGGCTGCAGGGTTGAACATCTGACCCTGAATTACAGGCAACATCCTAAGCATTTTCCTATGAGCCTCAGAGAAGATGTACTAAGTAAGCTACACCTGTTGCCAAGCCAAAGTAAAGGTAGACATCAGTCTGCCAAGCTCTTTGGTTATGAAAACAAAAGCTTGAAGCAAAGGTCACTCAAGCTCTGTGTCAAGACATCAGCCACAGCAGCGTGGAGAATCTGGGACAGAGCTGAAACCACATGGGAAGAAGAGTTCCCAATATGCCCCATGTAAGTTGCTATAGTATAACTCGTGGTAAGGAGATCATCAGGGATTCTAACCTGTGGCCGTAAGTAATGCTTATTGGGAATGAGGGCTTCATCTCGAGATATTATCAGTAGCAGCATGGCCTTGAGCAAGCTTGTGGTGTTGAGTAGGTAAAGGAGAGCTACATGCAGACACCCCTGAAAAAGGCAAGTCAGCCTCAGTAAAGTATTGTCAAACCAGGCCAGCCTCGTGGTCCTCTCAGTTAATGGCATACAGCTGGAGTTGATGCAAACATCATCTGTCAGAGCCTGCCTGAGATATTCAATGCCAAGACACAGTGGACATCTGTCATGGCCATCCTCCTGGCTTAGAGGGACCAAACATGCCTGCAGGATAGAGTACCTGTGCCAATTTCAATAAATGGTGTAGCAGTGAGGCACAAATCTAACACAAGCAGCAGGTATAATGCTGCCAAATTAGCAATGTTGAAGAAGAGCGATGAGCATTCAGCCTCTAGTTCAGATGTACCAGTAGTAGTTATTTGAGTTACTGTTGCTTTTATGTCAACTCAAAGCAGACTGCCCATTCTCCTCAGTGGATATTTTCAGTTTTTTAAACTATGATAGGATGATGATGATGATGATGATGATGATAGAAGGTTTGTTTTCTGTTTTTAGTCTTTATGCAGTTCAAGTAGTTGGACAGAAGAAGGTTTGAATGGGCTTTGGCTGTAGCTATTTAAATTATCTGTGTTGAGAACAAAATGAACACACTGTGTTGTCAGTAATTGTTGTGTTCATATTTGTCTGCAATGACCAGAATACAGAATAACTGGCCCAGTTATACTACTACTGATGATTAAGATCATACTACTGATGATTAAGATCATACTACTGATGATTAAGATATCACTAGTTACAGAGGCCAAATCATCAGAAAGCAGCCCCTCCAGTGGATACATTGTATCCAAAGTTTTCCATTTGGTCAGTCAATTTTCACAGATTCATTGAACTAAACTTCAGTACTCAGCAATAACAGCTTCTGGTTATGATGAAGTGCTCCATCAGACATATGCGTCAGCGTTCAAGGGAGGGAAACTGATCGCGACAGCAGCAACTCCTCCTGCTCAGTCTGTACACACCGTTCTATTTTGTCTACCATACCCTCCTCAGGCTTAGTCCTCATCAGTGGGTGGGAGCAAAAACAAGATCTGCAGTGCAGAGAAAACTGAGCATTCACACGGGAAGAAAATGAGGTTTCACCAACATGAAATCATCATCTCCACATTCAGGTCCGCAGGTATTTGGGCTCTGACATAATTCTGAATTTGCTTCTGCACACCACCAAAGCAGATTTGGTGCGAAGCAATCAACACATGATTTGAATGTAGACTTTTATCTTCTATTCAGGTGATTTTTTTTCAAATATTACTTCTTTTATTGGGCAATATTAAATGGCCAAACTAAAATAAATTATAAATATCAGAACAGCTAGGAGGATGTTTTTGCCAACATCCAAATACTATGAACTCAACAACGTATAGCTTTGTACTCCATTATGTACAGGGTGGACCATTTATATGGATACACCGTAATAACATGGGAATGGTTGGTGATATTAAAGTCCTGTTTGCGGCATATTAGTATATGTGAGGGGGCAAACTCCTCAAGATGGGTGGTGACCATGGTGGCCATTTAGAAGTCGGCCATCTTGGATACAACTTTTGTTTTTTCAATAGGAAGAGGGCCATGTGACACATCAAACTTATTGGTAATGTCACAAGAAAAACAATGGTGTGCTTGGTTTCAACGTAACTTTATTCTTTCATGAGTTATTGACAAGTTTCTCTTTGTTCACAGCCATTGACATGTCGAAGGGGTTAACACGTGAGGAGCGGAGCCCACAGCGTGGCACTCGCCGCATGTCACTGGAGAGTGAAATTAGTCAAACCTTCGGCAGATATTAGCTACTCACAAATGGCACCCTTACAAACTCCAGCTACTGCAGCATCTCAACGAGGATGACCCAGATCGACGCACAGAATTTGCAAAATGGGCAAAACAAAAATTGGAACAGGAACCTCAGTTCACGCAGAAGATTTTGTTCAGTGATGAGGCAAACTTGAATGTGAATGGTGAAGTTAACAAACAAAACCACCGCTATTGGTCTGACACTAACCCACATTGGATGGATCCCTCCAAGACTGTTGAAACAACAAAAGTGATGGTTTGGTGTGGTATATGGGGTACAACGATAGTGGGTCTATTCTTCATCAATGGAAACCTCAAGGCCACTGGATATTTGAAATTTCTACATGATGATGTGTTTCCCTCTTTGTGCACTGAAGCTGGCACGTTCCCTGAGTTTTTCCAGCAAGATGGTGCACCACCACATTATGGGTGCCAGGTCCGAGCATTCCTAGATGAACAGTTTCCTGGAAAGTCGATTGGTCGTCGTGGGCCAGTTGAATGAGTCTCTTGGCGAAAAGGCAACACAGAGGTATCGAAACACGGGGGCAAAAATGCTCTGGCCACCGTCACCGCTGTCGTGGACGCCAGGGGTACCGCCTCCGGCCACTTGGTCGTGCGGTCCACCACAGTCAAAAGGTGCGTGAAACCCTGTGACTGCGGCAAGGGACCAACCAGGTCCACATGAACGTGATCGAAATGCCTATCGGGGAAACGGAAAGGTTCGAGGGGTGCCTGCGTGTGCCGGTGGATTTTCAAGCGTTGGCATGGGATACAAGCCGCCGCCCATTCTTTCACCGTTTTGCGAAGGTCTGGCCAAACAAACCTGGCGCTGACCAGCTTGACCGAGGCCCGGATGCCAGGATGAGAGAGGGCATGCACCGAGTCAAAAACACGACGACGCCATGAAAGCGGAACCATCGGTCGGGGGTGGCCGGTGGAAACGTTGCAAAGCAGGTGCGGACCGCTGTCCCACACAGGGGTGTCCTCCAGCACATGGCCAGTTTTTGTTGATTGAAGGGCAAGGACGTCCAGGTCAGCACGTTGCTCAGCGGCCATGGCAGCGTAGTCCACGCCGACATACACCGGAGAAACCAACACGCGTGAGAGACAGTCAGCGACGTGATTGGACTTACCAGCCACATGCTGAATGTCTGTGGTAAACTCTGAAATGGCCGCCAACTGCCGCTGCTGGCGTGCACTCCATGGGTCAAAGACCTTGGACATGGCAAACGTCAAAGGTTTGTGGTCAACGTATGCAGTAAAGTTGCGACCCTCGAGGAAAAAACGAAAATGTCGTGTCGCGAGGTGCAGGGCCAGCAACTCCCTGTCGAAAACACTGTACTTGCGTTCGGCATTCCGGAGCGTACGACTGAAAAAGGCGAGCGGTTGCCAGAGACCTGAAACCCGCTGTTCCAACACGGCACCTACTGCCACGTCGGACGCGTCGGTGGTCAACGCGATCTCCGCCGACGGAAACGGGTGGGCCAGCAGGGCGGCGTCAGCCAGCGCAGACTTGGCTGCGGAAAACGCCTGGACGCGTACGGCAGCCAGTCAACGGGATCTTTGTCTGTTTTACCTTTTAAGGCAGCATAGAGCAGGTGGGCAGCTCTGGGGAGAAAGCGGTTGTAAAAATGTATCATCTCCAAGAACTCCTGCAACGCTTTAACCGACGTGGGACGCGGAAAAGCCGAAACGGCCCGGACTCTGTCGGGCAACGGAACCACACCTTCAGCGGAAATGCGGTGCCCGAGGAAATCCAGAACAGGCAACCCAAACTGGCACTTGGAAGGGTTGATGATCAGGCCGTGCGCTGCCAAACGCTGGAAAACCTGGCACAGATGGGACTCGTGCTGGCTCACTGAGCAGCTGGCCACCAATATATCATTCAGGTAAACAAAAACGAACGGCAGCCCACGCAAAACGGAGTCCATCAGCCGCTGAAAGTGGGCGGCACCTTTCAGGCCAAACGGCATGCGCAAAAACTCGAACAAGCCGAAGGGGGTAATGACAGCGGTTTTAGGAACGTCTTCGGCGCGCACGGGAACCTGGTGATACCCCCGCACCAAGTCAATTTTAGAAAAAATCCAGGTTCCGGCGAGATTGGCCGAAAAATCCTGAATGTGGGGGATGGAGTAACGGTCATTCTCCGTGGCATTATTTAAACGGCGGAAATCTCCGCATGGCCGCCACCGACCGTCCGATTTGGGCACCATGTGAAGCGGAGAGGCCAATGCACTGTTCGAACGCTGTACAATGCCAAGGCGCTCCATGGCTACAAACTCTTCCCGAGCGATGGACAGTTTCGCAGGGTCGAGGCGGCGCGCGCGCGTGAACACCGTGGGACCGTGGGAATATAATGCTCCACCCCGTGCTTTGTTACTGTGCTAGAGAAATTAGGGACAGACAGCTATGGAAACTCTAAAAGCAAACGCTGAAAAGCATCCCCGGAGGTCACTACATTAGCCCAAATCAGGGGCTCGGCGGCCCGAGTAAAACAGGGTAGCGAAGAAAACGAGAGAGCATCAATTAAACGTCTGTTAGCAACATCGACAAGCAGTCCATGAGCACACAGAAAATCAGCACCTAAAATAGGTACAGAGCTAGCGGCAACAACAAAGTTCCACTGGAAATCCCGACCATGAAAATAAACAGTCACCAACTTTTCCCCAAACGTTGTGATGGGAGAGCCATTAGCTGCAATGAGCTGCGGCCCACAGTTCGCTGCTAGTCTGTCGGCAGCGGTAGGGGGAAGGAGGCTTTTCTGGGAGCCGGAGTACACGAGAAAACATCTCTCGGAGTGCAAGTCCTCTATGAAGAGCAGCTTTTCTGTATTGCCAGCGGTCCCGGCTGCTACGGCGCGCTGGCGACCCGCCAGGTATGAAAACATACCTGTAAAAATGGCGCCAGAGCGCAAGGCGGCAGGCAGCGACGCGCTCTGGCGCCAAAACGCTGATGGTAGAAACAGATACTCTTTCCGCGGTGCCGGTGTGTAGCAATCCCTGCCGTCAGCAAAGGGGCAGATGCTCCGGGGGAGGCAGGTGGAGGCGTGGAAGGTGACTGAGCCTCCACGTGCACGAGCCACGACGGGGGATCGTGGAGCCAAAAGTACGGCAGTTTCAGCACCACAGCTGCAACCGGAGGCGGAGGACCGGCGGCCGCTGATGCATCCAAAGCGGAGTCTGTGTTATCTTCGGCCCGTAGCATGCTCGAGTCAGGGGTCACCAATGTGGAGGTAAGTATGGATAACACAGAGCTCTCAGTTCTCAGTCCTTCTTTATTCCTCTCCAACATCAACTGAACACATCGTGCCACAAAACACAGCAACACACTTCCTCAACACTGGGTGTGAGTGGAGCCCTCTAGTGGTCCACCACAACATTACCAATAAGTTTGATGTGTCACATGGCCCTCTTCCTATTGAAAAAACAAAAGTTGTATCCAAGATGGCCGACTTCTAAATGGCCACCATGGTCACCACCCATCTTGAGGAGTTTGCCCCCTCACATATACTAATATGCCACAAACAGGACTTTAATATCACCAACCATTCCCATGTTATTACGGTGTATCCATATAAATGGCCCACCCTGTAGAATCCTTGTCTATATTTCCCTCACAGTATATGTTAGCATGAGTACCTCCAATAATGATTCTTCCAGCTGAGCCAGCTGTATCTTCTTGTCTTCCTCTTGTTGTAGTAGCCTTGTTTTCTCAGTCTCCAGCTCTGGCTTTTCTTGCTGGATGGTCAAGGCTAGCAACTAACATACAGACACACAAATAAAGAGCCAGTGGGCACACTGTGTGGCCACATCAAGTATATATCCCATGTATTTGTGTTATTAACTTTAAAGTTATTATTGGACATGATTATGCTCAATAGGTACATTTTAAATTACTGGCATTGTACATTTTATATGCATTTGTATTTGTGTGCTGGTTGAATGGGTTACCTGTCCCCGCAAGCCTGCCCTAGTTGTTGTGAAGTTGACCTCAGTAACCACTGAGACGGCATCAGGAGGGATGAAGGGACTGGGATTCCGTGTTGCCAGGAAGAGACGGAAGTCCTCATTGTAATCAATAACCTTGTCTCCTATCTGGACCACATATCTAGGACCTGCACATGTGTAAATGTGTCTCTTAACAAGGTACCTTGTATCACATCAACTTTTAACTTTATCCTACCTTCCGTCCTTTTACTTTTCTCCCTCTACTTTCTTCCCCTTCTGTCGTCTAGATGTCCGCAGTGCAGAACTGTCAATTTTTTTGTCTCAGCACTTTTTTCTTTCTTGTTCAACACTACTTTTAAGTGGATAACTTGCCCTTTCGCATACTGTCTCTGCCCCCGCTCTTTCCAATTCTGCTTCAAATAGCGAACCGCCTCTCCCTGGATGATTCAGAGCCTTATGAATCACACATCATTTTTACAGGTATGTTTTCAACCTCTGTTTTTTATATATGTGATTGGAATGCAATTACCTAAAAGGAGAAACTAAAGTATTACTGGCTATAGAAGACGCTTCAAAACCAGTCGTCTATGAATACACGCTGTATTTGGGGGCTTTTTTTTGTCCAATTTTGTAAGACAATTTCAAAGAGTATTCATCCATAAAATGGAATGACCAAAGGACTGCACTGCATGTTTTTTTCTATTGACAATTTTAATATCCAACAGCTGCAAAGTATTTGAGAAAATTAAGTGGATAAAATAACTACCATTTTGAGATTTTGAGACTATTAATTGGTGATATTTTTACTACATAGAATTCATTAGGCTTAAACTGAAGAAAATGGGTGGATGGATGGATTTTAATATCATATTATGTACATACAGGCTAGTCCTTGTGTAAAATAAGAGATATTTATGTCTAGTGCATGCATGTTTCTCATGTGTGAGATTTGCATAAACCTATGGACACTAAATGAGACAACACCAGGGTTCTACAGCATCTTATTCTCATGCATACAGAAAAAACCCTCAAAACTGAAAAGTCTAATGTGCTCTTTCTCTTTGCTGTTTCTCTTGCCTTTCTAAAAAGGCAAGGAACAAAGACTAGGTAATTCAAGGAAAATCAATAAGTGAGCTCCTACTGAGAAACTACCACACTTTACCTGAAAGGTCCATTTCTGTGATTGTACAAATAATGAGAAGTGACACACGGAAAGCAATTACTTCTTATGTACCACAGTGTGATAATGCAGCAAACCTGTTTTCTTTTTTCACTTATTGTTATTTATCCACCGTCTCCTTCGTTCACACTTTTCTTTTTCATTTGTAATGCTCGCCCACAGTATGCTCATTAATTCTTTCAAATATAACTAACACTGAAAATAATGGACATGGTACAAAGTTTCACAGGCGTTTGTTGAAAAAAAAAAAAAAAGTAAGTCAGGAGCAAGTTATTGATAAGTTATTAATATCACTAACATCAAGACTCACTATCAAAATGTAAGGCTTGAGACACTAATTTGAATCTATTGGCTTTCAATCATTATCTACAGTTTGGTAAAAAAAAATTAAGTACACACTCTTTAAATTCTAAGGTTTTATGTATTGGGACATAGTAAAAACAATCTGATCCTTAGCAGGTTTTACAGCTGGCAGCATACAAATTTAAACAAACTACAACTGCTTCCACAGGAATTGAGAGCGTGAGTACCGACCACTTTAATCAAATTCACTTGATTAGCTGATCATCAGCAAGTGTGAGCATCTCTATAAAAGCTGAAGCTCTGGCACTTTGCAGGTCTGGTGGATTCAGGTGTGTTAACACAATGCCAGGAGTAAATCTTCAGCAATGGTCTTAGAGAAGCAACAGCTGCTGTGCAATAATGTGGGAAGGGTTATTCTTGTGATTTCTTTAAGTTTTCAACATGATCCCACACTGCTTCAACAATGTTGAGGTTTGGGCCCTGGTGAAGCTAGTCCATGACTGGTAGTGATCCACTCTGTGTTTTTGTATCCAGGGGGATCAAGATCTGACGGTACTTTTCTATGTTTGTAAATCCATCCGCTTTGATAAGATCCACAACACCACTGGCTGAAATTCAGCCCCAAACCATGACAGAGCCTCCACTGTGTTTTATAGAGCTGTTACCACTGATTTCTGTCCAGCTCTTGAGTAATTCATCATAGATCAGCCTTTTCTCCCCTTTTGCCTTCCTTGAGAATGGCTTCTTAATTGCCACCGTTCCAATGAGACCATTTCTGCTGATGCTTCAGTGAACAGTAGATGAATTGACTGAAGGGCCAGATGCATCTCTGAGGTCCTGTGTCAGGTCTTTGCTGGATACTTTTTTCTATTTCTTGATGACATGACTTTATGATACTGCTCATCTGCTGTAGGCTGTTTTTTTTTTTAAAGCCTGCCACTTCATCTTTTGTGACCAGCTTTGTAGTTTCCTCAAATTGTTTAAGGACAAAGTCTACACCATATTGATATATGCCAAGTTTTCAGCAAATGGCTCTTCAATAATCACCTTTTTAGCAGAAAAATATTATTTTTTATGCCTGTAAAACTATTTTAGCTTTTCCATTTTTCATAGATTAATTTCATAAAGACAGATATAGACATTTCATAAAGAAATGTAAACAAATGATGTGTTTTTGCATCAGGCTTCTAATTGGTTCTTTATCAAGTCATCTGTAAACAATTCAGAGGACAGTGTTAAGCAACCGAACAAACAAAAAACAATGGTAAGATAGAAGGCCTGAAAGTGGTGGAAAAAAAACATGTCCAAAACTAAAACACTGAAGACCAATTAAAACATATTAGAAGTCTGGCAACTTTGAAGTAAATTGTAGAGAAATGAGGGGTGCTTCTGCATTTTGGCTGAGTTCTTTTAACTTTCCTTTTACTGTGACTGTATTGTGGAAAGGTCTTGTCTGAATATATAATAAAACATGAATAGTCAATGTTTAACCATTTGATTTACTTAATATTTTACAGAGTAAGGCTTTTGAGAGTGAGAAGAAGTACTGTGATGGCCCAATGCACTAGTCAGGATTGGTTAATTAAACTTTGAGGCAATATCCCTCAGAATGGGATTTCACTACGCTGCAGAAAAGTAGCCCCTGGATAGAGGTGAGTAGTCAGCAACCTGAGGTTGCTTAAGCCTCTGAATTATGCCCAAAAGAGTTCTTCAGCCCAACTTTGTATGAAATTGGTGTTTGTGCTTGTGAGAATGTGTGAGTACCCTGTGCTATTAGGTCTCTCCTCAGCAGCGGATAGAGCACAGGTTCAACTCCATCCATCTCTTGGATGATAAGGGTTTTTCCAAATCTGACTGCCAGCTCTAGGGATGTCATGAAGTTATTATCCTATAGAGAGAAGGCACACAGACACCCAGTACTAAGAGATTACATTAAATTCTAGAGGTGGATGGTAACACAGTTCTCTCGTGTATCTGGTGGATGGAAGTGTAATTATAGTTGTAGTACGATTGCGATTAAAAAAAGAAAAAAAAGAAAAAAATTTACAGTTGGAAGATGAATAAATCTTATATTTTCTTTCTAAACAAAGCATTTACATCTAGAGCGTCTAGAGAGTTTTAACAAGTTATTAAGCAAAAACCAAACAATTTAAATACATATACAAAAAATAAACAATCAAATGAGTGTTTTCAGTGTACCTGATGACACTAATGCAGTAATTAATATGTAACAGTTAAGTGATAAGTAATGGACACCAGTGTTAATTAATGTAACCATCAGAATTTTGCTAAAATCATTACCTGGACCGATTAAAGTATGGTTAAGGCTTGCTTCTAAATGATTAAGATATTCTAGTAAAGTAGAGAAACTTGGATTCATTAGACAAGAAGAAACTGATCAGTCAAGAATGTCTAACGGAAAACTTAGAAAAAGAAGAAAGAACAGGTTAGAATGAGGGTTAACTGAATTAAACAAAGCACATCACCAGTGTGTGCACAGGATTTTGCAAAATCTAACAGATTAATGACCCTCCATTCCACGACACATGTTACTGATTGTGTGTTGTTACCTGCTGGTTGATAACCTCTAGTCTGTGCTGTTTGAGATGTGTACATAGCCACTCTGTAGCTCGGGACGATGGGTCGATCAGGAATGGACACGCAACACTCTGAGTCAGAAATGAAGAGAAAGCAGGACATTTCAGCTGAAGTTGTTTTAGGATAGTTTTACTTATAAAGCACGCAACTCACCTAGAAGAATGATGTGCACTGCATGTGTGTATGCATATGGTTTAGCCCCGTCACAGTGCTATCATACTTACCATTCAATACCACCTTCCTATATCAGGCACAGGAGTCTTTCTCTCGCCGTCTTTCTTACTCTCTCTCACATACACACCAATGATTACAGTTTGTTTATACAGTGAAAGCTGAAACCAGTGTTTTTGAAACCTTTAACAGGATAGGGTCCACTGTTCTTGTACCAGCTGAAGTGTGCAGCAATATAAAAAGATCTCTAATGCCTTTAGAAAGAAAATGGTTGTCAATGCTCATGAGCCTGACAAATCAGTTCTGAGGCAAATCATCTACAAGTCTTGTACATGGAACCACTGACAATTTGCCCACAAGTAGTTACGGCACATTCAGCGAGAGAGCGGACCATTTGATGTCTCCAAGAACCCCCAAAATTTTATATGATCTATGTCATTTTTGCGAGAGTGTATGCGTACACATACTCCCTAGACACTTTATTGGGTACACCTGTCCATCTGCTCCTTAATGCAAATTTCTAACCACATGGCACGAACTCAATGTGCCATGTCAGAAAGGTCAAATAATCTCAAACTGTCTCATTGTTATGTTTCTTGAACATAACAATGAGTTCACATGACTGAAATGGACTCCACAGTCACCATCCCAGTCCAATAGTGCACGTCTGGGATGTGCGAGATCTATGCCACGAAGAATTAAGACAGTTCTGAAGGCAAAAGGTGTCCAACCTGGTACTCTCTAGGTGTACCTAATAAAGTGACAGCACATCTCTTTCTCACTAGTTTCAAGGCAAACACAAAAGCAAAAGAGAAGCAGAGAAACAAAGAAACACTAAATAAATAAACTAGCTATGTAGGAAACAGCTACGAGGATGAATGATGGACTTCTTACCTTCAACTTGAGTGCATTGATCTGGTGGTGGCGATGATAAAAAACAACACACAAACACGATACAACCAAATGGAGCACAGACGTATGGCAACAAGGACACAACTTTCGGTACAGCTAGACTTGTTTTATCATGTTAATGCTGGGTTTGTATTGTACTTTGATGTATTTTTAAATATTTTATACAGTGATGTGAAATAAGCAAGCCAATGCATAAATAGTATTAATAACATATTTATATAAAGTAGGCAAAAAGAGACTGAAATTAGTGTTTATATTTAGTAAATCCCTGTGTCATGTTGTAGATGCAGATTTGAAATATTAGTCTAACCTGCAGTATAACCAGTGCATTCTCCATTGAGAGATCATCTGATGGCAGCCCTTGACTCTTCCAGATCAACTGTTCACTCTCCGAGCACAGGAATGATCGCAAGTCAAACTCTGAAACAAGCAACAAAAAGGCTTGTGTCTTTATTTGTATTTATTGTCACCATACCTCAGTTTAAATATCACTGAGATAATAATTAGTGCTTTTCGTGTACAATTTCAATACATGCATATTAACGTAAGAGGAGATCAGTTACTGGGGTATTGATTATTGATGTAGTATCATATCATTAAAAAACACAAAGTCACAAAACAGGATTATCAAGTACTGTGATGCTTTCTGAGCCTGGGATTAAAACATAACATCATTATAAATTAAAATTAAAATTACCATTTATTTAGTTAAATGGCAAACAAGCTCTTCGAGAAGACCCTGAAGCTGTAACGTCTGTATGTTCCATGTTGTAACAGTAGAGTCCGCTATGTTGTGTGTGGGCAGCGGTGTCTGAGTAGGCTGCTTGGGACAGGACTTGCCATATGCTGTTGGTAGTGTGGTAAAAGAACTAGTGATATATTTACTCTGTAGTCCAGAGTGAGCCATCCACGAGTCCAGACACTGTCGTCTACGGTCTTCCGAAGCTGCAGACAGGTAGGTGATGAAGGCTGCCGCAAGCAAGGCTCTAATAGGGAGCGTATCCAACTCATGCTTTATCTCGGACATCTAGGACAAAATACAGGTAGGTGAACAAAGTATAAAAACGAATCACATTAGAGTGACGGGCAGTATCGGGAGAAAAGGCGTGGATGTGAGAAAAGAAGGTGGAGCAAGGAGAGAACTGAAGTTGGTACATTGCTCATATGATGCTAATATGGCCCAGTGCAAAACATGTTTGGTTTTTGTTTGTTTTTTTTCCTAATGACTCTTTAATACTAAACACAGTCATAAATACCAAATGACCACATAAAATGTTTAACTAGACGAAAAAATGCTAACCCACAAGTGCAGGACCTGGAACACACTTGCTGTTCTGCACCGATTTTACTGACACAGCTGTAAAGACTTCCAGGTTCATCAGGATTCCTTTGAGGTATTTTAATAGCATGCCAGGGGAGCACGGGCGCACCCGCACATCTCTGTAAAATACTTAAACATCAGGCTTAATTGCTAACCCTTTTCCCCACTTATATCCACATCTGAGGTTGCAAGTTTTCATGACCTTGAGATCTCTAGTCTACTGCATTAATACATCCTACTTAAAAACTTGCATCTGTTTCACTTACACTGTAGCTGTGTACACCTGACTCATTGGTTTTCCCTTCCTGAGAAACACTAAAACAGCTTAGAAGTATTGATGTATAGTGACCTACAGCTACTGTACAGCGTTGAAGTGAGTGTATGTGTGTACACGTGAGAGTATATGGTAATACGTGAGTGGAGAGCAAACTGGCTCTCTGGTGTAGTCCTTGAGGGAGGCGGTGGGACTGAGGGTGTGTGTACGAGCGAGCGTGTCAGGAAGAGATTGAGTGTTTTAATTAAGGTGCAGACAGATGCTGTGGAGAGGAGTAAAAACAGCCAGAAGGGACCCAAGACAGCGGGATCCATCCCCCCTGTCATACACACACACACACACCCACGAGCTCTTAGACACTCACGGCTCCTGTTGCTCTTACATGGCAAATGAGCCTCTTTTGAGTAAATGTGTATAACCTCCCCCACCAATACATATATCATCACAGCCATACATCAAACTACCTGTGCATTCCAGCGTGTGTGTTCTCCGTCCAGTTGTGATATAAGCTGCTGGGCAGCAGTGATCGTGTCCTGAGCTTTTGACACATCGGCCTCCAACTTAGCTGCCTCTGCAGTGTGACACTGAAACCTGCAGAGAAAGTAAGAAAAGCCAACCGAAAGCAGATGTATTGTAATATTTACCCAAGACGATAAGATGCATTGTAAATACAACAGGTGAGGCTTCCTCTATGACATTTACAGCAGGTAGAGTCATATAGAAAATGAGTGTAGTGAAAGTAGGACATCTTTCAGTTATAAGATGATTGTATTGTATGATTGAACATGGATGAGGAGGAGGAAAACTGAAGACTAAAGAGGACAGAGCGCAGGGAGCTCAGTGACACTAATGTAAAGTGTGAAGTTCGACCCTTTGTTGTGCTCTGATGTCGTAAACACTGAGGCTGGTAAATGTCTGCCCATGTTTGTTGCTGTTGTTGTTAATTTTTAGGTGGCTCATCATCGCATCAACAAATCAACAGTTCAAGATTAAAAGAAACTACAACCCTAATCTCAATTTAAGACAACGGCACGCAAAACCCACAAGCAAAACACAAACTACACAGTATAGAAGGATTAATTGGTGAAGGAAGGATGCATACTTCTCTTTCAATTCATTGACTTTGGCTCCAACAGTGCTGAGCTGGTCTTCTAGTTTATTCTTCCTACTCTCAGTCTTCCTCAGGTTTCTGGACACATACAACACACGCATTGATTTATTGACTTACTTTATGTATCATTTATTGCATGTGTAGCATCGAGAAACTGAGCGTGAGTTAGAGTTGAGTAGAATTAGATGAAGTCAGTGATCACAAGTTTGTTTACAAGAATACAATCTAGATCAAAATTACTTCACAAAACTTAGCAACTTTTTAATTTTTTTAATCAAGAACTTCAACTTTGTTGTTTTTTGTTTTGTTTAAACATACAGTGTTTTACAGGTTGAAAGCATTTTCGGTCTTTTATAGAGTTGTGTTTGTGTGTTTTCCTACTCCAAAAGTCCAGCCTGTTCTCTTTCCAGTGGCTCTATCCTCTCTAGGACGCGGGAGTATTGGACATTGGCTTTGACCCAGGCAGCCAGAGGAGCAGCTGCTGCACTTGCACGCTTTGCATTCTGAATGAAACAACAGTAGCATTACAAATCAGTGAAACAGCCATAATAATTTCTTTAGAAGACAAACACACTAACAAACCAACAACAACAACAACAAAAAAACAATCAAGCTGTAATAACAACCTCCAACAGTACATCTAATTCTGATTCTGCTACTATTGTAGGCAGACCTTAGGGTCAAAAGAAGCCCTGTTCCTGTTGAGTAGCTCTTCCACACTCTGGCGAATCTCAGGAGTGATGTTCCTGGCTTCAAATGTAGCTATGTCCTCCCTCACACCACGTTTAGCTAGAAAGCTAGAGAAGAGAGAAGTTTTCATGTGTGAGTTCAACATTAAAGCCAAACACAGATGAAATCATCAGAAAGAGATCAAATTAACCCATAAAGCAGATAGTTTAATGTTAATTCAAGCCTAAAATATGAGCCTTTTTTTCCTTAATTAAGCATGAACAGTTGCCCCCCCACCCCCAGCACCACCCCTGCCCAAATATACGCACACAACCTACACTCGCTCATTAGCAGTGCAGAAAGGCTTTGTTTATCCTTCCCTTTTCTTCCTTGTTTCCCACCCATTCTCTAACACCTCATCACCTCCTAATGCCTCTTTTTGCTAACCCGAGAGGTGTCGAAGATCCTCATCAATTTAATTACTCCCAACAGGGTAACTCTTCATCTTCCTATCCATCCCTTTACACGTTCTTCCTATCTCTTTTCTCTCACCTCTTCATGCTGACCCAGGAGGTGTCAAAGATGCCCATCAGCCTCAGTACCCCCTCCAGGATGTCTCTGATGACATCGGGAGGCATGCGGAGGGAGCGGATCTCAGACAGCGCTTCAGGCTTGATGTTTCCAACTGCACGCTTTGCTTCATCTACCAAAGGCTAGAGGGCAGCAGGGGAAAAGGCAGCGAGAGATGCACAAGTACGTGAAGGATAAGCACAATGGGGATTGCAAGCCTTGAAAAGGGGGGATGTTTTCTCGTAACTTACAGAAATCGGCATGCTCACAAAAACAGGCAACAGACCACTTACCTGTACTTCTTTCAGCTCATCGTCGATTTTGGCTTTTCTCTCTTCAATCTTGGACACTTCTTGAGCCATTTTCCCTTTCAATTTTTCCATCTCTGCCTTCTGGTCACTGGCATTCTGGAAAATCCAAAAAATAAGGAAAATGTTCAGTACACTAGATTAAAAAACAGGCTTTTAGCATGTACTGAAGTTAGGGGGAAAAGGCTTAATCAGGATTGAAAGTAAGCATTTCACATTCACATATAATCATCTGTATTTTATTTTACATCTATAGGATTTTTTTAGGAATATTGTGACACTGATGATGAAAAAGCAGTGAGGACAAATGTTTGGCCGCATCATTTTCCAACAGGTCCTCTCTCTGACCTCTTCAAACCTGAAAGTTTTATCACATCACATTTTCATCTAAAGCTAATCCCAACATTGACTTTTTTTCCATCCCTATAATTCTTCCATAGTCAAGGCTCCAGGTCTTGCTATATGCCACATATATTCCCCTTTTCTGCTCCAAATCTTATTTTCCTTCTTCCTTAATGGCTCTCTTAATATTTCCATCTTTGCCAAGCCTCAGTCAGTCTTCCATCTATTTTGTTTACACTCTTCCCATCGTTGTTCCAGTGTTCCTCGCTTCTCTCCCTGCTGTCTCCATCCCCACAGGCGACATAGCTACTACAGACCAAAGGGATGAGTCTAGTTCTTAATTATCACTCTGCAAAACTGACTCCTCTGACAGTTGTTTCTTTTTCTTTCTTATTTTTGTTTCTCATCTCCTTTCTTCCTCCCTCCCTCTAACTCAACAAACCCAATCCCCACAGAGTGAAAGATAGAAGGATATCATAACTAATGAACAAGGTTCATCTCCTTTTCCCCCTCCACACATCTATCCATCCAACCATCCATCCTCGAGACAGACCCAGCAGGAGGAAATGGAAATGGGGGTATCAGGAGATGAGAATGAAAGGAAAGTCACAAAGCAAACAAATACACATACGTACACAAACTAAATAAATAGTGTCTTCACAGTAGGGAGGATATTGCCATGGGAAAGGCAGAAAGTTTTTTGTATAATGCAATGCAGATGAAAAAGAAAGCCAGAGAAGAGAAGAGAAGAGGAGAGGAGAGGAGAGAAGTTGGATAGATAGACATAGAATAGATATAAGTTAGAAAAGACATGAAACCCTGCAGGACTACTGTCCTGAGCCACACACGTATACCCACATGCACCCATCCACACAAGCCAATACACAGTCACTAGCGGACAATGCACCAGCAGCACAGACATACACACCTGCATGGAGGTTGTGATTTCCTGCAGGGCAGAATCTGCCTCCTGTTGTTTAGTCCTCAGCAGTTCGCTCTGCTCTGCAGCCCGCCTCTTTAGTTCATCAACCAATGTTTTAGCTTCATTCAGCTTAGAAACGCCTGCCTGTAGACATAACATGTATTACTTTACAAGTAATATCAAACTTGTTTCCTCTTAAAGATTCAATGGAATTTGTGTGTGCAATGTTTACCAACAACATTTACGGTTGCTTTGTAATTGTACTTTCTCATATCAGTGTGTAAAACTGCAGTAAAACTTTAAATAAAATACTACACAGGATGAATGCTGGGCCCAAGCTCATCTATCAGGGCTGGATACAGTTCCAAAAACCAAATAACTTCTCTAATCTATGTCTTTTATTTGCTGTGTGTCGTTTTCACCGCAAGGCTCTTTTAAAACTCTTATTGTCACTAAAAGTCAAATCAAATAGATCTATTTTATGTGTAGATCTATCGATTTTCAAGTCTAGGATAAACAATTCTCATCAGTTGTTCCGAAAATAAGTTGCTTCTTACGGAAGTAGTAAAAGTCATACTACTTATAATTCTGTATCACAGGGTAGATTTGCAATTTTACCTGCAGATGCTGCTGTCTTGTAGTAAGCTGCTTTTGCTTCCGACTGTATAATGCGGCGTAAACGTGCAGAAAGGCCATGTACTTGCTCGGTGTTGCACCGTGTTCGCGGCATGACTCATGGACCATCAAGAACAATCGGCACAGATCCCCCTGCCCAGACCCTCCTGAGAGTCACAGGTGAAAAAAAAGATGTACAAAGAGAAAAAGTTGATATAAAGTCATTCTGATTACACTAAAAATATAGAGCCATTAAATATGTCTAAGTATTATAAGCTTATGATACTACTACTGTTAATAAAATAAGATAATTCATCTTAATTTATCGCATGGTAGTGACTAAATGGAAATATGAGTAAAATAAAATAAACAAACAAATAAATAAAAAAAATAAAATAATAATAATAATAATAATAATAATAACAATAATAATAATACTAATAATAACAATAAAAGCCTTTATGGTAGACTGTTCAGATGGAAGCCCCTCCTCAGTAAGAGGATAGCCCACCTGGAGTTTGCCTGAAAGACTCTCAGACCATAGAAACAAAACTCTCTGGTCTGACGAAACAAACATTGAACTCTTTGGCCTGAATGCAGAGTCTCATGTCTGAAGGGAATCAGACACCGAAACCCGACTGAACATCTCTGGAGAGATCTGAAAATGGCTGTGCATCGACACACCCTCCCTATCCACCTGATGGAGCTTGAGAGGTTTTACAACAAAGAATGGGAAAAACTGCCCAAAAATAGATGCGCCAGCTTATAGCATCACACTCAAAAAGACTTGATTGCTGCCAAAGGTGCTTCAACAAAGTGTTGCGCAGTCTGTGAGTACTATTACACTGTAGATAAATAGATAATCAGTCCCGTATTTATTTTCTATTTATTAGTTTAAACAACATTGACCAGTTCTATTTTTTACGTTTTTCAATGTGATTAATCATGCCAACAGCATGAACAACTATAAAATGGCTCAAATGCACTTTGTCATCACTCCTATTTCAAAGTCACTCACATTGTGAAGGTGATAGCTTCGCATGTACAGAATTCTGCATCGGCATATTTATCAGCTATCTGACAACATTTTAAGTCCAGAGATCATCAATCATTCATGAACTGTGACTTAATGTTCATGTGCTTACCTGAGCTTTTCCTCTTGCTGCCCTTTTCTCTTTCGGTCTCCTCCCCTCCCTGCTCAGTTTTTGCCAACAACAGCTCGGGTATCTGACAAGCAACATGTTTAGGTTTACCAGATTTGCAAATGTGACTATAAAAGAACTGATGTGTGCACAAATATGACCGCAACACCTTGATTTTTAAAAATAACCTGTAAAGTAAAAAAAAAAAAAAGTTTTCAATTTTAAAATTCCAACAATGAGAGAAAACCAATTCATTATTTAGGGCTGCTGTATTAGGTCAACAGACATTAGTAGAGCAGAATTACACAGGTCTGTCTTTAAAGGTTGGAAGGAATGTGCATTGCTAATCTCATAAGCAACACTTAGCGTGAGCTTTATTAACAACTGATAATTTAATGTCTATTTTGATCTTGCTGTTCTGATATTAACCTTTTTCATGCTGCTTTCAGACCATCCTTCCATCCACTGGACAGAGCACTTGCGGTAAAAAGCTGGGTTGCTCTCACAGTTAATGGTGAAGTTAGAGTTGGAGGAGTCCATGATCAGAACAATGTGGAGGTTCTGCTGGATTCCTGAGTGGGATGTGAGACAGTGGTGAAGGGAATTCATCAGGAAACTTTGATGAAAGACAGACACGGTGTGGGACAATGACAGGCATTGGTATTATCACTAATAGCATCTTTATTAACTCGTATCTGGCAGAGTTGGAAAGAAAAGGTGAGGAGTAAGCTCTTTAGTGGTTTTACTTTGCCAATAATGGTTATTGATTTGATTCACAAGCAGTAACCTCTGTGACATTGCAGCATTTATACAGTACCAACAACAGTGCGCAGCAATGAAGCAGAAGAACACAGTCGGATATAATCAAGGAGAAAAACAGGAAAAACAATCTCTGTAACAAAATGTCACATATAATAGAGGTTTACAGTGAGAAGAGGCCCTAATGAAGGAACAATGAACAACAGAAAGACAGAGGGACCATGCTGTCAATAAAACCCACAATACTGACTGTGAGAGAAATAGTTGTAGAGAGGTCCGGTGAATCCATCCTGGGAAGCACCATCTTTCAGTGACGAGAGGAGTGGCTCCAGTTCCTCAGGGGTATATAGACCTGGAACTTCACCTGAAAAATGTCCCCAGGATACATTAGAACTACAACTTAACTACAACAGAGAAAATTCTTGAGTGTATGATCCATATTCAAATGCACATCTCATATATAGTTTATAATTTTAGGAGACACACATTTCTTTCTTCCTTCTTCTTGTTCAATGATTACCTGATCTCAACCCAGCAAAGTACACTTTTTCCAGATGAAACTGAACATTAAAAACAATGCTCATATTTAAAATTTTGGTAGTTTGTCCAGTTACTTTTGAGACTCTGAAAATGATTCCTGAACAGTAAATGAAATACTTTTGGTAAACCCCTTGAATTAGAGCTGAAAGTCATTTGACAAGACTTTGTACGCAAGATGAACAATATCACCCAATAACCACTCAGATCTGTCTGCTCAGAGTGAAGCTGGAGTGGGGGATGGTTGGATGGTTAGCCTAGCATGAAGTCTGTGAGCAGGAAGAAAATTCTGGTCTGACTAAACCCAAAGGTCAAAAAATTTCTTCTATCAGAACATAAACCCATCTAAAACCATAGTCCAGCTATATATTGCAAATACTGTTTAAGGTTTGCAGTGTGACAATCGCAGTTTAAACATTAACTCTTAAATGAAGCTACAATTTCTTGAGTCCCAATAACTCACGTTTCTATAAATAAAAAAAATAAGGCAAAAGCATAAATAAACACAACACATACCTGATGATAGCAGGCTGTTCACCATCTCTAAGAAAGCTGGGTGGACAAACTGATAGTCCTCTAATAGTAAAACCACCTGTTGGCCCTCCAGACCTGCCAGCTGCATCACCTAATCACACAGTATCCACACAAATATATTATATAGTGCCATCAGCTGAGATTACATAGTTTATGCTTAAACCTCTGCAAAGTGAGACAACTGTCAACATATGATAATGGGTACTGATTTAATGCATAAAAATCAACTAAAACGACAGAAAATTCTTTTTTCAGTAACTATTCACTTTTAATGGTAATTATAGGTGTCACTCAATCTGAAAAAACACACAAATGCTCGACAGGCAGTTCTTCAGAATAGGAACCGTATAGCCTGCAGGATTAGTGTGTAACGTGTGATTATCTCTAAGAGCATTTTGCAAATGCAATTTATTAAAGTATAATGTGAACCAGATAAAGAGATAAAATCTAATAAAGGAAATCCACTTACCGTCTTGAGATCACTGTTGAAATGCTTCAGGGTGTAACCACGGGAGATTTTTGGAGTAAACAACGTGTATCCGTGCATGTGTGACACCAGGCACGTGGCTGTGTGCCGACCCACTCCGCTGCGCCCTGCCAAAAGCAGAGACCCACCAGGTCTGCTTAGGACCCGATCTACCCTGGACACAAAGTCGCACACTTCCCAGAACAGGAGAAGATCCAGCTCTCTGTTATCTCGACTGTACAGCACGACTCCCTAGAGGAAAACGAGGAACAGACACACAGGTGAAGGAGGTACACAGCAGCAAACACAATGAAGTGAAAATAAGAAAACAAAGACAAAGAAATGCAAACACAGAGTGAGACATGACGATGAAAACAGAAGCACAAAAACAGGAGTTTATAAATTTACTAAAGCAAAGTGGCAGTACCATTTTTTTTTTTTTACTTTAAATTAGGTAAAAAGTTTAAGCTTTTTTAGCAAAATATGACACTAGTGCAGATTATCCTGTCTAAAATGCTATTGATATACTGATGATTTATTGTATTAGCGCATTTGCACATAAGGACCATATCAGTGTTTTAGCTAAGAAGAATAAAGAGTAAATCCCTATAGTTGCTGTATCACTGTGTAGACACATCTTTCTGTCCACAGTTAATCCAACAAGTCTAACAACAGTCCCTTACTGCGTACCTTCTGTATAACTTGTTTTAAATCAGTAGAGTCCAGGCGTCCCAGTTGTTTGCCATGAGGAGGCAGAGACTGGCCAGGAGTGATCACAGCCCCCTCAGACGCTCCCCATGTCACATAGAAACCATCTGCAAACAGACAAAATAACAGACTATTAGTGGACATGTTAAATTACATGGAGGTTGTCTATGAAAAAATAAAAGTGCTGCATAGACAGTGTTGTACTAGCAATCAACTGTGTATGAAACACAGAAGTGCAGAGAGTGCATCCACCATCAGGGCTAAATGGCCCATTTTGTCAGTTCAAAGAAAGTGATCCAGATCTGCAATCAGCTTTGATGGGTTTTTACTTTGCCCATGATTCACATCTTCACCAGATTTCCTAAAATGAGGGTGGGTAATTGTTGCACAATGTTGTTGACAAACAAACAGACATCAAATTGTATTCTCAAATGTAGTTTGTGCCTTTATAAGCAACTTGTGCACGAGAAATTTTTGTTTTTGCAATCCCTGTTTTCCAGGTGGCCACAGTCTGGGAGAGGCATTCCTCACTGGGGATACAAGGCAATCTACAAGCTGATTAGATTAAAATGTAGACTGGATTTAAAAGCTTTCTACACATTATTGGCTGAACTTTTACTTAGTTAGTTCTTGACATGACACCCTAGCCTCATGAGCCGATGTGATAAAAAGATCAATTATCTTTTAAGTTTCTGTCTGTGCTTCATAGTTGCCAGAACTGGACACCTTTGTTAAGCACATTCAAGGGCCTTGGGTACAAATATGTTATTATATTATATTTATTAAGCAGCCAAGACCTGTTCTTGATTTGTCTGCCTCTTTGTAACCGAGCCAGTTTTCTCTATAAGGGTTTTCAGTGCTATTTTTATGACAAAAGCTAGCAAAAGCTAGATCTTTTCACAGATTTCCAGACTGCTGTAAAGCACATTATTAAACACAATACATAGTATTATTGCTAACACAGTGAGCTGGTTCCCTTTCAGTCAATTCACTCGGTACAACACATAAGTATGGGATATCACGCTCTCGCGTGTCCTGGCTGAAGAAACCTTTATTCACACCTTCAGGGCAGATGACGTGTGATGACATGTGCATGGCCCTTCCTCAGGGATGCGGTTTCTCTTTGCACGACAGCAAACAGCACAATGCCTACCCTGTCTGCCTGGGGGTCGTCCACACTAGGAGAGCGTTGACGGAGCCCAAAGCCTGTGCGTTTTGTCGCCAGCTCTGGCGCTCGACCCTGGAAAGATGGGTGACGTTTGTGGAAAAAGTGCTGGGGACGCTTGGCTGTCGCACGGCATGACCCTCTCCTTTCTGAGTCTGAAGACGAGAATTATCCAGTCGATGTCCTAACACTCTGACTCTCCCAAGCACAAACCCCCTGCACACAAAATGCCTCAGGTTGTAACTCCCTGTTCAGGTGTGTTAAATGTTCAGGTGACCACATCAAGTGTTCCTGCTGTTTTTCCATTGTTGTGCCCCAGAAAAGGTGCATCCAACAAAATGTGTGAATGTACATGTTTCCATGTTACAGTCAATAAAGAGTGTTGTTTATTCTCAAACAATCACAAATGCTCAGCCTGCAGGCAGAATGAGCCAGGTCAGGCAGGTGGTGCAGTCCCCTGCAGACACACTGGGGGGCGACAACGCCCCGCCGTCGGTGCTGCAGGTCAGCCGGCTGGCTGCTCACTTCCCTCAGTGGCGCGCTTGCGCCCCCTCTCTGTGGGTGCTGCGAACCTTTGCCATGGGTTACCGGTTCTGGGTAAAACTGTCTCGTTTCCGGAGACTCGTAAACACGACTGTCGGCATCGAGGCAGCCATGATACTCAGAGACGAAATAAAGGCGCTATTGCAGAAAAGAGCAATACGAGTGGTCCCCACTTCGGAGACAGACAAAATCTGGTACAGCCGTTATTTTGTTGTTCCAAAAAAAGGGGGAGGGCTTCGTCCCATCCTCGACCTGCGAGTCTTGAACACATATCTACGAACGTACAGGTTCAAGATGCTAACACTCAGACAACTCTTGAATGCAGTCGGCCCGGGAGATTGGTTTGCAACAATTGATCTAACAGACGCTTATTTTATTGTGGCTATACACCCGAAACACAGGCAGTTTCTGAGGTTTGCATTCGAGGGCATAGCCTACGAATACCTAGTGCTGCCGTTCGGGCTGTCGCTTGCTCCTCGCACCTTTGCGAAATGTGCCGAAGCAGCGCTACCGCCCCTCAGAGAGAGAGGCATCCGCATCTTAGCCTACCTAGACGACTGGGCTCTCATAGCTTGCTCCAGAGAGCAGGCGGAGACACAGCTGTCGCTGGTTCTGTCACACATTCAGACACTGGGGTTCTCTGTGAACTTTCAAAAGAGCTCGCTAATCCCGAGTCAGCTGATTTCTTTCCTCGGTTTGGAAATATGCTCGCTTTCCAGCACGTTTGTCTGAGAACAGAGTGGCTGGTTTAATCGCTGCCTCGCTCAGTTTCAGCTGGGACGCAGACTGCGTTTCCAGACGATATTACATTTGTTGGGCATGATGTCATCTATGATCGCCATAGTGCCACTTGGACAGTTAAAGATGAGAGCGTTTCAACGCTGGACTCTCTCTCACCGCCTGTTTGCATTGCGTCACCTCCGGAGGAGGCTGACGGTAACCGCATCTTGCATGCTAGCTCTCCGTCGTTGGAGGGAGCCCGGGCTGCTGCATCAGGGCTCTTCGATTGGGAGGGTGTTGTTTTGCAAAATGGTGTCCTCAGATGCTTCCCTAAGAGGGTGTGGAGAGCTGTGTGAGGGTGCATCAGTGAGAGGGATATGGTCAGCAGCCCAGCATGAGCTGCACATCAACCACTTAGAGCTGTGTCTCTAAGGGCCACCTGAACCTGGGGCCAGACCTTCTCTCCATGGGGGGGGGGGTCCTCCATTCTCTCTGGTGATAGAATGGAGGTTACACCCTTTAATAGTGGCTCAGATTTGGGATCTATTTGGCAAGGCGCAAATAGATCTTTTTACCTCCAGGGTAAATACTCACTGCCCCCTGTTCTTCTCCATAATCGACCACGATGCACCCTTGGGCATGGACGCACTAGCGCACCAATGGCCAGATGTGCTCCTGTATGCATTTCCCCCAGTGGAAATGATATCGCCAGTTCTAGAGAGAGTGCGTCGGCAGTCTCTCTCTCTGATTCTAGTGGCCCCTTGGTGGCTCACAAGGTCGTGGTATGCAGAGATAATCAGCCTGCTAGCAGCAGGTCCTTGGCAGTTTCCTCTCTGCAGGGACCTCCTCTCTCAGCGGTAGGAGAAGTGGTTCATCCGCGGCCAGATCTGTGGCGCCTTCATGCTTACCTGCTGAGAGGTTAAATTTGATTGCTAAGGGTTTGCCACCTAGTGTGATAGCGACAATTCAGAGCGCTAAGGCCTCATCTACTAGAGGCTTGTACGCTTACAAATGGCGAGCCTTCGAGCAATGGTGCCAGGTCCGCCACACTCTCCCATTTCAGTGCTCTATTGTGGATGTTTTGACATTTCTGCAGGAGCTGCTGGATAAGGGCCTTTCATTTTTGACAATTAAGGTTTATTTAGCAGCTATATCTGCTTGTCATATTGGTTTTGACGGGGTGACACCAGGTGCACATCCCCTCGCCATACATTTTCTGAAACAGGTTCGCCGGCTGAGACCCGTGCTTAAGTCCAGTGTCCCTGCTTCGGACTTGTCTTTGGTGCTGGAGGCCCTTTGTAGCCCCCCGTTTGAACCCATTGAGTCTATGGATCATATAAGACTGCATTACTTCTCGCTTTGGCTTTGGCAAAGCGAGTGGGTGACCTTCATTCGCTGTCTGTGCATCCCTCCTGCACACAGTTCTCTCCTGATGACCACAAGGTCGTATTGCGTCCAAATGCTGCCTATTTTCCCAAGATCATGCCTGCATCTTATAGCTCAATGGAGTTTGAGTTGCTGAGCTTTTGCTCCCCTCCTTTTGCATCTGAGGAGCAGAGGAGGATGCTTTGGATCTCTTTGTCCAGTGCGTGTGCTACGCATGTGCATTTATGTGACCAGCTGTTTGTCTGCTTCACTAATCCAACTAGAGGTAGAGCTCTGTCTAAACAGAGGCTGTCCCACTGGAGTATAGAAGCTATCTCGCTGGCGTACAGCACCAAAGGTCTTGCTTTGGTGCTGTACCCAGGGGGTGAGAGCTCATTCCACCAGGGGGATAGCGACCTCATGGGCTCTTTTTAAAGGGGTGCCTGTAGCTGATATTTGTGCGGCAGCTAGTTGGGCATCACCGCACACGTTTGTCCAGTTTTATCGGTTGGTCGTTATAGGCGGGGCCTTGCGCACGTCATCTGCTTTAAAGGCGTGAACAAAGGTTTCTTCAGCCAGGACACGCAAGGGGGTGATATCCCATACTTACGTGTTGTACCTCGTTCCTCTCCTTCAGGGAACAGAAGTGTCGGGGTTTATCTTTTACTCTAATCTTTTTGACATCACAGCGTCCAAAGTAAAGCTTGTGTACAACATGGACAACACTAGATGACCTTCTGGTATTATCCAGAAGAAATCTCAGAACTTTATCAATCAGTGAATAAGACATATTACTAGGCACAGAGTTGGCTCTGTTGACACACTGAAAGCAAGCAAAGCAAATGGGAAAAAAATCAATAATTAAAATCATTACTAGTTTAGTATTCAAAACAGACCATTAACAGAGATATTGCCACGTGTAAATATTAGGGGTGCAACGATATTCGTATCGATATTGAACCGTTCGATACAGTGCTTTCGGTTCGGTACGCATATGTATCGAACAATACAACATTTGTAATTTATTTTATCAACTTTCCTTCTGACGATGCTGTCTGTGTTGAGCGCTCAGTGAATCTGCGTTCGACTACTCCGCCTAGGCTGCACTGTCGAGCGCAGATCCACTGAGCGCTCAACACAGACAGCATAGTCAGAAGGAAGAGCGCAGGGCAAGCTAGCAAGACAGAAGTTAAGCTCTCCTTGCAACATTCAGATCTGGCGTTTGGAATTATTTTGGTTTCCATGTGACGTATGACCCTGAAGGTAAGCGAGTCATGGACTAAAGTAAAACAGTATGTTGGATGTGCCATGCAATGCTCAATTACATGGGTGGGAACTAGTGTGTTAGCGCAGTTAGCTCGTTAACGTGTTGGCCGTCTAGCCCCATGCACGGGGCGATCGGCAGTAGCTTGTTAACGGAGATTTGCTGTGTTGTGGCGTTAAGGTCATTTCAACGAGATCAACCTGAAGGCACTAGTGGGAACACAACGAATATGACTGCACATTTACGCCGACATCATCCTAGTGCAAAGACAAAAACAACAAGCATGCTAATAACTTTAGCCGAGTCATTTAGACAGCTGTTAGCACATGATTCTCCTTATGCTGCTGAGAATATAGCCCAGAAGAAGCGGATAGTATAGCTTTTATTTTGGAAAGAGCCATTTCTCTGTAATAAACTCTCTTTTCCAAAGATGAGTGATTCCTCAATCAGATACAGGGCTTGCAATATCGCTAGCCCGACGTCCTGGAGCTAGCAATTTTTTCAGTCGGGCTACCAAAATCTATCTCTGCCCTGCCCGTCGGGCTATTGTAGGAAGGAAAAATATATGTCAATGCTTTTGCATTCTTTCAGAAATGTAGCTGGGTAATTATGTCATTGGCATTGGTGAGCCACTGTCAATATGTGACATATTGTAATCGCGTTTGAATTTGCGCTTGTTTTTTGCTTTCACTTTGCAATCGTGCGAACTGTGTATAGAGAGCGACAGCACTGATCTGTGAGTGATGATAATTTGTGCACCAATTCCTCTGACATCGTCTTATTAATCGTTAGCTTACTATGCAAACATGACAAGTGAAATCTCCCGCAGCAAGCTTAAACATGTGAGAGGTTGATCGCGCAGAGAATCGCTGAGCTTATGTGAGTGCGTGTGTAAAAGCAGCACGATATATATTTTAGTTCTGCTGAGCCAAATAAGACAGGTCAGGGTGAAGAAGTGACAGCCAAAGAAAAGCTTACCACAAAACGGAGAAGTTATGACAAATCAGACTATAAGGCAAAAAGAAAGTGCAGCTTTATGGTTTCATGGACAAAAGAATTTCTGTGGCTGCAATATGACGAGCTATATAACCGGGGCTGCACATAAGTGGTCCGCAGGTGCGCATTCGCTGTCAAAATAAAAAAACACGCACAAGGGTTAGGGTTAAATTTAAAAACTGTACTTTTGAGTTAAAATATATATTTATAATTTTAATAAATGACAAATTAAAAAGGCATGAACATTTTTTTGTATCGAAAAAATATCGAACCGTGACACCAAAGTATCGAACCGAACCGAACCGTGAATTTTGTGTATCGTTGCACCCCTAGTAAATATATATGCAGAGCTGTCAAAAAGTGCTCTAATCATATACTGCTTTCATTCAGACATGCCCAGCCAGTAATATTGACATTAACTTTGTGTGATTAATGACAAACTGGTATTTCACTTAAAGTTTTTCTGACAACAGGAGGGAATGTCAATGGAAAATTGTATTTAGTAGTCAGTATAATCTTTTAGTGATATAAGTTTGCATATGGTAGAGTACTGCATGTAGTTATTTGTATTAGGAAATATTCAACCATGTATACTTAGAGGCATATAATTAATTGTGTGTGATCTCTAACAGGCTGCAAAGGCTTGGTGTGTATTCCACACTAGAATGCACACCCACATCCTGGGAGCACGAGAGAGGTCATACTTTCTCTTATTGTTTTACGGCAGGATTAACGTAGCTACGTTTGTTTTAGTTTAAGTGCTTCTTTACATATAGATGAACTGCTGGACTTCCTCACCATGTTATTTAGGGTGAGGGGGAGACTACCCTTTCCTGACCAAGGATGTACCTTTTGTGCTTTTATGACCCTTTGATCAGCAGGACACACACACACACACACACACACACACACACACACACACACACACACACACACACACACACACACACACACACACACACACACCACTGAAGTATAAATAAAGACCAGGGCAAAGCTCAGGGCGAGTCTCTGAGACTGCCCTTGCTAGCAAGAACTCTGTGTGTTTCTCTTCTCTGAGTCTTTACTGAAGAAGTGTTTTAGAATATTTTCCCTAACACACTTTGCAATCGTGCGAACTGTGTATAGAGAGCGACAGCACTGATCTGTGAGTGATGATAATTTGCGCACCAATTCCTCTGACATCGTCTTATTAATCGTTAGCTTACTATGCAAACATGACAAGTGAAATCTCCCGCAGCAAGCTTAAACATGTGAGAGGTTGATCGCGCAGAGAATCGCTGAGCTTATGTGAGTGCGTGTGTAAAAGCAGCACGATATATATTTCAGTTCTGCTGAGCCAAATAAGACAGGTCAGGGTGAAGAAGTGACAGCCAAAGAAAAGCTTACCACAAAACGGAGAAGTTATGACAAATCAGACTATAAGGCAAAAAGAAAGTGCAGCTTTATGGTTTCATGGACAAAAGAATTTCTGTGGCTGCAATATGATGAGCTATATAACCGGGGCTGCACATAAGTGGTCCGCAGGTGCGCATTCGCTGTCAAAATAAAAAAAACACGCACAAGGGTTAGGGTTAAATTTAAAAACTGTACTTTTGAGTTAAAATATATATTTATAATTTTAATAAATGACAAATTAAAAAGGCATGAACATTTTTTTGTATCGAAAAAATATCGAACCGTGACACCAAAGTATCGAACCGAACCGAACCGTGAATTTTGTGTATCGTTGCACCCCTAGTAAATATATATGCAGAGCTGTCAAAAAGCGCTCTAATCATATACTGCTTTCATTCAGACATGCCCAGCCAGTAATACTGACATTAACTGCTTAAAAGCCTCGTTCAGTAATAGTCTTTCATGGTCAGACCTAATATTTGGCTTATGACTTAGAAGCAAGAGCACAGCCATCCCATACCAGTCATGTTATCTAGAGCATCAGAGCTCCAGTCCCCTCGTATGATGGAGGAGAGGATGTTATCAAAGGTGTGAAGGTCTTTGGAGGAAACTAGTCGGTCTCTGAAGAGCCTCCTGGCCTCGTATGCTACCACCTCCAACACGCTGTCTGTCACATTAGATTGAGCTAAAGGGAACAAGTGAGATACACACACACACACATATATGAATTAAGACTTAACAGAATATAGTTAAAAAAAGACCTTTACACATTTACACAAAAATTTGTTAGACCCCCCCCCCCGATAATTTAAATATTTAGGTGATCTCATACCAGGTGTTAGTTAAATGTATACGTTAAATATACAATCCGAATTTTAGTCTGCCTAAACCTGGCATTTAGTTTCATAATAATCACACTATTACTCAGGATTTAATATGAGTCAAAGGGCTGTTTTTGACAATGCTCAGTATGACAAAACCACCTCCCTGGATCACACATATGTAATAAATTTCCCCACGAAACAGCAGAGTGCTACTTGCTGAAAACTGGAGGGACAAGCCAGATTTGTGATACTATAGAACACTGGTTTCGACGGTGCCTGAAAATACTGAAAAGTGACAAACACAGACACAGTTCTGTCTCTGGGGTTTTCCTAGCAAATTAAATTCTAAAAACCATTACAGGAAAAAATAAATAAATGTAAATTTTTCCTGCATTTTTTTTTTTATTCCCATGACTTTTGATTTCCAAAATCCACTTTATAATGATTCCGCCACCAGCAGTAAGGCAAATAAATCCTCGCTTATTTTGGAGTTTTAAGGCAAACACTAATATTGATATTTGTTAATATGAATAATTAACAATATTGGTTGTTTAATAAAAAAGCAATGACCACAAAAACAAACAAAAAGCAATTCTAATTTATAATTTGTACATTTCTGAGTATATACAGAATGGGCTCCACGAGCTGCATCCATCTAAAACTTGTCAGTGCTCTCTTGTGGATACTCTACATAACGGCAACAGATGTTCTTAAATGGCCTCAAAGATATGTTATTTTTTGGCATTTTTACACTGATGTTTTAGTGAAATTGTAAAAGTGGTATGTCAGCATCTGTGACAGTATCCAGTCTCAGTATCAACCCATCACCTCTAAAACACATCAAATAAAACTAGGAAGCACAGATAACACTGCCTAAAGGACTTTATTCAAGCTCAAATTCACCGCAGCCACAGAAGAAATATAAAGAATAAGGATTTTTTTTACATACCAAAAAGAAGGTAAGCAGCAAACCGGGCAGAGAATTCAGAAAGAAAAAAAGAAAGTAAAAACTGATGAGGACAGGAAAAGGGAAGTTTCTCTGCTGACGTGTTTAATTAAAATAAATGATTGGACTCACTATCACAGCAGGAACACATTGCAGAAGGAGAGAAAGAGTGACAGAAGGAGAGATGAAAGGACAGCAAAGGGAGAGGATGATGAAAGAGTGAGAGACAGACGAGTGGCAGAAAGGGACTGGGGAAAGAGAAGAGAGGAATCAGAGAGAGGCCGACAGAAAGAAGGAAAAAGGTGAGAGACAGAAACGGTGGCTCTGAGCTGAAAGAACACAGACGAGTAACTAACTCTGTGGGGCTGTATTTTTTTGTATTATTCTGGCATTAAAATGGAATTATTAATGTTACTCAGCAATATGAATAAACTAAGAAATTAGTAGTGAATCAGTGGGTCATTAAATTCAACCTTCTGCTTTTGTATGTGTAGTGACTAGTGCTTCAAAATAGTCCCCTAAGTTTTTAACTTAGAGAAGGCTGGGCCGTGTTATTTGAAAAATCTTAACCTCATAAATCTTACTCTGTTTGCTAAAACACATACATATTTATATCGATCTATTTTTGGTTTGATTTTAGTTACCTGCAGTGAGGTCATACCGCAGCAGGCTGAGAACCCATTCTGTGAGAATACAAGGTGTAAACACATAATGGCTGTGGTCATCCACTGTGAACTTGGCTTTTACCTAACAGGAAAGAAGAAAATACAGAAAGGGGTTATTATATTATATTATTATACACTCAGCAGACAGTTTATTAATCAATTTAATTAACTGATTGTTAACACAAAAAACCACATGGCAGCATTTAGGCATATACTGAACTTCAAACCGAGCATCAGAACAGGGAGAAAAATGACTTAATTTATTTTGAACATAGAACAGATCCATCGTTTTTTTCTATTAATGGTAGTGGTGTAACGATGTGGGGGATATTTTCTTTGTTGACCTTGTACACATGCTTTATTACCACAATGTATGTGTCTTCTGATGGCTGCTTCCAGCAGGATAAAGCACCATGCCACAAAGCTCAAATCATCTCAAACTGGTTTCTTGAACATCACAATCACTTGATAAAACTGTGTTCCTAATAAGGTTCTTTGTTCTGCCCGCATTGCGGTTTTATTGTGAAGCACTTTGATGTACACTAGTCTTTTAATTGTGCTATATAAACAAACTTTGACTTAATAAAGTGGCTGTGAGTAAATATCTATAGGATACAGATAAAACCTCTTTTCATTACACATTTCTATCTACCGCAAACTAGATATGCAAAAAGATGACACGATTAAAAATAAGCACCTGAATTTCCACATTTATCACTACGCTGCATTTATAATCCTAATAATCCAATGGCGTGAAGAGCAATATCAAAATAGCAACAGAACAAACATTCCCCCCTAAGTGCGTACACAAATGCATAATTACTTGAAAATGTCACAATTGCTGAGAATATCTGACATTTGTGGCTGCAATAAAACAGTAAGAAGCTCCTATGAAGGCGAATAACAACACAACAGATTTCTTTAACTGATATTTTCTAACATCATGAAAGCAAAATCTCAGCATTCATCTGGACACATTTCTGAGTGTCAAGTTATCTTATGCACAAGTCTCTACAATGTAATGCCTGTACCTGTAATAAAACCAGCACGAATTATGTGAAAACCTAATGTGCTTTTGAAAAGACTGGAGAGAACTTGGCTAATACCCATTAGTTAAAAATGGATATCTGTGAAAATACAAGGACTTGGACAGTGTGATTTTGCATCACATAGAGACTGTTTTAATCTGGAATTACTCAGATTTCTTTGTGCCTTTTTTAATGCTCTTTGCATCTCAGGAAAACTGTGTTTTTACAAACCTGGTTATAAACTTGAATGAACACCCTGTGAAATGCAATACCTGTTCATAGAGCTGCACAAGAGACCCAGCCAGCTGGTGTGTTTTCCCTGTGCTGGCCCAGGCTGCCTGGCTGCCCAGGCTGTGCTGGAGAACTGGCTGCAGGTAAGCTGAGTAGATAGTCTGCAGCTGCTCCCTGTCTGGATAACTAAAGTCAGGTAAAGTAAACAGCAGGATAACAAGAATGAATCACTGTCAAGTTTGAAGGAGCCCAAGCAGAGAAACGAAGAGAGATGGGAACAATGACAAAGTGCTGTTTTACTGGTATTTACTTATATGTTGCTTGTTTTGTACTTACTCTATTGTGCAGATGCGTACTATAGAAGAGAAGCGGGTTGTGAGTGAATGTGTCCCAACAGCACCCCCTGTGGACATGGAAGCCACCACTTGTATGTTCTCAAGACTGACCCACTCCAGATTTTCATCATAGAACCCCTTATAGGTCAACACCTGAAAGAAAGGTTAATATATATTGTGATGCTTGGTGGTGGACATGAAACAGTCTTAAAGTCTAAGTTTCTGAGAGTGGGCACTTGTATCAAAACTGTTTCCGACACATCCAGCCATTGACTTGACTTTTTAATTTATCTGTCTTTTTACCTGCTGGAGGAAGGCAGTGAGGTTGCTGGTCCCCCACTTGTCCGGTTTGGGTAGGTTGATGTCTTTTAAATAAAGGACCAAGTTCTCGCAGTCCTTGGGTCTGAAAACTCGACCAGTGTTAGAGCTGAGCAACAGGCACGTCTGGCTCAGTTTCTGTAGGACGTGGCGTGATGATGTCTGGGCGCTGCAGTGAACCACAGCAACTTGGGTGGAACGCAGCCGAGAGAAGGCGTAGCGCAGGAGCATGCTGAACAGGACGAACAGAATAAGGTCAGGAAACACACAAGAACTCAAAGTACGTGAGGTGAGACATGAGCGCAGAGGATGGCAACAGTTCATCCATATGCTTAAATGTTTTAAACAGTTCAGCTTCACCCATTTTTAAGCTGATCTAAGGACAGCAAGAAAGGATAAGAGGATGAAATCTGTGTTACTGCCACATTAAACAAAAAATAAACTTTTGGGACGTCAAGAAAATTGTTTACCTTTGACTCAAAGGCAAATTAAAGAAAGTAAATATGACGTGTTCATGGGCATGCACAGTCATTATCAGAAAATCTGTACTTTTATCAGAAGACTAAGTTGACAAATCCCGTGCCTTACTGGCACCGTAATGTTTCAGACAAAGTGAGGCAGGGCATGAGGATGAGAAAAGAAAAGACTGAGAGATACAAAAGTGGAGTGTAAAAGGCAAACTGAGGGACCCTTGCTCTTTTATACCCAGGGGAGGGACACAATTACTTGTGGGGCAGTTCAGAACTTGATGTGTACACGTACACAATCCCAAGCACAAACAGCGCGCACACACACACCCAAAGATTTGATCTTTATTCTGAGCTTTCAGTGCCTTTACAAGAAAGGTCAAGTCTTGAATAAAAGCAGCTTTGATTTCACTGTTGATTATGTGATTGTGTCATTCTGAGTATTCCTATTTGAGTGCCTCTGTCTCACAAACCACACTGCACACTCTGACCTCACCAGTGATTTTTGTACTAAAGGCTAACATGAGGATAGAATAAAAAAAATACCCTTTGTGAATTGCTTCCACAAAATGCCATTTAATCTTAAGTCAGGATAATGGAAGGTAATGTAACAGTTGTTCAGCAATCATGGCTTTGTGAAGGGCTAAATGGTTTTTAATGTGTTTTTGTATATGGATCCAGAAGTAATTACCCCTTTCCACAACCCTCTGGCCCTACGACCATGAAGGGCTGCCTGTGCTGTGTGGTGAGCCAAGGAGAGAAACCCTGCAGACCTCTCTGCATGCCTGGAGTCTCAATCACAGGTAGCATGTGTGTGTGAGAGAACTGCTCCAGCGTGAGACCCTCAGGACGCTGGAACATGTAACTTGCTAGATGACCACTGTCAGTGTTATAGTAAGTATCCAATGGTTTTCTGGGGTCTGGTGGGCTTTCCCTGGCCCAGCTCAGCAACTACAGGAGTGAAAAGACATAAAGACAAACATTAGCAAGTTATCCATCCTTATAATTTTCAGCAGTTATAATTAAGACATGAATACAATTTAAATCCAAACATAAAACTGTTCTTGAACTCAACCTCTATTGATACCAAACGAGAACAAAATGAGGTCCTCACCTCTTTGGCAAACTCCTGTCGTGTTTTGAGGTTGAGGTTTCCTCCCATACCTCTCAGTAGACCAACGATGAACTGGCCCCTCTCCTTCACAGCATTGAGGTGAGACAGGCAATTGAACACTGTGCCCACTAAACTAGTTTCCACCACAAAGTCATTCTGATGAGGAGAGAGAAAGAACAGCATACAGATGTAAGGATCAAAGATCTTTTAAGATTTTCAAATAAACCTGTTGAGCAAAAGAAAAATCCAGTCTGTAAGAATTATGTAAATTAGAAGGAAATAATAAATGGATCTGTTCATTGAGCTGAAAGGTCACAAGTCATTTCAGTTACTTGATTGCACTTTCATAATGTTACCAATTAAATATATCATAATAAATACTGGTAATTATAAATGAAGTTAAATGATCAAGGTTCTAAGTTGCTCAGTGCATACGCACTGATGACACCACTGTGTCAGGTTCCAAACAAAAGATGTGTTTAACATTTATAACAATGAAAAGATGTGACTGCTTTTCATGCACTGTGTAGCAGTGGGACGCTGACCTGCTTGAGGACCCAGTCCAGAGATCTTTGGAAGTAATCGCCCAGCCAGTTTTCAAGATTATTGTGACACTCTTCTGGCTGACCCTTTAACCACGACTTCACCAAGGCACCCACATCAATGTCCTCATCACTTTAAATATGAGGAAGTAAAATGCCAGTGAGACAAGTACTGAAAAGGTGGAATTTGGTAGAAATAAATGCTTAAAACTCTTTCTGCATAGGCTGACTGACCTGAGAAAGATCATGCCCATGCGGGATATGGTAGCTGGTGAGGCACAGCTGAGGTCATGAGTCTCAAACAGGAAGTTAACATTAGGTCCAAACTGGATGCGTTCGCCACTGGGCATGGTTAACAGTCGATTATCATCAAGGACAGAATTCAGACTCTCAATCCACTCAGGATCAATGTCGCCATCACATACGATCCAAGAGTTCACCTCTAGAAAACACAAATATACATGCGTATGTTTACAACGCATGCATACAGGATATTAATGACGATACGGGGTGTGTCTGAAAGAATCATCTGATTTCAAAAGTTTTACATACAAAACTTGTTCACAAGTGCTTAACATTGCAGAATTAAAGGACTTTGAAATTGGATGATTCTGGTGATGGCCAAACGCTTTTCCAGTTTCAGTGGGCAATAATGTCAAACGCCTGGTTAATCACAAACCAGCAGCGTCCCTCTCTTATTACCCTGAGATTCTTTGACCACGTTCCTGGCACTGTGGGTGAGGACGCCATCAGACCACTCTCTGGTGTCCATGTCTATATGTCCCAACAACTGTTGTCTGGGCATGGCCTTAGGATTCATTGTGTACTGCTTCACCTACCAAACAAAAAAAAAAGTGAATTGGCAAGGAACTCAAGGCAGAATTTCTTTAATTTTGAAAATGTCGCTTTTTAGATTCTTTTATATGCTAAATAACACTGGAACTCAGACAGTGCATAATGTAATTTTAGAGGACTTGTATTACATCACTTTTTCCAGTTACAGCATTAAATTCAAGAGGGGAGGTTCCCCCTGTACTCACCACTTTTCCTGTCTTGCCGAGAGCCGCCCTGAGCATCCTCCACAGTGTGGACTTGCCTGCTCCGCTTGGCCCGACAACAACTACGCCCATACGTTGTCTTAGTTGTTCATTTAGCTCCAATGCCTTCTTTAGCTATAAATGACAACAATTACTCCATTTAACTATCTCTGATTTTCTTATACCATCTTTCTAACAAACAACGTCAGTTCACATAGTGTTTATTAGAATTCTTCATATACACACCTGGCTGGGGATAAGTTCAAGCTGTGCCTCCTTATAAACTTGTTCCAGTGCATGTGTTAGTATCTGGTCCTCCACGTCAGTGAAATCAACGCCAGAGAAGACATCTCTCACCAGAGCATCAAACCGAGAGCTATCGGCAAAGGTCAGCTTGGACATTGTGTTCAGTCTTAAGGCCTGCACTACCAGACTACTCTCTTCAACTGCAAGTAGATGGACAGAGAGAGAAAATGAGTTAGAGAAAGAAAAGAAATTAATATAAATTTAATTTCAATACAAAACAGGGATAAGCATAAAAAAAATACTTGAATAAGAGTATGGTTAACACTATAAAACAGCTATAAACTATGAAAAAGGCAATATGCTGAATGAAAAGAAAAAAAATAGAAAATTATATAAAAACAAGGTGAGGAAAGTTTAGTATTGGTTTGCTCTTGCAAATGTCCCCAGTGAAAAATGTGCTAATTACCAAAACTTATCACGATTTAAGACACTGTCAATACTTTTGATCTCTTGTCTTTCTGCAGAGAAGCGCATTTGGCCAGACTACATACAGAGACAAACACAAGGAAAAACCTCAGGGACTCATCGACAGACAAGAGGTTCACACAATGTGTCTGTGAATCTGTGTGTGTGTGTGTTTGTGTGTTGGACAGATAAAAGGTGGGTGGTGGAGGAAGAGAAAGATTTAAAGGAAAGAATGATAGAATCAGGGAAAGGGTGAGTAAAACCAAGGTAGAAGTGGGGGAGGTTATTGAAAACAAGAGGCATGAAGGGGACCTTTGGGGTGAGAAAAAGAGGGCACCGATTGCGAACGAGCGGGACGAGAGCAACATCGACAGCCAGGTATCAGAGAAAGAGAGCGCTAACAAGAGGTTAGAGGAGGGAGCAGGAACTGAGGAAGAAATGCTGAAGAGGTAAACAACAACGCTCTGGCAAAGTGTTTTGAGGACGAGAGAATGCAGAAGGACAAAAGTACAGACAAGTGAAAAACCCGAGGGAAGAAAAGTTTTTAGGGAAAGTGCTTGAGCTAAATGTCAATTCATGGCATGTCCGTACTAGAATATTTAGAGGGCAAGCGCAGCATGTGCACAGAAAAAGAGCTGGACACTAAAGCCTTCTGTTTAAGTATACTCGTGGTGTTTATCCGGCTGCATTCAATAGATATCCACACAAAGAGGCACAGATAAGCCAAACACTTTTATTGTAATCTCTGTTGAGCAAAGGATAAGCATCTCCAGACCAGTCAAATTTTTAACTGTAACCTTATCTTCCGATGCTTTACGTCAACTCGAAAACTTTCTATCCCTCAGGTCCAAAGGTTGCTATCAGTATAGCAGTTTCAGCACTTCCAAAAAGTAGATTTTCAACTAGACTTAGAAAAGTTGCCACTTTTTTTTTTTATTATCAGAGACTGCGTCGAGATTTCTGTTACAGCTTCATCTACTTCTGAGGTGGTTGAAGAAGTTAAAAAGTCTGAAGAGGCTAAAACTTTGACAAGTTTACTTGTGGATTCTTTTTCAATAACCCCAATGAGCCAAATATGTCAGTCTGACAAAGGGTGTTATTATTATTAAAAGTGTCAATAGTCTTTTGGGCTCCTTTAACTTTAGTCGATTAAAACAATCAGATGATATTAAAAGCGTGGTTTGGATGTTACATGACAGCACAGTTACGCTTACTTTGCCTTTGAGATATATTTATTTATGATGTGTTGAATGATCCTTCACCAGGACAAGAGTCCGGTCTCCAATAAACACAATGGATTGAACTATATATTTTTTAACATCCATCCATCCTCTTTTGCTTATATGAAGTCATGTTACAGTGGCAGCAGGCTAACCAGACATCCTCTCACTCAGTGAGACTCGACACTTTGGGATCCTTCAGTTACTCCTGAGGGATCCCGTACCCCAAAGTATTCCCATATGGAAAATATAATTTCTCCTATAGGTTCTGGGTGTACCCCAGGGTTAGGGTGAACAACCGATATTAAAAAATAATAATAATAATAATCTGAGGACCTGCACTCTGTTCTTGACATATACCATGAGGGGATATGATATCCCATACTATATGTGTTCTCCATCAAGGAGCAGAAGTTTTACACATAGCTGCTTTTTATGTTAATTAAATGGCCCAACTTTACCCAATCACAATTACCCCCAAATCACTGCTAATCCCTTGGATCCAGCTGAGTGACACACCAGTGGATGAAATGTTGACTTTAATTTCTCATTGGAAATCTTGTCAGGAGTGTGAAAACCACACATCATAATGTTTCCCTCTGCCAACAACAGACCAGTGGTCCCAGTATGAGGCATCGAGGTAACTTAAGGCCTTTTGTTTAGCTCTCAAGGTCATCATTAGCCAGGGCAGCTTTGAAGCATCTGTGCAGCAGCTGCCCACAGGGGAAGTGAGAGGAGCCCATAGCAAAAAGTTCTTTAGCTGGAGAAACAGTAACAGCCAAGAACCCCTAAAAAAGTGTGTCTGTTTGTTTAAATTCAGCCTCCAGATGAGAAATGTCTTGAATACAACAGTAGACTTTCAAAACTCTACCCAGAGGGGTGTTCTTTCTAATTATGCCTATTTTTGTTAAGTACAATACATCACTGTAACTCATCTGTAGGACTAGAATAAAGAATGTGTAAATTGACTAAACAAATATTCAGCCCATAACTTTCAGACTTGTAGTCTCAATCAGTGTTGACTAAAGTGGCTTAAGGAAATTTATCAGATTATGTGCAGCTCCCTCTTAAGTATAGATTTCATTCTCACCCCACCAAATGATTTCACAAATTAGCACAACCTCTGCTTCAGACAGAAATAAATCATTAATCAAGTCATCAGGTGCTGCTTGAATATAATGAAAGTCTGCCATTAATGTTATGTAATTATAAACCCGAATAAAACACAGTGTATTTTTTTAAAAATCCTAGTACTTTGCATTGTTAAAGTTTTGACCCTTTGTACTTGGCAAAGAGTTTGATTTTGAGTCAAAAAAGAACCCATTTCCTCCTAACTTTCTTTTAAAATACATTTTTGGCCTTTTTAGCCGTTATAATGATGTGACAGGCTGAAGGTGGACAAGAAAGGTTGGGGAGAGCAGGGGGAAGGGATGTAACAATTGGCCCGGTACAAAATCAAACCTTGGTCTCTGGAATAACCTTGTGGCATATGAGTTGCCTGCTCAACCCAGTGAGCTATACTGGCACCCCCTCAAAACTTTCTTGACACAATATTGGAGAAGAAAAAATAAAAATGCCTCACAGAAATAATCTATATTAAAAAAAAAAGGAAAAACACCCAGAGGGGGTCTTACTCTTTTCTTTGTTGCGATTCCTTCTGTGTTGCTGCAGGAGACCGCCGCAGGCCTTCAGCACTGTCTTTAGAGCTCGCAAACCCCAGTCATAGTGTTGCTGAGGAGTCAACAACTCTCTGGAGAAAGAAATAAAGGCACATTTTTACACATCACACACTCGCAGTTGGCGGTAGCATTGTCTGTAACAGTCAGTGGTGGGAAGCAGAAAGGGTAATTTATCCACAAAAATTCAAGCAACTGCATACTAATAATGCTAAAACGGAAAGTCCGTCTAATAATAACACGTGAAACACAAAAATCACACACAACACAGATATCAAACTACACAGGTGAAGCACATTGCATGTCAATTTGACCCTAATCCAAACCAAAAATGACTTAATTCTACCTTGCCAGGTTGAAGATTGCTACCAGTTTGCATCCCAGTATTTCTCCATTTTTGAAGCCCTCGGAGTAGAGGATGACTTCAGCAATGAGCTCATTGTCTGGCCTGCTCATGGCCACAGGCCTGAACAGTTGCTTTAGGTTGTCTGGAAGTTTCTGTCTGCCTCCATAGCCTTTTCCTGCCGGGTTTAATGTGATAAAGACTCCAGAATTAGGGTCCAATTCCACCTAGAGGATGAAGAAAGGAAGAACATGTTCTTCTCAATATTATGATTTTTTTAAAACTGGCATTAGAAAAGTTTAAGCAGTTCCTTCTTGAATTATGACAAATCCAGTTTTTACGCCATATATGAAAACATAAATAATTTACTGTGGGACTGATTTGACTGAAAGACAGTTAAAAAAATAGAAAAAAATAATTGTATATCATGAGAAAGCGTCATAAATTACTGAGGTGGGCTTGAGAAATCAGAATGACCTGGTGTTCAGCATTATTGTTTTTGTCTGCATTTGTTTATTTTCTGACCTCCTTCCCTAGCAGATCGCATGTGTTCTTATGATGTTTGAGAGAGTCTTGAATGGCCTGAATCTGCATGGAAACTGCAGACAGTACTGCTTCCTCTAAACGGTTAAACTCGTCAAAGCAGCCCCATGCTCCACACTTCACCAACCCCACAAAGATCCGTCCCATTGACTTCACATCGATACCCTGGAAAACAGACCAAAAAAAAAACAGTCGTTGTCATTTGTACTCAATTTGCAATCCTACTTTGTTTGCACATGTGTGTGGACTAATCAAAAGGTTAGTGTATGTGTGTGTCTACTACTGCACATATGTGATTCATGGATATATTGTATCCACGTCTTTAGTTGTAGCTTTCGCTTTGTATATATTTTTTGCTTTTCACAGAAGCATCTATACACCTCGTCACAGTTGAACACCAGCACTTGACGTCCAAACAGCCCTCCTAAGGCTTTGACGGACTCAGTCTTGCCTGTGCCGGCTGGCCCATAAGGGTTCCCCCCGAGCCCCATCTTCATTGCCTGGGTCAGAGTCAGGTAGCATTTATCAGTCAGTGGAGTGTGCACCAGCTTAGCCACATTCCCCTGGGAGGCAGTAAGAGATAAGATTAAAGATTAAAATTAGGAATAAAGACAGCAAAGGAAAGTGATGGTGGCCAGACAGCATCGGAGATATGGGTGAAGGGACACGATGGAGACTGAAACAAACTCGTCAAAAAATAAAGGAAATGAATGGAAAAGGAAAGACGTGACAAATGAATGATGGACGGGCAAAGAAAAGAAAAGTAAACGGGAGTCTGGATGTGGTTGTAGAAAACTGCAGAGTGGAAATGCAAGAAGGCACTGTATTACACGTGCTCCTTATCCCTGCATAAACAGTGCCCCCCAAAGGTTAAAAAAAATAGGTTCAAATACACTGATCAACACCTACACAACAGCTCCCATAAGCAGGATACTGCAGCCTGCCACACTGCAAAAACTGTTTAACGATAGCTTGTGATAAAGCTGATCCAGCCCCCAAACTCCTGCCTATAGTGTAATTATTACTGATATAAACTGGGATTAAGAAAATGCATGTTCTCCTAATACTACCTTACCTGGGTCATACTGAAAGTAGCTACAGAATGAACAAAATGTTATAGGGCTTCACCTGAATATTAAACCCTCGGCTAGATTTAGATATTTGGTTTCCTTTTTTTGCTTGTTACACATGAATATAATAATTTTTGTTATGGTTATAAAATTAGACATGATGTCAGTCATTTATCATCTGTAAAAATAGACTAATAACAGATGGCACAACTTGCTGTTGAAAATGTCTGCTGCTTTCCTCCCTTGCAAGTCAATGTGCTGTAAAATGAATGCTAAGAAAGCAGATTTAATTTCCTGTGGTTTAATATTCTTAATTAGCAAAACAAAATGTCAAGTAAAGATTGACTGGAGTGCAGGAAACATCACTGAATGTTTTGGTTTGTTCCATTTGTGTAATTGAAAAGAGGAACGCATATACAACACGTTTGCACTATATCACACCTGGTATTCATAGGTGTAGCTGAATTGTGCATCCACCATATGTATGTGGCAGCATTGGTCCGGCCCCATATAGAACCGAAGCTGCTTCTTCCAGGCCCAGGCGTCAGTAGTGGTAACTCCTGCCTGGTTAAGTTGCTTCACCACACTGATGTTGTGGATAATATCCAGGATCAAGGCCTTCAGCTTCAATTGCAGGACACTAGACTCTGTACAAGGAGACATGCATAAATTTTAGGGTGTCAGAACCTGTAAAAGTACATAAATAACACATTTCTGACATAAAAGAGCATTGTATCTGTAAATGCAGGGTGCTGGATTTAACCAGGCCAGGAAATAGTTAATATTTGTTACAATAGTGTATTGAATTTGAATAAACCACAGTGTAGAACTGAGAAATTCTGAAATGAACAATATGATTTTTTTCAGTATGACTCAGGCAACACATTTAAACATTAAAAACAGTGCTGCATTACCTCTTTAGTTCATCACTGTTCAAGTTTTATGGAACTGATTAGACCAGCAGCTGTATTTTACATTCTTGCTTGATATGGGATTTCTCTCTCTTTCTCTTGGTAAAGTGGTGATCATTCCAAACAGGTGTCAGTTCTTGACTTCAGGGGATTGTAATTTGTATTAAAAAATAGCATTTGAGCTTATATAACAGAAATAAGCAAGGCCTTCTCCCCAAAAGACATTGCTGGAAAGCAGTAAATGTTCTTTTAAAGGCCAAAGAAACCACATACATATCATTCAGTATTAAAAGGGCTTCTCAGTATGGGCAAGTTGCCCGTGCCCTGTGCACTAATGCGCATTGATACCATCGAGGATGCTGGCTTTTGTACTGTGTGCTTACAACAAGTGAGTGATGGCCCTTCTGTTTAGCCTGGAGGATTTCTAAGAGTTTTAAATTTTGACCTGTCAGACCACAGGAATATTTTCTGCTTTCCCTCAGTCCGAACAAAGGCCCAGAGAGAGCACTGGTGCTTCTGGGTCTGTTTATATGTGTATTTTCTTTTGCCTAGCAACTGCCCAAAATCAATTATGGCTACACTCCTTTTTACATTTATCTCTGAAGCTGAGAATGACCACTTCAAGCCACCTTTTATGCATCTTTTATAGTCTTGTTGACATGTATGCATCAGTAGTGTCAGCCTAGCTAGAGATGCATACAAATTACTTCAGCAAACGTATGCCAAATGTATCCTGCCAAATGTATCCTGTCTTGCCTCACCAACAAATGGCTCCTCACTTCCTGTGGAGTTTATGGACATTTTAGGCAGACTGGGTAATTAGATTGTCTTTCTTGCCATTACTTTTGCTGCTTTAATCAGTCCCAGCACTTTATAGCCACTTGAGACAAACTGGTGTTAAAAGAAAGCACATCACATAGGGATTTTACCCTTTTTAACCCCTTTTCACAACGGTGTCCTGCATCCATCATTTCCTCTCAAAATGAATCATAAACGAGCAAAAGTAAGACATTATTAGTTAAGTTAAAACTAATAAGCGACACGACCACTCAAAATAGTCCAAAATGAGCCTTTGCAGCCTTTACACTGGTTTAGTCATAATAACCTTTTCAGCTATCAAAAGCCCCCAATTTGATACAGCTTGTCATTTTCAGTAGAAAACAAAATGAAAACTTCCCCCGGCACCATCCTGACACAAGAAGTGAATTACTCCAAAGCCTTTATTTTTTTTCTTTAACAGCTAAAAGAAACAGCACTTGCAATATTACAGTACATCACCACCTAGGCGTGTCAGTCCTATCTAATGAAATCTCCAAGAAACATTGCCATATATTTTGGTTTTTTACACAGAAGCCAGTAATTTAATAATGTATTATCATGGAAATAACTGCTACAGGCATAAATGGAAAAGGTGTGCATGTAAGAATATAATATCTCCATATAATATAATCCAGTGCTGCACTAAAATAAAAGGTATTCTACAACTGTGTGAAAAAGTCTAAAAGCAAATTTAGCCCACACGCTGAAGTTAAGCATGAAGAAAATGACAGAAGAGATTTGGAATTTGACCATTTCCCAGAACGCCAATGTCCTGTGAAATGTCGGTACTGCTGGCGCTTTCATCTCATGAATGAGTAATTTGTTTAAATCTAAAAGTAAAGCAGATTTGAGTTCTGAGGCAAAAGTCGGCTGTTATGCTTTATGCAGCCATATATTCATCCCCGGGTCATTAAATTCGCCTGTCAGATATGTTGCCTACAGATTTAAAGCGTACTACTGCCCCTTTGCAGCTTCCTAGGAGACTATGAGTGATACACTCATTTGGAATTAATTTCCCACTCATCTCATAATCCCAACAGATTCAACCAAGCCTGAGATTTGGATCAGTATCTGATGTAGATTAAGTACACATATTAAGTAGCAATTGTTTATCTGGACTCTCACAGAAAGGTCAAAAACTAAAATAAGGGTTGTGAAATTTGCTGTAGAAATAACCACAGAGAGAGAAAGAAAAATCACACATCAAGTGTGGGGCAAAGACGTGAATATTTTAAGACCTCTTGGGGAAAAAACATTGCGTAGTTCCTGTTTATCACAACTTCTTCTGTCTTTCTGTGTATTACCCTTATGTCAGAGATCGTAACCAGTCAATATTGGCAATGCCCACTAGGGGTCATAGGACTCCACTCAAGTAGCCCTGCTATTATATATCAATTTATATATAATGTTAAAGCTAGCGTCTACGTTTAGCTGAATACTTGGATTAGAGGAAGAAAAACTGTAGAAACACTGGTGAACACAGTGACATGGTGATTACTGTTGCCTCAAAGCCTAACAGTAAGATGGTCCTGGATCTGGCCAGGGCCTTTCTGTGTGGAGTTTGCTTGTTCTCCTCGTGTCTGTGTGGGTTCTGTCCAGATACTACGGCTTCCTCAAGCACTCCAAAGACAGGCATGTTAGTAGGGTTAGGTTAGTTGGTGATTGGCTTTAATATGCTTCAGATGTGAATGACAGTGTGAATGGTTCTCGGTCTCTCTGTGTTAGCCCTGTGACAGACTGGCAACCTGTCCAGCATGTACCCAACCTCTCGCCCTATGGCAGCTGGGATAGGAGATGAAGTCAGAGATGCAAGGCTGAGACTGTTTTGGACATGAGCAAAAGAGAGGTAGTGGATATGTTGGGCAAAGGACGTTGAAGACAGCTACCAGGCAAAAAGAAAAGAGGAAGTCCACATAAAAGGTTCAGGCATGAAGTAAAGGAGGGCCTGCAGAGGGTTTGTGTGACAGAAGAAGATGCTAGGGATAGAGTGAGAGTAAGATGACTTGTTATGGCCATCCCTAAAGGGAGGAGTGGAAATAAGAAGAAGAAGAAAGAAACTGGCTGGTTGTAATAATCACAGATTTGATGTTTATTCATTAATGTTGGTTATAAATTGCTTTTAACTGTAAGTTTTTTTAATCCTTGTATGCACACACTAAGCTAAACGTATATGTTAAATAAAATCCATATCATGTGTGCAGAATTTCATGTAGTTCAGGGAAACGTTACACCTGTCTGAATGGGCACACATACTTTATCTTCCCCGATGCTTAAACACAAACGTGTTCCCTACCTGTGTTATCAGAGCTGGTGTCCACTGTGGTATAGACTTCTAATTTGCTGTTAAGCTCCAACTCCAACTGATGCAAATTTTGTTCTTTTATAGCTCTTTCCACATCTTCAGTAAATTGGATTTGCTCAGCCAGACACAGGATCTACACGAAAAAATGCAACATTGTTTAATGCTGGGGAGAAAAAAAACTTATTTTCTTTTACATCACAAGCTTTAAAGAATATTTTTAAAAAGCAGTTGTATAATTGAGTGTGTGCACCTGTGATGGATAACGAGAGGGGTCCACTTCCCCTTTCTTTGCTGCCGACACACATTCATACAGCAAGTGCTTTAGGGTCTCCTTCATTTCCACAGACAGCTCACTTAACCACACCTAGAAACGAAGGAAAACTGTTTATGCAGAACCACAAAGGAAGGTTCAGAGAAAAAGCGTATAAAACGTTTAAAATGAATACACATTTGTGTTGCTTTGAATACATTTTTAAAAAGGATAAACATACTACAAGTACCTCCTTAGACCTCCAACAATGATAATACTATTTATCCATTTATATACATTCATAGCTTTACCTCCACAAGGCTGGAAATGTGTACAATATTTCTGAGTGGCACAATTTCTCCCTCCAAAGAACACATGGCGACAATGTGCTGGCATTGCTCATCAAACACAACACTGTGGATGCCTGCAAAGGGAATATATATGCAGACTACCTTCACTATCCAATACAACCGCTATGATTCAAACAATATGAACAAATATAACAAAAGGGGGAAAACAGGCAGAAGACAGAGCGACAGCAGATAAATGCAAACGATCATCAGCAACAACAGAATGTAAGAACACACATGTCTCTGACCTGCAAAGAGTTTTTTTAGGTGTGACTGGATGACACTAGGGTTGGTTGCCTGCCCAAGAATTTCTAACAGATCATCATCCCCAATGAAATAGAACCGTGGGAAGGCAGACCGTTTCTCCTGTGATGCAGACACAAAACCACATTTAGGTAGTGGTGATATTTGAAACCCATGTGAAAGAAAGCAAATGTCTTTTCACACGTGCGTATTCACCTCCAGGAACTCATTGAGTGACTTTTGGCAGCGCTGTAGTTGGTCCAGTATGGTGACGAGGGAGTTTCTGATGCCAGCCCTCGAACTCAGAGAAACAACTCTGTTGTCTCTCTGGATGTCTGACATTATAGACCTAAGACATGGAGCGAGAAAATGTTCAGTTATGCCAGTTTCTATTTGTCAGCAAAAGAGAAGCCACGTGTAGTTTATGGTATATTATCACACGTAGTATATAGTGGTTTTCTAATCTTACTGAACACTCAAAGTGCTTCAGACTACAAGCCACATTTAACCACACAGTCAAATAGTGTTTTATTCTATACATTGCAAACATGGAGGTCTTTCAACTGTCAGAGGAAGCTAGACTACCCAAAGAAAACTCATGCACTCGTAGTGAGTGCGCACATTCAAACACCAGAAGGAAAGGTCCAAATCAGGAACGTTCTTGCTGTGAAGTATCAGTGTTAGCCACCATTGTGCCTAAATGGGCAAACGCTTCATTTGTGTTATTACACAGAGCTGCACACACTGTACCTGAAGTCTTCATCAACTCGTTTGAAGCGAGCTTCCTCTCGGGGCAATGCTCCTCGTCCAAAAATGGGCTCCAAATAAACCCAGCGCCTCTGGATGGCATTCAGACTGAGCAGATACTCATCCAAGTCGGACAGACGAACTTCCCACAGACTGACCTGGATATACGTGGAGTAAATACTCAAACCTTTGTCACAGTTTCTTCATCAGGGATTAAATGTTAATATATAAATGAACCAAATTTGTTTTTTAAAAACTGCATGTACCAATACAAGCTGAGAAAGGTATGTGAAAAGTACTTTTTCCATACATAAAAAAAAATTAAGCACTTAAAGTTTATTCATAGATTTAAAGACCTTGACCTGACCTTGTCCTGGAAGCTGTGGTAATAAGGGGAATCTTTCAGCGACTGCAGCAGACAGCGATTATCTCCCACCTAGATAGACAGAGAAATGGTGAAAACGTAATACCTAATACATAAGATGTCATTTAGGCATTTAGTGTCGACTATGTCTCTCTAACAATTGAGTCAAGTAAGCTCTTTTATTTGAACTGCCTGACATAACATTTCACTGATGTACTGAAACCAGGGCAACATTTACATGTAAATATGGACAGCAACATTTAAAGAAGCAAGTACTAATTATATAATGTTTTTAAAAAGAAAAAAAAAAACAATAACACTGTTTCACAATCAGACACAATGGGTTCTATCTTGGTAAGCCTCTACAAACCTTATGTATGGGTCATTCTAAAGCAGGGGTCTCAAACTTTCGGCCCGGGGGCCACTTGTGGCCCACGTCACTCCTACTTGACGTGAAGAAATGTAATGCAATTACATATTGAACTTTTTTTGTTAGGCATGATTTGTTTGTTGCTGAATGCAATGTTAAAATAAGTTCTTTAAAAAGCAAAAATTGATTTAACATGAAAACAATATGAGCAGAGAGTACAAACATGTTGAGGGATTGGCTGTGTTGGTTCAGTGAGAGAGTTCTTTGTAAAGAAAACAATTTTCACTAGAAGTCAAAAACTAATGTGTACACATATGTCTGCATTTTTATTTTGTTAAAATACAAACAAAATTAGAGTAGAAGTGCTGCCACGCGTTTGATCAGAAAGACAGTAACAATTTGTTTATTTGGTAGTTCAAAGTAGTAGCAGTTGAAAGGCCTCAGTTAAGAGTGAGGGAAAAAAAATTGCGTTCACATTTGCAGATTTGTCTTGTTATACAATATTTGACATTTAAAGAAAACTAGCAAAACACTATATTTCTGGAAATATTTGTGGGTGTTTTTGTGTTTGTTTGTTTGTTTTTGTATTACTTGAACACTAAAGTGGACCTCCAATGAGATGACAGTGCCAGCAGTGGCCCACAGCCCATTTTGGTTTGAGACCCCTGTTCTAAAGAGTTCATTGGATTCAAGTGTGGCACTGATGCAACAAGTCAGCTTGTGAAATTTCTTCCCTTCTAAATATTTCACAATAAGTGGCATTACTACAAAGTGGAAGTTTTCCAGAAACCACTGAAACTCAGCCACAAAGTGTCAGAGCGCCAAGTGCTGAGTTGCATAGTTCGTAAAAGTCGCCCTCACACTGTTGACTCAGTAAGTCGACCAGACCGCCTCTGGCATTAAGATCAGCACAAAAACTGAGTTTGCTGAGATGAGGTTTCCATAGCTGAGAAGCTCCTGTACTGTATGTGTAGGCAGTCTTGTACTTTTGTCCATATGTGGTATATTCAGGGCTCATGTTCAGATACATTTGTGTTCAAGAAGTATCTTAAACCACGTTAGCCTAAATCACTAAAAGCAATACTTTAGTACAAAAAAAGTGTATAATTGCAGCAAATCCCTTTGTGGCTCTTTTTCTTATTCAATTTCCTCTGATAAATTAAACTAGAGGAAAGAAGCAGCAATCTTGTGCCACCCTATCCAAGGATATAATGAAGCTCAATTATATCTAGAGGCCATCGCAGATTCAATAGTCAACAATATAGAAAATTTAAAACAATCCAATCTAGACAGGCAAAAGATTAACTACAGCAGGACAAATGTAAAGCAAGATGAGGATGAATGAGCGCAGCAGATAACTGAAGCTGTTTTTCAAAAAGGGATGCAAGTGCCAAGATTTGCCTGTTTGTCCCTCTGGAGTCATTAAACAGAAAAATCTCATCAGCCACTTGAATGTTCAAAATGTCTAAAGTTTCCTATTTGGCCATCATTTGAATCTTAGCAAACAAGTGCTTCTCTAGTGAATTTCAACAAGTGGATACATTTCAGGGGTTTTAATCTCGATTTGTATTCTTTTTACTATAAGTAAGTAGCTAATTTCCAGCTTATTTCTCTGAGCTATCTCAAGCACTGTGCTGCCCAGCAATTTCTTATAGGCTAACTGCACCTGATCTAACTACATTAGATCTCTGTGTTCAACCTTCTCCTAGTTTAGTCCACAATAAATGAACTGCAATTTATACAGTACCTTTTTACACTCGCATTTTTAATGTAACACCTGCAAACCTAGATGGAGGCATCAAATGGTACTGATGATTCAGGATCTTGCCTAAAGGCACTTAAATTTAGCGTTGCAGGAACTGAGGATCGAAACATGGATCTTCTGAATAGCAGACAACCTGCTTTCAATTCTGGGTCACCATATATAACATGATTTTTGAGGGCCATAAAAGAGAACCAGACAACCAGGGAGGGGTGCAAGGTCCATCCAGGAGATGTGACTATTGTTCATAAAATGATTTATGGTCAACTCTAACCAATTAAAAAAGATCTCAATTTACTTTCCTAGTCAAACTTCAGAGATTCAGTGTGGCATTGTGAACCAAATCTGCATTTTATTTTTGTACACAACAGCTGAGTTGATGTCTTTTTTTTTTTTTTTATGTGTGCTCCATATATCTACCTGGTTGACAATATCCTTCCAGTCCTTGATGAGGGTGAGAGTGCGCCCACTGCTGTCTGTGTACTCAGTGAGGGTGAAGGTAGCTGCAGCTCCCCACAAATCCAGCTCCCTCAGAGCTTCTCTGATCGTCACCTCTGCCTGAGCACGACTGTTCAGATCCTATATCAATGTGCACCACATGCACACACAAAAAACACACGCCTCTGCATCAGTCATATTGGGTTATGCGTCTGGACCACCCGTTTGCCTCATTACATTTCCAACACATCACTGAAATCTGCCAACATGTCCAAACTTTTTCCAAAAAACCTGGAAGACTAACATTTCTCAGCTTCGAGTCGTGATGTACTGACTTTTTCACTTCCATTTCTGTGTTTGTGCGTGCACCGTGTGAGAGGTTGCTTTAATACCCTCAGGATTTCAAACAGGTTTGATTTTCTTGCGATTTTCTTGATCGGGAGCTGGTCGTGAGGTGTTAATCGCTTCTCGTTACCCCATGTATACTACATGTTGCACGACACATGATTAAGGCGAAACTCGGGCCAATCCAAATATACAAATGCAGGCCAAAGCAGCTTTATAGATATCAGTTACGATCTTTATCATGCCATTACTGAAAATTACTGAGTTCTGATTCCCTAAAGATTAGGGCGCTAAAAAAGACATTTATATACAATTTCAAAAGTGTGTTTGTACAGACCTTGAGCTCCATTGCTTTCTCTATGATGGTATTTGCCACAGCAAGAAGATCACTAAAGGTAAGTCTCTCTAAAGTCATCCCTCTTGGGAGGCCTAGTAAACGGAACATGTCCAACCAGTGGTCCTGAGACAGGTGGTCCCCACGTACATACTTCAGCACTGGAATCATGTTCTAGATATTGAGTCGAAAAAGAAAAGGAAACAAAAACAAAAAAAAAACCAAAACAAGATTTGTAATTAGATCACTTATAAAGTCAGATTAAAGATTTCCCTCACAGCCGTGTAGATTCAAATGAGACGTCACAGCCCCCGAGGGAACATCCCACCTTTGCTGGGATTCCCGCTCGGGGGTGGCATGGTGGTACGACAGGGCAGCACTTACTGTTCCCTGATTTCAATTCCACCATCAGGCCGGGGGCTTTCTGTTTGGAGTTTGCATGTTCACCCCTCATTTGCGTGGGTTCTCTCCGGGTACTCCGGCTTTCTCCCACAGTCCAAAGACATGCAGTTAGTGGGGATAGGTTAAATGGAAACTCTAAACTGCCCATAGGTGTGAATGTGAGTGGGAATGGTTGTCTGTGTCTATGTGTTAGTCCTGCAACAGACTGGCGACCTGTCCAGGGTGTACCCTGCCTCAAAAAGGAGAAACCAGGAGAAAGGATGGAACTGTGTACATTTTTAAGTCATGTTTCCACTTAAACAAACTGTATATCAAAATGTAGCAGCTAAATGCTGTGACATTTTCTGAGTAAACTCCAACAAGAACCAGAATAAGTTTTCTGGATATCTGACTCAGCCAAAGCATACACACATATTTCAGATAAGAAGACTTGAATTGAATACGAAAAGAAGACAGCGACATATTATTACTTGAACTGTACTAGTATATACCTTGTATTTGTCAACTTCCCCTTGTAGTTTAACAGACATCACAGTGGGTTGCTCTAGTTTTCTTAGTCTGTCTTGCCAAGTAAACAAAAACTCCTCAAATACATATGTTTTACTCCTGTAAATTAAAAGAAAAAACACACACAATTACATGACTAAACACATAGTACTGATTAAAAAATACTCTACGTAAAAGTTAAGATATGAGCCCTAAACATGACCCCCCTCTACCTGAATGATATCCAGTCTTCCTGGGCCTTCTCTGAGAACCCTTGGTGCCACTCCTCATACAGACCCCACATTTGGCTGCATTCCTCCATGTCTCTTTTTGTCTCTTCGGCCACAGAGAAAGACGGAGTCTCCAGATTGAAATAGGCACAGTCTTCACTGAGGAGAGCACAGGAGAGTCAGACTTTTGGCCGTAATTGAACTAAATGCGATCTCTTCACACCAGAGTCATAACTGAAAATGACCTTGTACAAGTTTTTTCATGTGGCACATGATAAAGGAAATAAAAATCCCAAATACTTTAAACATTCTAAATCTCTTAGTGAATAAACCTGAATGAAAATAAACGTACAGCAGCTTAGTGCGCACAAGCTCTAGCTCCTCAAACTCTTGCTGTTTGTCCCTGATTGTCTGAAGACATACAAGCAGGGCAGCATGATCACCAGTCTCAAGCATCTCATCTTTAGGTTTTAGCTGGTCCCAGCGTGCCTTAAACCGCTCCAGATCTGCCCTGTAAACATCGATACGACTGGCCGCATAACTTCGCATCACCTCCACCTAAGAGAGTACCATGCATGAAAAAGAAGGAGTCATTCTGAGGAAAATAGGGTCTGAAAAACCAATTGGAGCAATAAGCTGATCTAAGTGTGTCTGTATGAGTATATGTCACCTGGTCTTTGACCATTAGCTGGTGGCTCTCCATGACAAGCTCCAGCTTGTCCCACTTGGCCCTGAGTGAAGAGAGAGAGTCCAGCCCAGCTCCAGCCACCGCACGTAGCAAGCGGTTCTTCTCCTCAGCAAATTGGAACTGAGGTAGAATCTGTGTATAGACATGAAGCACAGTTTGTTTCAAATGACATGGTTAAATTTTAGACCGTTCCTTGTGGACTTATAGGACCAATGCTATAAATCAATCAGAAATATGACGAGACATACTGTAAAATGCATTAATGAAGACAAAGCATTTATTTCTTTGACAGGGAGCAAAATGTTTTGCTAGGTGTATGAAAGTTAACCTTGAATTCTAAAATTACCCACAAACAAGGAAGGAAGAAATTTACAAAAAACCCTAACGAACTGAGTTTAGGAGTGTTTGTGTCTTACTTCAGGTTTGCGGGCAAGTATCTGGTTATATTTGGCACTAGCTGCACCAATTTCCTCCATACTCTCTGGTCGAGTGGACAAGGCCTCCATTGATTCTGTCACAAAAGTTTCTATTGCTTGTGTGTGGCCTGCAAGCAAGAAGGAAGAGAATATGCTTTCAAAAAAGGAAAACAGAAAAGGAAAGGGAAAGTGAGAGCAAAGGGGATATCTTAGAGCTGAAGAAATGAAAAACAAATTTTCAAGACACAGACACAAAATTGAGAAAGAGAAATAAAACACTGGTTTTTCATTGGTGAGATACACTTAATGTCTCTTATATAAAAGCATTTATTGATGCAAAGAGAGAAACAAAGTGGGGGCTTGGCTAGAGTGTTTTCGTTCTGCCACAAACATTACATACTGGAAAAAACAAGGAAAATCAAGGTGTCTGTGTTTACCTTGTATAGATTTCCTAAGTGAGAGGAGCAGCATGTCAAACAGCCTCTGAATCAGGTCATCTATGGCGGCTTTTACAGGCTCACAGTTGACGGTGATACAGTCCACTTTCTCCTGACTGACAAAGAAAGGAGGCCAGTGACAGAAATGCAGTTGTTAAGTGTTACATTTGTGGTGTAAGTTCACTTTTAACTGCACAAACTGTACCCAATAAAGAAATATAATAAGTAAAACTATAAATGGATAAAGCAGGTCACTGACTCAGACAGTGAGACAAATTCTTAGTAGAGAACAGAACATAATGCCATGGGCTTTTCTGGAGTGCATCATTTTCTAAAAGTTATGAATCTGATGTGTGATCTTTGCTGGTATGATTAAACAAACCTTCCCAAGCTGTTACAGAGAAAAACACTTCAGAGGACTCGATTAACAATTAACTTGTAACAAACAAAATCACTTAAGATATCAAAACAATCTGTGAATGACCTAGTTATATAAACAGTATATAACAATACAGTCTATACACTTTTTGCAATGTTTACTATCCTTATGTGTAAGCATAAATATCATTTTCATTTCACCAGGTTTAATTACATTAGTTAATACGTGATGTGTACCTGGGTAAACGTTCTGACTCTTTTCCCTTGGCTTTCAGGGCTTTGAAATTTCTTTCCCAGTCCTGCACAGAACTCAAATGCTTCTCGATCAACTTCTCTAAATCAGTCTGTCCCAACACCACCCACTCCTGCACTCACACACACACACACACACACGCATACAGGATTACAGTGAGGCGGGGTGCAGTGCATATTTCCTATTTTTAAAGGTGTCTGTGTTAAAGGTGACAGTAACGATATCATCCATCAAGACACAGATGACTAAATAAAAAGAGAAGTAAAGAGAAGATGAGATAAAAGAGAAGTCTGGTGCGGGCGGAGGGCTTCCCCCTGCAATTTATACATGCATGATCGCAGACTAAAGGGAAAAGACAATAAACTGTTCTGTCATGGTAGTATGCAGGGGAACACAGCAGTGAAACAACAGAGCTTCAGTACAAAAAAAAAAAAAAAAAAAAAAAAAAGAGAACCATGACTGATCCAGGTTTCATTCTTTCAAAGACAGCAATACAGTTATTCCTCAGTGCAGTGCTTCAGTGAGAAACTTGTGACAAGTGTTTCATTATTTTAAATATACGTACATATATAAAATGGTACGCTGAAAAAAAACTGAAAGAAACTAAAATCAAGTCAGAACCATGATGATGATAATACTAAAGATTTAAGTGCTGAGCCAAATAACTGATCGGAAGTTATTAAATCTCGAGTCCGAATTTGACCAGCCTCAAATCCGGTCCAGGTGTCAAAGAGTTACACAACATGCAAATTTTCTTTTTTGTACATAAAACACTACACAGAGGCTCTCTTAAAGGAAAGTTAATAACAAATCACTCTCAGAGTAATTATAAAAGTCAAAACACCTTGAACTTGTGTTGTATAGCTTCCAGGCGACTAAAGAGGTCCTCAGCCTTGCTGAAAATTGTGAGGAACCCAGACGCATTCCTGTCAATCATGATGTTGAAGATGAGCTCCTCCCCCTGGGTGCTGACCCCTCGGAACTGGTTTGGGATCGAGATGAAACGCTTCATTTCTCTAAAATAGCGTGCACGCACCTCCTCAAATGGTGGCGAGAACTGTAAGCGGCCCTGCCTGTTAACAAGAACAGGATTAAAACGATTCCACGGTTTACTCTTAAATCCACATTAATCGATGATACCCTTTTAGAAGAAAGAGGAAGTGATAGAGAGGTAGAGAAAACTGTTGATATGACCAAGGGTGAGAAGTGAGAGGTGTGGGGAAAAGTCAGTAGTTGCTGTTATTGACAAGAGAAGTTGAAAATGCAGATGCAGAGAAAATGCAGAGAAGGGAAAAATAGATGACAAGAGTTAGAGGGCAGAGAGAGAAAGCGAAACCTGGACAAGTGAAATTTTGGGCACTGACTTGAAAGTGAGATCAATGTGTATTTCTGGCAAGTTCTTGTTCAGTGCTTCCAGCCCAGTCTGATACTGGTGTTCAAGAGCTTTGTACAGCTGATGGTTCCAGTGCTGACGCCATGCCCGCATGTCATCAGACCTGAAGCCCTACAGACACAAACGCACACACACACACACACACACACTTTTTATTTCCTAAACAAAAAATATTTTAACTATTTATCCAGAATGATTTATCCTGAAATAAGAATGTTTTCATGCTGAAAACATGGAGACATATTTACTTCCGTATTTTTAATTTTTTTATTTTATTTACTATTATAGCCAAATCAACGCAACTATTTGTAAAAAAATATTTTATGCACAAAATAAAAATCCTATTAGGCAAAACATCTGCGACACATTCCATCCAAGACATCTCCAGTCAATACCTGAGCCTCCAGAGTGGCAAAACCAGCACGAAGCTCCTGAAGACCATCCTTCCATCGCTGCTGATGTCTCAGTAGGTCAACATTCATCAGTGTCACGACCTAAAAAATGTACCCACAGATACGGAGAAGAACAAAGAGAATAGTAAGACTTTTGCTACTTATTCCAATTTGAGTGGGGAAGTGTTGTTGCAAAGAACTGTACTAAAGGCCAAAAATTTAAATACTGTGTCTCTGCTAGCACCTTCTCAATGAAGTCAGTGTGCCATTTTCGTAACTTCCTGTTTTCGGTGGAGAGTTTTTCAGCAGCAGCCTGCAGCTTGCCAATGTAGACTTCTAACTCTTTGGGGTTGTCCCAGGTGATCTGCAGCTTGCTTCCTGTTTTCTTTGACTGAGAACGAGGATTCTTACAAAGACAAGCAGACCGATTATCTCCACGTCAAGACACAAAATCGATGGCAGGCAAATTTTCAAGGTGAACAAAGTTCCAAGGATCATGCATTTTCCTTTATATATATATATATATATATATATGTATTAGGTACTGGCAACTCATCAACTTTGACTCTTATAACATTACACATAGAAAAAAAAAAAATACAATTAGTATTATAAAACAATACTTTCAAACGTGTGCTGTACCTTAATGACATGCTCAAAGGCCAGGGCAAGATTTAGCATCATAGGTCTCTGAGAGGGAATCATCTGCTGGTCAATGGTGTTGTAGAAATGAGCAACCTATGAAAATGGTAATATGTAACAATACGATCATAAAAAAAGCAATAGATATACATAAAGATATACACAGATATACCCTGGCTACTACGTTAGGAATACATGCTCAACTGCTCTTTAACAAAAATATCTAATCAGCCAATCACATGGCACCAACTCAATGAATTTAGTCTAAGTCTGAATCTGAGCGTTTCAGAAACTGCTGATCTGCTGTTGTAAACAACATGAAAACATGGCTCTATCCTGCTTTATATCAGTGGTTCAGGCCGGTGGCGCTGGTGTAGTGGTGTGATGGTCTGAAGGATATGTTCTTGCCACACTTAGGCTCCATATTAAATACTGATCATCATTTAAATGCCATAGCCGGTTCTGCCGGAGGTTTTTTCCTATTAAAAGGGAATTCTTCCTTCCCACTGTCACCAAAGTGCTTGCTCATTTGGGGTCACCTGACCTGATTGTTGTGGGGGGTTTTTACCTTACAACATAAAGTGCCTTGAGGCAACTGCTGTTGTGATTTGGCACTTTATAAACTGTACTCAAATGGCCTCCACGATTACCAGATCTCAATCCAACAGAGCACCTTTTTTGGGCAATGGGCAAACTCAGGATGTAACTCAGGACTTCCTGCGCGTAACAACTGAAGTGGCAACTGAATGTATATAAATAAATTAGGAAAGAAAAAATATTGCATGTCTTAGCTTCCGCTCTCACCTGTTTTAGGACAATGGCTTGTCTGTAGAATTTATCTGCAGTATTAGCAGCCAGTTGTATCTTAGCTGGGATGGAAAAGCCCAGGGCAGAGAGCTGCCTGACCTCCCTGAGCAGACTGACTAGTCTGTCTGAGTACTGAATCTTGAGTCTGCCATCATCATGGTCCAGCTCCATCACACGGTTACTGGCCTGAAGACTATACAGGGTGTGAGAATAGAGAAGTGCAAAATGTAACATCCATTCAAGCCAATATTCGTTCCACTCTGGGTATTTTAAATGATTAAATAAAAAATACAAAAAAACAGCATACAATTGCAAAAGGATTTAATAACATTGTAGAATTGCATGCCTCTTTCAAACTTGTATATTAATGACCAACATACTCTTCTGTGATGCTTCAACTGAAGTTCTTCTTTACACTGTCATTTCTAGGATTTTGTAACCTAAGGTCGAAATATTACAGACCTGATCCCTGACTTTGGGTCAGTCAGCTCAGAAAGTATATCTCTTGACCAGTCCTCAAACTGCTCTTGTTCATAGGCCCTCAGAATCTCCAGCAGGTCATCACAGAAATGCAGGAACCCTTTGAACCCAGAGAGATCTGAAAGCAGAGCCTCAGCTAGGCGGACAGAGTCTTCCACCTATTGTAAGAATGAAAGACATGAAAATAAAATACATTTTCTTTTGACTGTCACAGAAATTATTTTGTATTTGACATATTAGAAACAAAAAAAAAACTGCAAATGTAACAGTTGTTTTATAGCACTGTACAAAAGTCTTGAGCACTCTACATTTATTTATATCTTGCTTTCAAGAATGAGACTGTCTCAAAATGTTTTAAAGTGGTCTTGAGCAATTGTTCTTCAGACTTTCTGAAGTTTTTCCAAAGTTTTTCTTTAAACATTAGCTGCTTTTTCACTCATTTTCAGTCCACTCCTTGTACCTGACCATTTTCAACGTTTTTTTTTATGTTTTTAAGCTCCTAACACTGACCTATGACTTATTCCAGCATAAAAAAGGCACCTAACTAAATATATAAGCCAGCATTGTGTCTACATATGGGAGAAAACTTTATTTGCTATCTTTGGGCATTTTGAGGAAACTGGGCAATTTGAGGACTTGAATATTTTAGGAAATTCAAGAAGTTGAGGCCTAAAATTATCTACAGCACATCAACAGTCTCTGAAAGTCCTGTCTTTAACAAATACGAAAAAATCCAGCAAAGAGCTGACACAGGAACTGAGATATGCATCTGGACTATCAAATGACCCAAATGACTTCTGAAGGCTCATCAGAAACGGTTTCAGTGAAAGGGTGGCTGTCAAAAGGGGAACAGGAAGAAACAGCCGAAATATGCCTCATTACACAAAATTAGACTGAAAATCAGTGGCAGGTCTTATGGAGCAATTAATCCAAATTTGAAAATGCTGCTTCACATTGCTTGTCATTGTCATCAGTATGTAAGGAGGAGGCCAGGAGGTAGATACAGCAGTAAGTGTCTACAGTAATCTGTAAAAAAACAGTGGAGGCAGCATTTCATCCAGCGAGGTTGAAAATTTTGATTGAACTATGAATGCAGAAAAGTAAATGAACAAGAAATTGTTCATCATTAAAGCAAAAGTAAGTGGTACATCACCAGCTTAAACACAGTACCTCATGTAAATCTTACATTTTGTTGGCATTTACAGTGTAGGGCCATAAAAGTTCCAGTAGCAATAATTTTTGACATTAATGTCGTGTCATAACAATAAAGTTGACTGAGAGTTTTTTTTTAATGTCAGGTAAATCTATGAGCTGCCACTGACAGTCTGGGTTGCTGTGGAGAAGCCTGGGTTTGGTGCTATTTGGCCAGTAAGGTAGGGTTAGGAGAGGTGTGCTCACATGTTGGTGTCATACTCTACATCGCCATTCTGGCAGCTGTAAATAAACCAGTCACCTTGTGTAGGAGCTGCCGCACCCAAACTATTTTGTTGACCACCTCAGGGAGGTTTCGGCCAATAAGGGGGCCAGACTTGTCACCAGGACTTCCATGGCAGCGTGTCTCAAAGTCAGTTTTCAGACCTGAGAAAACCAACAGAGAAGAGGGGGGGTCAGAAATCAGAAGTGACAATTTATTACCACCTAGTTTCCCAAAAGAGAGAAGACATATTAGACATATTATTTAACATATAACACTGAACTATTACCAGCATTCCTAGACACTCACCATACTGCTCTCAGGACATTCACTCTAACATCTATAGAATTTTATTGCTCTATTCAAACAAAATCATTTCTAAATTTCTTTCTCCCAGCCTTACACAATAAAATCAGCTGTTATGGACAATAACAATGTTAAAACAACATTAATTCAGCATTCACTGTCACATAAATATACAGCATGCATAAACAGGATTTATTCAAGGTGTTTGTATTATCCTCCAGTGTTTAGACAAATCACTGTAAAGTCAAAAACTGAGAAAAATATGTATGTATGTATGTATGTATGTATGTATGTATGTATGTATGTATGTATGTATGTATGTATGTATGTATGTGTGTGTGTGTGTGTGTGTGTGTACTATGTACCCTTGTTGTCGTCTAGTAATCTCGCCAGTAGGGTCTCTCTCTCTGACTGCAGTTCTTTGCTGATGGTGGGACGTCTTATAAGCTCCTTATGTTTCAGAAATACCTGTAATAGCTGGGAAATAAATACACACTCAGGCAAATCCAGTAAGTTAACTCATCAGCACACACCCACACAATATTTCACAATCTGAGCTGAAGTGTGATGTTTCACTACCTGTTGTGGGTTGTCCTGTACATCAGCTATATAGCTCTTCAGTCTGCCAGCAACCTCCTGCTCTGATGGAGCCATTAGACGCTCAAACTGAGCCACTGCTGCTCTCCAAAGAGGCTATAAAAACACAAAAAAATCAGAGTAAGCACTGATTGCTATTATTAATCCTCTGCACTTCATGATCACTGATGATGATCATTCCTTCTCTATCTATTCCTGTCACTGTAATTTCCTTCATTGATCAGCTTCTCAAAGTACTCTTTTCATCTTCTTAACACACTCCTGTCACTTTTAAATACATTCACAGCTCTATCTTTAACCATCCTAACCTGCTGCACATCCTTTCAAGCCAATCTAATCTTCCTTAGCACCCAGCCTTACATACAATTCACTATAAGCTTTTTCATTTACCTGTCTACTATTCTTCTTCTTCTTGACAATCCCAATTTTTCTAGGATCTCTACTTCCTGTGGAAGCTGAGAAAAGCCCATCTCCCACCATCCATTCTCACCACCTTCTACAGAGGGACTATTGAGAGCGTCCTGAGCAGCTGCATCACTGTCTAGTATGATAACTGCACAAAATTGGAACGCAATACCCTACAACGGATAGTGAGAACAGCTGAAAAGATCATTGGAGCCTCTCTTCCCTCCATCACAGACACTTATCGTAACCGCTGCATCTGCAAAGCCACCGGCATTGTGGAGGACCCCACACACCCGTCACATACACTTTTCACCCTGCTGCCTTTTGGCAACAGGTACCGTAGCATTCAGGCCCTCACTGCCAGACTGCGAAACAGTTTCTTCCCCCAGGTCGTCAGACTCCTGAACACTCAGTGACTGGACTGACACACACACACACACACACACCTTCATACACATCACTACCAATCACTTATCTGCAGAATCCCATACACACACGCACACCTTCATACACCAACTGACTTTTTGCACAATACTTAATCTTTTGCACTGTTGTGTCTGCACTGTTTTGTGTCTGAATCATCCTGTTCTGTTGGGTGTTGGACTGTCTTTGTTTTTTGTTTTTTTTTTTCAATTTATGCACATTGCACTTTATGTAATCCTCTGTTGATTGTCTGTTATATGTCATATGTAGCACCATGGTCTTGGAGGAACGTTGTCTCGTTTCACTGTGTATTGTACCACTGCACATGGCTGGAATGACAATAAAGCCACTTTACTTGACTTTTGTTGGACAACCTCTTTCTTTGAATACTTTCCTGTGCTTCCTCATTCCACCACCTAGTGTCTTTATCTTCCTTCATTGGTTCTGAACACATTAAATATCTTCCTGGAATTTGGTTTCTATCACCAGTTCAGCTGTACTTTCCCAGCCATCTGGTAGCACGTCTCTGCCACACAGAGCCTATTCAGTGGTAAATGTGGTTTAAACTGTGATTCTTCAGAAGTGATAAATACCAATGATTCACTTAAACTGCTACCACTCGGTCTACCACAATCAACAACAGTTGCATACAGATGACAGAAACAAGATACACAGCCACGTGAAGTTCTTTATATCGAACCTCTGTATAAGGGTTGTAATGCAGAGGGTTGAGCCCAGAGAATGGTTCGAAAACACGCTCTACAGTCAGAGCCTGTTGCTTCGCTCCTGGTAGCAAACACAGCAGCTTCTCATGAACCACACGTAGAGTCACAACCTGGAAAACATAAACGGAAAAGTGTACAGTGTGCACATCAGTGTCCAATATCCATTCTCACAAGAGTCAACAATATGACTTGTGACTTCTTAGTGTAGAGTAACAAACATCCATGTTCCATCCATGGAAAACAGGGCAGATAAAATATAGTTGTCAGAAAAAAAGAAGAGGAAATAGTGGCTACATGTGTTTCAATTAATAAAACCTTTCTGAAATTAAAAACAAAAATAATCAAATACTCTATTTAATAACAGGTCTTCTTTATAAGAGACTGACAACTTATGAAATGACAAAACTTAGGCCTGAATGTATTTTAACAAGAGCTCCAAAACAATTTTTTTCTATTTATCAATTTATTTTAAGGGCCAATCTCTTTTACTGGTCTTATATTACACTTTTTTGTGTTCTGTTCTTCAGTAGAAAACATGCGAGGGAAAATTCCACTTAAATGTGACGTCTAAAAAAAGTAGCAAGAAGGAAACTGATTATTAAAAGTGTGTCTGTAAGTTTCATTTAATCGCTGTATTCAAAGCAAACAACAAAGAGGTTGTGCAAGAACAGGCAAAACAAAACAAAAATTCTGCCTGTTCTCGTTAAAGTAAACAAGAAGTGTTCTGGAACAGAGCCACAGTTTACTTCATTCAATCTGTTTGCGAGGCATTGCAGGGTTTCCGGGGAGTGTTTGTTTCCCTTCCAGGGGTGGGGGGCATGTCTCTTCCACACCTGAGGAAAAAATAACAAAAATGATTTAACAGGTTTCCGGGACTGAACACAAATCATCTTCATCTGGCTTTTAATTCACAAAATGAAGAAACAGTATCTGTCAAATTTTACACACTATTTCCAGCTTGAAGAAAATATATTTCTTACACCATACAGTACATTTGGAGAGTATTCACAGCGCTTCACTTGTTCCATTTTTTGTCACGTTACATCATTATTTTAAACTTGATTAAGTTCAGTTTTCACCTGAAGATTTCACAGACAACACCCCATAATGACAAAGTGAAAAAAAGTTTCTGTGAAATTTTAGCTGATTTATTAAAAATGTGTAACGTGACAAAATGTAGAACAAGTGAAGCCCTGTGAATATTTTCCAAATGCACTGTTATTTTTTCTCATTTTCTGAAGCTTCCCATACCTGTCCAGTTAAATGCTCACAGGCTACAACCCACTGTTCACAGATGGCAAAACCCGTTCTCAGGTTCTCTCTCACTAATACAAATGGTTCCTCAAAGATTTTAAGACCACTCAGCTTCCTCTGGACAAATCTCCCCAGGGCCCCGCCTTGTACAGGTAGATATAAAGAAATGCAAAAAGAAGATTAAGAATACAGTTGCTACATGCATATGCATATTAAAAAAAACCCAACAATTTAAAAAAGATTTCACAGGCACATAACAGGTATATTTGGCAACATATTATCCAAAACCCAGAGGCCTCGATAGTACGTCACTGCAATCTAAAGCATGTAAGCATTTTATTTTTAGCATAAAGTACGTAATTGCAGTGCGTAGCAAGTACAAAAAAGGACATTTGTTTCAGTTCCCAAAATATGGCCAATTATTACTTTGTAATATAAGGAGTAAGTAAGTACTGTCATTGGCAAATATTTTCTCTCATTTCCCCTTTTTTGGTTTGTGTGTGTCTGAGAGTCCTACCGATGACATCCATGAGGCGGACCATGCGTGTCTCTGGGTAAGGGTCGTAATCAGTCTGCCTCCAAATGTCATCCAGAGCGTCCCTGCTCTGTTCCACCAGATCCATAACATCAGACATAGACAGGCTATCGAGACCATCGTATTCCTGGTGGCAACACAAAGAGATCAGTGATCATTTTTAGTTTCCTCCCGGTGTGTTAACAGCTATGTAATAGTAACAAATTACTGTTGAAAACAGCACTTATACAGTGCTAAGCTTTAAAGATTTTAAATGTCTAAATTTGTCATATTGTAAATAACATTGCTTTACCAGCTTATTTATAGAATTATTGCTTAGTACAGTAACAGAATACAGTTCTCATCTCATAGTTTAATTACCTTCCCCCCTTTGTACAAAAACTATATTTAGCATCATATAAATGTATTCATTTTTATTTGTATTCATTTTTTAAATGAGTAAGTCTTGATACATGCATTCATACCTTTTGTATTGGTTTGAAGTGCTCAGTGAAATGTTGAGATCTTTCTCTCAAACTACTCTTCTCTGCAGACTCTGAGAGATCTGCCCAGTACTGGAACTCATCGCTGGGAGTCAGGATGCCTGCAGAGTGTAAGAAATATGATGTACAATGTCTAAAAGTCATAACGTAATCAGTGATATACAAAATGATATACACATACTCGCAAGACGTTTTACCACTCATTATGCATATGATTACATCGCTCCAAAATCCAACAATTTAAAAAACTACCATAACCATTCATTAACACCCTTTCTGCTAAAATATACTCTACAAACAATATGTGCGCATACCCAAGACATCTTCCTCTGTGCGACCCTTCTTGGCAGAAGGTTGTGTCCCAGACTGGCGAACTACTGAACCCAGACCCAGCTCCAGCTCACTCAGGAGGCCAGCCAGTTTAGGGTCAAATGCAGAACGCCAACGCTCATCCTTGAGAGAACAAAAGGAAAGTTAAAAAAAAAACAAAAAGAAAAAAAAAAAAACTTTCTTTCTTAGTCTAACTACAGATAATGATTTTTCATGTAACATATCTGGAACCTCTCAATGCACAGGGACAGACTCACCTTTAGCAGTACAGGTGCGAAAACCTGTCTGACAGCCTGATAGAGGGTGTTAATGGGAGACTCCAGCATGGATGAAACCAGAAGGCTGTGATGAAGGTTATCTTCTGTGATCACTGTGGGACGCAGCTTGAAGAACACCAGCACATTCTCTCTAGTCTCCCCCACAGCTTCAATCTGTGTCAAAGGATGGAGTTGTTGTTTTTTTTTATTAAAAAGGCACTAAACCGTCAAGTCAACACATGGAAGGTAACTGTACAGAACGTCAAATAACATTTTGTTATTCGCCCCTCCAATTAGCACCTCTGTGTCAGAGACCACAGTTCAGAGCCAGAAAAAGGTGCCCACCCTAGGTTGGAAATTAGTTTCTGCCTCAAGTGGAGAAGTTCAAGTATATCGGATGTTGTTCACAAGTGAGGGGAGAGTGGAGCAGGACACTGACAGGCAGACTAATCAAACCATCTAGAGAGGGATGTCTAACATCTCTACTTCTGCTGCCTCTTTGATGAACACCCAGATAAGTTGGAGAAAGTGAATCATGTATAAAAAAAAAACCAAACCAAATCAATTTCTTTAAGTTGATATTTAGAGATATAAATATTAATTGCATTAATATATTTATTGATAATTCATTTTTAAATATGGATTAGATTGAAAGATGTTATAGATTTAAACACTGCATCAGTTCAACAACTATCGATGTGTAATGTGACCCTTTTAATAACTTTTTTTTTAAAGAAAACTTACCTTATTTGATAAGCGAAGGTCATTGTCATGTCTGCTGACAGATAAGACAAATTCATTTCCATCATCTAAGAAATTATTGAGCTCTGGGCTGTCATTCAGTGATGATGATGGCTTTAATCCATAGAAGTTTCCAGTTGTGGTCAGAATAAACTTCTTGCGGACATCATCTGAACCATGTGGCATCTTTCTGCTGGAGCTAAAATACTGGCAGTGAGAAAGCAAAGACATCCAAATATAGGGATAAATAATTGTAAAGGAATGCGTCTTTAAAGAGTAAACACAATTGTATTGCTTATCAAGCATAGATCTTGAGACTAAATAAAAAAATAACAATAATTAAAAGTAACCATAACGAGCGGCTTTGATATACATGGTTATTCAGGATAATCTCGCCTTTTTGCTGTTTTATCCAGCAAGAAATATGCCTTAATATCAAATACTATCAAACTAAATTTCTATTTGAACAGCCTACCGTTGGTAAACCCACGAAACCTTTTACATTCACTGGTTCAGTGTCCAGCTAGAGGTTATTGGGTAGTATTTAGAGTCGCTGAACTGGCCCAGTGCTGACATCCCTGCTAAATTAGTAGCTGTTATCTCTGTGTTTGTGCTGAAACATCGTTAGCACATCAAACCACTAGCTTTTTTCGTTGTGTTTAAAATCAGACTTATGCCTGGAAAGCAGCAGTACCAGGTTGTGGCAAAGGAATGGCCACGGGCAGAGTAAACCATCAGCTAATAGCTAACACTAGCCTTGCCTGTGTACATTAAAGTGCAGTGCATCAGTTCGCTGGCTCACTTTCGGCGCACAGTCAAGCTACAGAATATCTGGTTTCATACCGTTATGTCTCCAAAAGAAACCAAACTCCGAAAGCTTCTGAATGCTTAATCCATGGTTTGAAGTTTTAGCAAAATTGCCCGTCTCAGTTTGTAAGGGAGTTCGCCAATGCTAGTGTCGTTGCCAGGTAACAACGACGAGATTTTGTTTCACGTGACACAGCTATTCCTACGTAGTTTTTATGCGGCATTTACGTATGCGGCCACATTAAATTAAATGTTTGTTTTGCTTTGTTTTAGCACATAGAAATGTTAGAATGCAATAGTATTTATTGCCTTGTTACTTTAATAGTAGAGTAGTATATGCTTGCGATTCGGCTACTGTTTCAACGGCGACATTCCGGAAGCTACGCAAGCAGATTTAGATTTTCAAACTAAAAGATCTTATCAATCCGTGAAGCGAACTGGGCGAAACCGCGAGGGCAGCTTCAAAGACAACAAAGCAGTGTAGTCCAGGAGTTAGCTGGAGATTGCAAAGCTCTTGTTATAGCGGACGTCGTCACAGTAGAAAAAGTGTAGGTTTTATATTAGCATTAGGAAATGGTCAGGTAGCCTATTGTGAGCCAGTGTGAGTTGCAGAGGTAAGAAACCTTAAATAAGCATGCTTCTGTGTAAGAATAATGTTGCAAAGGATTCAAAACAATAATGACGCGTTTATTAATCTTATTTAGTAAAGAAAGTGGGACATTGTAGACGTTAGGTGTATGCTGCCCCCCCCCCCCCCCTCCACGTTTGCTGTGTGCTTTCATTTTCACACAATTTAATTTAAGAACAATGTAAGTAAGCTGTGTTAACTGAATCAGTATTGTTTTATCTAATGTGGTTAGCTTCTTCTTTAAGACAAAGGTTCCCTGCCAGACATAAATTACTCATCCTAGACTGACCATTTTCGGTCTTGGATAAGGAATTCATACTTGTAAACATGGCAAAAACCACTTCACAAATAGGGATTCCCTTCTGTAAGTAGTTTCGTTTCTTTCACTGACTCTGTGTTGATTCATTTGGCACACACTGTGCTCATATCGCGTTGCGCATTTACATCATGAATGAAGATATTGTTATATATGAAAGTAAGTATGTTACAAAATTGCAACTTATCTTTAATGCTGAGAAGCTAGTAACACTGAAACACTGACAATCAAATCTGTGGTCACACATTTCTCAAATCACTGTCTAAAGCAATCTTTTCCGTTATACGAGTTCAAGTCAATTTTGTGTTCAGTCTTCAATCACTCAGTTACTAATACAGCACGTGCAGAGACCCTAAAGTGGGACTGATGAATAAGGGTGGCAAGAGAGGAACTGTGGTACTATATGAGGATGTCAAGAATGACAAAGAAATATGTGAGTGTGGTACAGGACATATATGAGGACAGAGAGATAGTGGTGAGTGCCACAATATAAGTGACACATTGGTTTAAAGTGGGGATGGGACTACATCAAGGGCAGCTCTGAGCCCTTTCTTGTTTGTAGTAATGATGGACAGGTTGACATACACTACCAGTCAAAAGTTTGGACACACCTTCTAATTTAATGTTTTTTCTTTATTTTCATGGCTATTTACATTATAGATTCTCACTAAAGGCATCAAAACTATGAATGAATGAATACTGAATTTTGTAGTAAACAAAAAAAGTGTGAAATAACTCAAAACATGTTTTATATTTTAGATTCTTCAAAACCGCCACCCTTTGCTTTGATTACAGCTTTGAGTACTGGCATTCTCTCGATGAGCTTCATGGGGTAGTCACCTGAAATGGTTTTCCAACAGTTTTGAGGGAGTTCCCAGAGATGCTGAGCACTTGTTGACCCTTTTGCCTTCACTCTGTGGTCCATCTCATCCCAAACCATCTCGATCAGGTTTAGGTCAGGTGACTGTGGAGGTCAGACTATCTGGCGCAGCACTCCATCACTCTCCTTCTTGTTCAAATAGCCCTTACACAGCCTGGTGTGTTTGGGGACATTGTCCTGTTGAAAAATAAATGATGGTCCAACTAAACACAAAGCAGATGGGATGGCATGTTACTGCAGGATGCTGTGGTAGCCATGCTGGTTCAGTGTTCCTCAATTTTGAATAAATCTCCAACAGTGCTACCAGCAAAGAACCCCCACCCCTGCTCCTCCATGCTTCATGGTGGGAACCATGCATATAGAGATCATCTGTTCATCTTTTCTGCGTTGCACAAAGACACGGTGGATGGAACCAAAGATCTCAAATTTGGACTCATTAGATCACTTCTGCACAACACAAATGATGGTCCCAAGCCCATTAAGAAGGCAAGAAATTCCACAAATGAACCCTGACAAGGCCCACCTGTGAAGTGAAAACCATTTTAGATGACTACATCATGAAGCTCATTGAGAGAAGGGCAAGGGTTTGCAGTATCGTCAACAAAGCAAAGGGTGGTTACTGTCAAGAATCTAAAATATAAGACATTTTTAGAGTTATCTTTTTTTTCTTTGCTGCATAATTCCATATATCTTGCTTCATATATTATCTTCATTATCTGATATCATCAGTATGCATCTACAATGTAGAAAGTAGTAAAAATAAAGAAAAAAACATTAAATGAGAAGGTGTGTCCAAACATTTGATTAGTAGTGTATGAGGTCAGATGAGATCAAGCAGGGGTCTTTGTGAACTATGATGTTTGCAGATGACATTGTTATACGTAGTGAGAATAGGGAGCAGGTGGAAGAGAACCTGGAGAGGGGGAGGCATGTGCTGGAGAGAAGACAAATGAAAGTCAGTAGAAGCAAGGCTGATTACATGTATGTGAATGAGAGAGAGACAGGTGGAAAGGTGGATCAAAATAGCAAAAGTAGATGAGTTTAAATACCTGGGGTCAGCCATCCAGTGCACAAGAGGGCAGTGAGACCTGCTGTGACGTTTGGTTTGGAGAGGTGGCACTTACAAAAAGACAAGAGGCAGAGCTGAAGGTGGCAGAATTGAAATTGTTTTTCATTTTCATTGTGAATGAACTGAATGTACAGGATTAGAAATGAGTATATCAGTGGGACAGCTCGGGCTGAGCGGTCCGGTTAGAGAGGCAAGGCTGAGATGGTTTGGACAGGTGCAGAGGAGGGAAAGTCGATATATTGGATAAAGGATGCTGAATATTGAGCTGCCAGGCAGGAGAAGAAAAAAAGAATGCCACATAAAAGATTAATGGATTTAGTAAAGGAGGTTGGTGTGACAGACGAGGATGCTAGAGATGGGGTGAGATGGAATTAGATGATCTGACTTGGACTGGTAGACATGTGTAAATCGTGGTCATCATTTTTTAAGGCAGTATAAGCACATTTAAATGGCTTATACTGTTGCCGTAAACATGCAGCTTTATGCAGGGACGCCTGTAAAATTATTTTAACAGAGATATTCAGCCTTTGCTTGGTGTGAGGGGAGTTTCACACATGGTACGAGCTGATTTGTTTAATGTCTTGTTTCAAATCTTAGAGCCTTTCCTCCCACATAGTGCTCATTGCCAGCATGTTTCTTTTTCACCAAGCAAGTAAGACAAAGTTTCAAGGTAGTATGTAGAAGATCTTGATATGAAAGTTGTAAGAAAAATGTATTTTGTATTTTATGTGCATTAAATAATATTCCTTTTCATTAAAGGTTTGTCATCTAAATGTTAAATGAAAAGCATAAGGATGAGTCATTTACAAACAATACTGCAGTTTCTTAAATTTTCCCTGGATACATTAAAAAATTCCCACATTATCTGATAAATCTTTTCCACATTGTTTCGTTATTAAATCCGAGTATATTTGCCAGGTGCTGTGGAGAATTCTTTTCTCTAAATGGGTGTGTCAGTGACCTCATGGCCTCGTGAGAAATTGCCAGCCCATCTTGGGTATTCCCCCTATTCCTCGCAGCTAGACACTCCCCCTTTTAACCGAGGCCACTCTAACCAACGTGTTTTGAAAAGGTCAATGCAAAGGAAAACAGAACTTTTACAAGAAACATCCCAAATAATTTCGTATGAACAAAATTTTTATTGAGCTAAAGGTCACTTGAAGGGAAATGCTTTGTGTGTAAATATTTATCATTTACATGTTAAATTAAACAATAACCTTTCTAATACACTAGAAATGAGAAAATTGTCCACCTGGAAATGTCATATATGGGGAAATAATCAACTAATAATTGTGTCATCAGACACATTGTAATTATTTAACAAGAAAAACAAAAGAAGTTCTAGAAAAGTTGGCAAGAATTCAAAAAACATAATGTCAATGTGAAACACTTTGTGGTTAGTCAAAGAGATGATATGAAAAATCAGAGGTGGGTGTGTACTGTACACTCACAGGTCACTGCCTGTAATAAAACGTCAAAAGCCACAGAGAAAGTCCATAACTTGGCCACACAGAAAGCCACAGTCTTTGTGTTTGTGTGCGTTAACCAGTTTTAGCGAACGTCAAGTACATAGGTCTCCAAGTACATAGTCACATAGGTGGCACAATGAAACATTCACTGTAGTCTGTCAAACAAAGTTACACATGTTAGCTAAGATTCAAAATGAAAACCATAATGAATAATGAATATCGCATGGTGTTTCATCTAAAGCCTTTTTTAAAAATGTGAATTTTTATTGTGTTACAACAATAAAACTGGGGTGCTTGCTTATGTCTGTGTTACTGTGCAACCTGAAAGAAAATATCCTTTTCCTACATTTGGTGAAATTTGACTGAAGTGCACTGATGTTCCTGGCATGTAGTGGAGCAGATAAAGTCGATGCCAGAACAATACCTTAAAAGGGCTAATAAACTAAGGTTAACTTTGCTCTTTAGTTTCTTTATTTCTCATTTATACAGTCTGTTACCAGGAGAACTATTTGGGATTTCTTCAGAAGAATTTCTGTCACATGTTCAGATGAGCCAGAAATTGATGCATACGGAAGTGTTTTAGGCTGATTGTATTACCACATAAAAAAAAGCAGGCACGCACAGACACACACACACCCACACACACACAATCAAAATCTTCACAGCTGTGTAATTCTTTATAAGGCTTGTTGATTTTGCCAAGTGAAAGAGGCAACGATTTGATTTAGATTTTCTAGTTATCGTTAACTACATTTTCAAAACAGTCAGTGATCATGCCTTTAGCCTTTATGCTAGTAACAACTGATAGCAGTTGTTACTAGCATATGAAAAAGGAACTGAGATGTGGCTCCTCCTCCCCCCGCCCCCTCAGCATACCAGAATAGTTGAAGAATTTACATTGATTTAGCGACTCATTTTAACACAGAGAGCACGGCAGCATGATGGTGAGTGTTTGCGTCATTTGAAGTTTGATAATGTCACATACTTAAACAGTGTTTGAATTGATTCGGGCTACCATCATCGTTCATGCTTATGCTAGATGATAATAATAATGTGAGTCACTCAATAATGTAAGCTGCTGTGTAAACAATCGAGGCTATGTGAAAGTGACAGAGAAGCGGAGTGTGCAGGCATGTGTGTCAGGGTCTCGGTGTTTACATTGCTTTATTCTAGCTTGCCTCAGGAGCAGTGAACAAATTAACAGTTCGGTTGTAGCTTGAGCTGAATCCTTATACAAGTTAAAACTTTAAGTGTTCAACTGAAACTAATACTGAGGTCACGGATACAATGGCAGAAATAGGCTTTCTTCGAAAGGAGGATGGCTTCTCCCTTAGAGATACGGTGAGGAGTTCAGCCGTCCGAGAGGGGCTCAAGGGTAGACCCAGGACAGAAACTCTCGGCTGGCCTGGGAACGCCCCGGTGTTCCCCCGGATAAACTGGAGGAGGTGGCTGGGGAAAGAGGGAGGTCTCGGCGTCCTTCTTAGGGGTGCTGCCCCCGCGACCTGTCTCCCGGAAAAGCGAAAGATAGGTGGATAGCTGGATGGATGGAAAAGAACAAAATGGCATGGTAAAGTGGAAACTGCATCAAGGACAGAAAAAATATACTGCTAATACAACTCTTTGTAACCAGCTGCACAGACAGCATGCTTATTGCAAAACTAGCAAAGAACCGAGAAGGGTTTTATAGTTAAATGAATGCGGATAACCGGAAGAAAATGGATGGCTGTATAGAGGGATGAATGCTTCTCAGGAAATGTGTTTAAGCTCTGGAGTATAAAATGTGACGGTAATGGTAACGACTAGTATAGATGTGCTCTCAAAGAGAAAGCAGAGAAAAAAATCCTGAGCGTTTAACACAGATAAACAGATAGACATTCATATACATATATCGAAATTGTTATATGTAGATATTTTTTCAGCACGACTGAATGTCTGTGTGACTGTACAACCTTTCTAGGAAAACGACTTTAGTATGAAACAGTGTGTCCACCATGCATGAACCCAAATAATTAAGAGAATGAGAAAGGAAAGAGAAAGTAACTTTTGTGTTTTGGCTGTCTCTGGGAAAAACAAAGGTCAAATGCAGAAAGTGTCAGCATTAGAAGACAAACAGAGGCACTCCACAGAATCCTTTACAGTCTGGCTTGTTGTTTAGTATCATTTAGATTAAAAAATCTAAAAAGAAGATGAGTCGTGAAACTCCATTTGGATGAATTCAGCTGATTATGTGAACCAGGTGTGAGGTTTTTCATTTGTAAGACAAAAGGGGTTTAGAGGAGAGTATGTGTGTATGAGAATAGCTCAGCAGAATGAGTGTTCTCTCCAATCATTACGTCAGGGGAATTCCCATGTACTGCAAAGCCTTGCTGATTAATGCTGTTCAGTTTGCACAGCAGTGTAGTGATAAAGCAGAAGTTGCAAATACAATAATGAAAAAAGGAAAACAAAATACATTCACAGATTGATTTGCAAAACAGAATCAGAAATTCTATTTTTAAATATACTTGTAAGTACTGTAATTTGCATTAGAGTTTGGAGGTGTGCCCTGTTGTTTTAACATCAAAGATCTGTAAATTATTTTATGTAACATTATATCAAACAAAATGCTATTCACAGCTTACTCTCACATGTCTCATTAGGGAAATGTAACCACCCTCCCCCAATGGCCACATCAGAGTTGGATAAAATTGTCACTTAATTTGAGTCCTTGATTTAAAAAAAGAAATCCATCTGCATTAGTATCACTTCCACAGTTCATTTTGTATCAGTATTCCTGAAACTAAATACACCATGCAGTTACTTGACCTTTGGGATTTCCCTCTGTTTTTGTTTCAACTTATGACAGTCACTGCTGCTAAATGGCCACTCGTGAAGGGTAGGGGTGTTTCCACGGGTCAGCCTCTTTAAAACACCTTCACTTTAGATATTTACTGACAATGTGGAGAGAAGCATATGTGATTTTTTTTTTTGTGCTTTATCCTATTACACCATATCCTACAACTGAAACAATCCCGATTTGATTTTCCAAGTGGGAATTTCCTGAGATTTCTGATCACTGCCAGCAAAGTCACATAAAAAAAAAAAAGATCACTTCCTCATGAATAGTTTTAGAAACAATGTCAAGTGAAACTAGTTCATCAAAAACAAATAAAGTCTGTGCTTCTTGTTGGACGAAACAAACTGATCTATTTGTTTATTATATTTCATTTTTTATTTTTCCAAATTTATATAAGACAGGGGAGGATATGTAATAAGCTATGTGCTTATGTGGTTAGCATTTGGTTCCTATGATACCAAATGCGTAGTAAAAGAAAACTAGAATGTTGTTTTCTCCTAGCAGGTACAGGAATACACCCTTTTAGAACAAGCCCTCTCTTATACTGACTGGGACTTTCCTTTTGCTTCTTGTATACTGAAAACCATTTGGGTGTGTTCTTTCAGGATGAGACAGCCTGTTTTCCCCCCAAACATGACTGTAAAGAGCCAGTCAAATGTTTCAAATAAGATTCTAGTTCACTGAAAGGGTAGGATTGGGTGGGTTTCGGGGCTGGGTGTTTGATATCGCCCTTGTGTAGCATTAATGATATTTTAAGACAAAACTATCATTCTCCTGACAAATGTAAATGGTGAGAAATCACTGCATGCAAGTTATTTTTGAGTGTTCAGGTGTACATGTGCCACTTGATGGCATCTCACACTACATTTCATTTCAGTGATTAACCAGTTTGTCTTTCTAACAGGCGTCCACCTGGAGCCGGTATCATTTCCTGTAAGTAATGCTCCGATTTCCTATTCCTATCCTATCATGATTTCAGCACAAGGCAGCGTGTGGTTAGGGCACTTTTGATATTTTAACACCCAGTCACATGTTCCTGTTATTAACTGTTGCTCTGATACATATCCATGTGCCACTGTTGTGACTGGACTTGTAAGACTTACAATAAGTAAGGCCTAAAAGGATTACTAGGAAGTAACTACAAACATGCTTTAATTTTGGAATGTAATTTTCTGGTGTTCTAATTTTAAAAGCAGTTTCCTCCTATATATCTCCTGTTACTTAAATATTATATTATTAATTATTTATATTAGCTAGTTATGGACATCAACGTAAGGTTAATGTGAAAGCTTATGGATCCAGACATGAGTTTGTAGCCTTCCCACTGATCTCATGTGTGCGCTTGTGTTGTTACTTGAACTGAAAAGAGAAGTGATCATTTTAGCTTTAAGAAGTTGGTGACAGAAGAGAGCAAATCTGGCCCAAGTTCATTATCTGTGTTTTACGATCATTGCTTGGCCACAGATGTTGTTTACTGAACTGTCTCAGTTATTTCCTGGTTGTTGTTACTGTCAGCTATCTCAGCCATCTTTAGGCACTGATGCAAAAAAAGTGTGCGTGATTCTTTATCTCTGCGTGCCACTTTAATGATTTACCATTTTCTGTGTTCCCAGAACTCAAAGGTTTTCCCTTGATCTGCTGCTATCTCTTGTTCTGACGCTGACTTGGCCCTTCACTGTCACAGGTGAGCAGTTCTGCCAGCAGCACTCGTTCATTGTGGTTAAACATAGAAACCAGTTGTTTATTACATGAATAAGAATGTGTGATATGACAGTATTATGCTTGGTTGCACATCACCAGCTAAGGAAAGAAAGCAAAACGTGTGCTCCCCCAACTCAGATTTACATAACTTTAATTTTTTCTTAGTTTGATGGAGTGGTCTTATGAAGAAGTTAAACTTTTTAGGAGATTTCCTTTCTTTGTAAAAGGTGAATATGTAGATCAATGCTATTCGCACATCTTTGTAATGAATAGGAAGCTGCCATCCACATGACTGGACCAGCCATTACAGCAGCACCCTATGCTAACACAAGCTAAGCTAATGGGTTTTTGGTTTTAGCTTCAAATTTAGTGTATAAACACGAGTGTTGACTGTTTCTTCTCATCTGACTCTCACCAAGAAAGCAAGTAACCCCGTTTTCCAAACTATTTTCTATGTCTTCCTTCAGAATATTATAGCTTTCCTGTCTTAGTCCCTTTAATGCCCCCAGTTCAGTTTCCAGCTACCAGTCCAGCCCAGAACTGCTGGAAAATGCAATTAGTAGAAAAATCTGAATATCTGGAAGCTAAAGCCAGAGATGTTTTCTTACGAGTTGGTAGATAATCAGTCAAAAACACTCACACTTCAAAACAGGAAAAACAAAATAGTTCTCTCTGTGTATTCTGCACAAAAAGGAAAGAGAAAAGAGCTTATGAAGAACTGAAATTAGCCTACCGCGTCATGCAGCGGAACTCTGCAGGAGCTTAAACAAAACCGCATGGAAACACATGTCTGCCCTAAAATAGAAACTGTTTGCATTCATTTCTCCCTTTAGATATTTTCTTTAATAAAAGATATATGCCCTAAAACTTCATCCCTGTTCCTTTTTTGTTTTTGTGTTTTTGTTTTTTTTAACAGGAGGTGCTGCTATTCTTAAAGGGGAGGTCGGTGGAAATGTGACTTTTCACTGCTCTGATAAATCAGTAAAGAACATTGACTTACTTTACCTCCAAAGAGACAACGTCTTTGTTAATGGTTATTATGAATCTAAAAAAGTACCAGCAACGTGGAACAACACAAAGTTTGATCGCAACACTTCATCTGTGTTCATGGATAACCTAAAGGTCTCACACAGTGGGGAATACAAATGTCACATTCGGTACAAAGACGAGCAGCATATTAATGAAGACTCAATAACCCTCAGTGTCACAGGTATTTATGTCTTCAATTCATCTCATGAAGTTCATTTTTATATGACTGTCAGTGTGAATAGACCTTTAAGATGAAGCGTTACAATAGTGTAAAGTATGTGCATATAATATAAATATAAACAAAGAAAACAGCTGTTTTCTTTGTTTATATTCATATATACGCCAGTCCCTTTGTACATGTTGGAAACACCAGGCTGATATCACTTTCCTTGTGTCTTTCTTCTAGCAAAGTACAGCAGGCCTTTATTCAGTCCTCCAGTCTGCAGCGAGGAAACCCAGAATTGCCAGACAACGTGTACATCAAATAATGGATACCCAGAATCCAGCATGATAGTTCAGGCTATAGTTACCAGCACTAATGAGACCATCAGGCAGATATGGCAACATGTGAAGTCTGTCCCTTCCCCAAATCCAAGTACATTGCTGTTTAACATTACCACCACTGTGAGTTATAACTGCTCGAACGGGGAGATAAAGTTCAGCTGCTCCGTGGGTGACGTCACTTCGGATGAGTTCTCAGTCTGTGAGTAGCCTGTTCATCTTAGAAAAGACAATTATTTCTTTATCAAAGTAGTTCCCACAATTAGCTACTGGACAAGTTTTGGGAAGTTTGAAAGCCAGTGGAAATCTCTTGGCATATTGTTTATTGTTTTATTTCATAGCAACATCCTCTTATTCTGTCAGCATTTGTGTGGCTGACACAGAACAGTTTAGGTTGAGTTTTTGTGATTTTTGAGATTTTTAAAACTTATGTGAGGCTACTAGATTACATTTTTCAGCAAGACGAATGAAAGTGACTGAATAGCAAAGCATTTCCTGCAGAATCAAACTCAAATTACTGCTGAGACTGACGTGATAAAAATTATGTGCTGTATTTATTCTTAAACTGAGGTATTATGGAAATGTAAAATTTGTTTGAGCCTACTATATGTTTATTAATACAACAACAGAGTGGGTGCGTGGGGGAAGTTCCAGGTTTTTTAGAGCTTTGCAGTTTTACTATATGTCATGTTTTGACATATTAAATTATAATGATTGTTCCCTTTTCTTTTCTGATCAGTTGTTTGGTGGTTTTTAATTTACCTTCATGTTAAAATAGTGAAGCTGTGACACTGTGAATACATTGTGGTTGCTGGGTTGATAACATCACAATATCAGCACTGACAGCAGTAGTAGTGTAGTATTACTGCTGTGCCCAATGTAAAAAGAAAGATTAACGAGTCTTTTCTGCATATGCTAAGAGTGTGCTATAAACGTTTTCCAGAATCAAGAATCATACAGTTTAATCATACAGTGGGGTTTGTACTTATGTTAGTTCTGTGAAATGAATTCAGTTTAATTCAGATTTAAGGAAAACGATTAAGTTAAAACATTCGGCAGTTCATTTTCATGAAATAGTTTAAGTTGACCTTTAAGTTCCCCAGCATGGAAAAGAAAAGGCAGACATGCCTTGTTTTTAGTTCAGTTCACTTTTTTGTTTTAGTTCTTCAGGGTAATTAAATATAATAACTCTTTTTTTCTGTATTTCATAATACTTGTCATGTGGGGTTCTTTGTAATAATCTTGATTCTGATACATTTGTTCTCATTGATAGGTGCTCATCAGGAACAACAGAGCACTGATATAGTAATTATGACAGCCATTTGTATACTGGTGGTGGTGGTGGTCATGATTGCAGGTGTTTTGTGCTGGAGAAGATGGACAGGTGAGCACAGAGATTGCACACATGTGTAAAACTGCAGGGACATGAAAATAAGAGAATGAATAACTCAAAATGTGCAGAAACTCATGGCAGGCTCTGTGTTGTTTTTCAGGAGGCAGTATGAGGCTAGAGAGAGTAAATACAAATGAGGCGTAAGTAAGTGTTTAATTGTCTATAATAGTGTAGTCATAATACTTTGATTACACAGTAATCTGTGTAACTTTTCATAGAAATCAAAATTGTACTTTTGATTTCTGCTTGTAGATTAGAACAGATAGTGCTTTCGCTTTCCTTGTTCTTTCCTTCTGCCTAATTATTTCCTTCTGTGTCTTATTTAATCCAGGGTGGAAATATCACTTTGTGAAAAAAATGGAGAAAAAGAAGCTGCTTGAGGGGTGAACCAGTGAAGGACAACATTAAACCCACGTTCAAGGATCTAGAGCGACAGATATCGTCTCCTCTGTGTCAATTACACACTGTGATCAGCTGGTTCCACGCAAAATAGGAATAACCTCACCAGGCCTCGCCAAGAGTGAGTGACCCATCACCAGGAACTACATGCTGTTAACATTTCACACTCAACACTTGTGACTTTTAGCGTTTGAGGAAGTATCATATCTTGTTCTTTTACTGGTGAAGCAAAGTGCGTCACTAAAGTGAGAATGGCTGACTTCACTATGTAAAAGCAAAAAAACAGACTTTATCAGCGGTGTGCGGTTAGGTTGTTGTTGAATACTGGAAAACTGTGACAGAAATACCTCCTGACGCCGTGTGACGATAGACGAAAAACAAGAAGTTAGAAGAATTATACATATGTATGTTTGTATTTGTATACTATGTATATGTGTACTTTGTTGTTACACCAACCACTGCGGGAAGAACCTGGCACACTCGCTACAATGGACACTTGTGGACTATGAGTCATTTAAAAAAAAGAAAATACTGTCATTGCTGCACTTTAAAATCCCCTCCTGTACATTTCTTCTGTAGCCAATTTTTAATGTTTTTTTCCCTAGATTTTTAAACAACAGTGTAAATACTATATATATATTTTTTATTTTAATAAACAAAAAAGAAAAGTTCAGTCATCTTAGTGTTGATTTTTTTTGGTTTTGTTTATTTTTTAATAGAATAGTACTACATTGGGGTCAGAAATAATAACTGACATGTACTGGAAAAAATGTGGATGAAGAAAAGCTGGAATTCAGAACATTTTGTGCAGATTAACTTGTAATTTTAAGCAAATTTTGTGTATTGTGCAGTAAGTTCCAGTATTTCCAGATTTCCTTGTAAGGTGCAATGTTGAATACAAGGGAAATGTGTTTTTTCTGTATTTTATTTAAATGGCCGTTAAACGTTCCCTAATGGGGGATATTGCGGTCTTCTCCACAATTCTGACGTTTTCTCAGGTGACTGTTCTCAGGTTATCACATGTAACCTTTTGTATGCTATTAAGCATAATATTTATTTCAGTCTAACTTTTACTTCCTTGAAGATATTTATCGGTAAAATGTTTGTGCTATTTACAGTTTTTGGTAAGAGGAGCCTGTCTGTTATTCCCCATTCCCTGGAATTACCAAAAATTCTCTAAAGGGTGTTTTCATTTCCTAAATTTGCTTGAAACACTCTTGTTCGGTGCCTAATTTATCTTTTCTTTTTGTTTTTAGAGTTTCAAATTCTGTCTGTGTCCCTTTTCAACCAATAAAAGTTATGTAATTTAACTGAAGTTGTGGGAAGAGTTACACTCGCGCTTCACTACACCACACGCAGCTTTAAACCTCCAAGTTCACCTTCAGCTGCAATGTAGTCAAACTGCCACTAGATGTAGTACGAGCACCACAAAATTGAGCTGACTCTTGCTCACGTATATGATTGTTTTTTCAGGTTTATGTGTACAAGTGCATTTGGATGTTACTGAAATACCTCATGATCCCAAGCACACTTGTCTTAAGATAGCCTGTGAAACAAAGTTAACTTCCTTCTGCCTAAGAAGGAAACAGTGTTTAACGTGTAATTATATCAGTGTCTGCATTTTCCTTCCCAGTACAAGAAAGGTGTTGTAGAGTAGACTGGACATGCCATAAATAGGGTAATTCCCTCACTATTAAGTCTTTGAGAGAGGAGATGCAAGTGAATATGGTGTACACGTCACACTGAACTGTCTTTTTGTATATACACCAAGTTTGTACCTACAGCGCTGTGCAAAAGTTTTAGGCAGGTGCGGGAGGGAGAAAATGTTGCAAACAAAGAACACTTTCAGAAATATAAATGATTGTTTATTGGCCCCAAATTTATTCTGCAGCAGGACGACAACCCCAATCATACAGCCAAAGTCATTAAGAACTATCTTCAGCGTGAAGAAAAACAGGAAGTACTGGAAGTGATCGTGTGCCCCCCACATCATCGAGTGTGTCTGGGATTACATGAAGAGACAGAAGGATGTGAGGAAGCCTACATCCACAGAAGATCAGTGGTTAGTTCTCCAAGATGCTTGAAACAACCACCAGCCGAGTTTCTTCAAAAACTGTGTGCAAGTGTACCTAGAAGAATGGATGCTGGTCATACCAAATACTGATTTAATTTAGATTTCACTTTGGTTCATTCACTTCATTTTGTTGATTGATGAAAATAAATGATTAATACTGCCGTTTTAAAAGCATTCTTTGTTTGCATCATTTTTTCTCACCTGCCTAAAACCTTTACACAGTACTATATACTTAGTGGCCATTTTATAAGTTACACCTTGCTAGTACCACATTGGACCCCCTTGAGCCCTCAGGAATTCCTTAATTTTTGATGGCAAAGTTTCAGCAAAGTGCTCCAAACATTCCTCTGAGATTTTTGGTCTATTATGACATGGTAGCATCACACAGCTTCTGTAGCTTTATCAGATGCTATCTATGATGTGAATCTATCATCACACTGCCTGGAAGATGCTCTATTTGATTGTGATCTATTGACTATTGAAGTCATTTGAGTAGAGTGAACTCACTGTCATCTTAAAGAAACCAGTTTGAGATGATTCAACTTTGTGAGTGCATTTTCTCCTGCTGGAGCAGACGTCAGGAGATGGGTACGCTGTGGTCGCACATATATACAGAAGGTCAGCAGTGATTCTCAGTTGGTACTAACAGGCCCAAAGTGTGCCAAGAAATTATCCTTCACAACATTACAGCACTTTGTTTGCACACGGCAGGATGGATCCATGCTTTCATTTTGTTTATAACAGTTTCAGACTCTGCCATCCAACGGTTGCAGCAGAAATTGAGACTCATCATACCAGCCAACATTTTTGACCAATCTTCTGTTGTCCAATTTTGCTGAGCCACAGTTTGTTGTTATCGGTTGATAGGAGTGGCATTTGGTGTGGTCTTCTGCTGCTACAGCACCAGGTGCTTTATTCCTTTTTTCACTGAATTTGTCCCACCTAAAGATACTACTGCCAGGAGGCTGGGGGGTAGTACTAGTGGCAGGCAGTATTTTTTACATTTTATTGCTCCCATTATCGTTCTCATTTCTCCAGAAGCAGATTTTCTCTCACTTTCTCTCATCATGAGTCACTGTGACAGGCTGTCAGTCCACGTCTCTGCCCTGTGTTTACATTGCGCAGCAGAGCAGCACCAGGCTCGTTGCACTTCAGGAATGTAACCCCAAGGTCCGTGCCTTCCTCCTCCTGTTTTCCATTTTCTCCCCACTAACTTTCCCAATTTTTTCTTTCCATTCCTTCATTTTTTATTCACTCTTTGCAAAGACTCAACCCTTCCCTTTCTCCAGTCTTTCCTCTTCTACTCCCATCCTCCCAGAAACATCCTTTCCTCTGCCATCTCACCCCCTCCCACTTGTCCCATTCTCTCCTACTACCACCTTTCTCTTCTCTTTCCTTTACCAACCCTTTCTCCTTTCTCTTCGCCAAGCCTCCACTCCCTTTCTCACCCATGTTTTTCTTTTCCCCTTTTTAAAATTCAGAGCATTGTCCCCGCTCACTCACACCCCCTTTCCCCTGTCATCATCCCCTCACCTCCCACTCCGCCCCATCTCTGTCCTCCCTCCTCTCATTCCTCTGCTGCCTAACCCAAACAAACCAGGGAGGACCTTCCTCTCTGGTGATTGTAAGAGAAACACACCACATGTCAGAGTTGGTTTAAACATAAACATTAGTCAATCTGAAGTACTGAAAAAGAATATGAGGTACTTAAGTTCAGCATGAAGTGAAATTACTATTTTATGGTAAAACTAACCACCGAATAGACAACAATTAGAAAACAAAATGTCTTGGTGTATACAGGAAAAAGTTTATTCCCTTCTCCATTGTTCTGTTTAATGAACAAAAACCACTTAATAGTACTACACGCTAGCCTACAAGGAAAGCAAAAATATCCAGTTTTCCCTTTGTTTATATAGCACAAGTCTTTATAGACACATTAGGAGTCAGGGCAAAGAGAGGAGTTATGATCATCATAAAGAATCTAAGCAGACTTTTGTGTTTTTCCAGTGACGCAGCAGAGCGTGTAATCTACTGCTTAATGGAGAATGCTCTCAGTCAGAACACAGGCCTGTGGCATTTCTCAGCAAGTGGTTTGTGACCTCTGCCACACTGTTCTGTGTGGGACTTATAATCAGATTATACTAGTTATGAAAGTCAACTAGATTAGTTTTAGTGGAGGGAGCTGGAGCACAAAGGCATCAATTCACAGCAGGAGAGGGGAGCTGATCAGCTTGAGGAGGATTGGTAATGTTTGCTAAATACACAGAGAGTGCAGTGTAGCAAGGCAAACAACGTAGAATAATGTAGACAGCTTAACTCAGCTCAAAACTGTACTTTTAAAATGTACTTTAGAATTGCATTGGAGTATCAGTAATCGTAATGTGCTCATAAATGTGCCCAAAATACTACAGCAATTTGTAGGTATTGTCAGGTATTCTCCAATCAGAAATTGTAGGTCCAATCAGAAATTGAGTATTCTGATTGGACAAGAGAATGTTTGTATGTTTGCAGATATTGCTGATGTAAATAAACTGTGACTTAATGTCTGTCCCTTTACTAAAAGACCAGCTGTTTCATTCTAGCCTTGCACTTTTTTTGGTGTCGGCTTTTTAAATAAACAAGCCGACATACATTTGAGGCTGTAGGCTGTACCAATGTCTCTCATTTCCCATCATGCCTATAAAGGACCTACTAGTTAGTCACTCAGTCTGTGGTCTGTTTAGGTCTTCTGTCTTATGTTTACAAGTGTTACTTTTAGTTTATATTTTTACTTGCCAATTTAAACCCCAGTTCCAATAGAAGATGGAAAACATTTCAAAGGTTTAAAATGACACTTCACGTTCATAAAAATATGAGCTCATTTTGAATTTGATGCCAATAACAAACCTCAACAAAAATAGTTGGAACTGGAGTAACACAAGGCTGGAAAGGTAAGTGGTACTAAAAAGAAACAGCTGGAGGAACATCTCACAACTGATCGGGTTAATGGTCAACAAGTCATTAACATGATTGGGTATAAAAAGAGCATCTTAGAGAGGCAGGTTTTCTCAGAAGTCAACATGGGTAGAGGTTCGGCAATCTGTTCATTTCTTGAGGTTAGGCTGTCAGTCCACGTCTCTGCTAATTTCAAATGGACTAAGGCAAAGTAGAAAACTGTTCTGTGGTCAGATGAATGAAATCTGAAATTCTTTTTGGAACACATGGAAACTAAAGGGATGAGGCACCATCCAGTTTGTTAACAGTGCTCAGTCCAAACGCCTGCACCTCTGATGGTACAGTGGTGCATTAGTGCCTATGGAATTAGCAGCTGGCATATCTGGAAAGGCACCATCAATGCGGAAAGGTATATACAGGTTTAAGAGCAACATATACTGACATCCACACAACATCCTTTTGAGGGAAGGCCTTGCATATTTCAACAAGCCACACGAAACTGAAATCACCAACTAAAAACACCTGGCGCATCATGAAGCAAACATGAGATAAGTAGACCCAGGACTGTTGAGCTGCTAGAATCCTAAGTCAGACAGGAGTGGGACAACAGGGAAATGGGCTCCACATCGAGAACCCTAAGTTAGATATGTTTTGTAGATGGTGCTCAGAGAAGAAACATAATGAGGCTGTTGGAGCGGTCGCAGTGAGGGACCAAGCAGGTCAGGAGGTTCAGCTCTGGTGCTGAGGCTGACTGATCATGTTGTTGCTGTCACTGCAGAAACCCTCTCTCTCTGACCTCCAGAGACAGGAGAGGTGACCTGGAAGCATTTATCACCTCTGTGCTTTGTGACCCATGGCCTGGTGCCTGAGAGAGGGAAAATAACACTAACACAAAAGGAGAAAGCAAGGAGGAGATAGAGAAATAGATGAGGAAAATTGTGACCCGGACAACAATCTGTCACTTTTAAGCCAAATTCGTAAACTGAAAAACTTTTTTTAGTGTTTCATTAAATGAGAATGTCCATATTTTTTTTGTCCATATTTGTGAGTAAAGAATCTCATTCTGCATTTAGAAAATTCTAGTGGCAGGTTTCTGAAACTGCTGGAATCCAGTACGGGCTATTTGAGTGTGCATTAATGAAGATATTTCTTAGTCGGAGGATAAAAGCATTGCTGGTGCAAATGTGTGGGCCTGGTTTGGTTGAGCCATTAGTTATCATCAAAGATTTGAAAGAACGTGAAGTATTGTGAGAGATAGTTGGCTTCTAGCTCAATAGAACTATTAACACCCCTCTGTAATGATGATCCACCAATGGAGCTCTTGGCGAGGGCTTTTTTAACTAGGCAATAACCCAATATCTAAAGCAGCGTGCATGTGTGTGTATATGTATGAGCGTGTGTGTATGTGTGAGTGTGTGTGCATAAGCGAAATTTGAGCAGACATTGACTAGAGTCACATCTCCTTTGAATATTTATAGTACTGCTTAAGATTTGACCTTTACATTCGCACACTCATGCATGCAAACATATAGAGAGAAGACTATATTACCTATCTATCTATGTAGCCATCTATCTGTCTAGGGTAGGTGTGGAGTAGACACTGGTTTGCGGCCTGAAACACTCAGACAGGTGATCACACTTGTGGGAAGACTCTATGAGGGGAGATAGTGTGAGAGACCAGTGAGCAACTAGTATCAAGGAATGGCTGGTGGGATGCCCAGTTGGCTGCAGATACTTGGCAGCTTCATGTTTCTGCAAAAGCTGAACATCAAAGACTACCAGAAGTATTAGTAATGTGTGTTGTGGATTGCTCTGTAGTGCATACAACAACTGCGCAGCCATAAGCTGTGTATTGAGTATTGGCTTGTGCTTGCCTTTATTAATATGAGTAAAATGAAAACTAGCACAACCTGAAAAATGTGTGTTATTGTTTTGTTCTTGGTACCTTATCAAGCTGAAATGAACTAGCTACATAGCCAAGATGGCAGCCAATGAGGGTAGGAAATGTACCGCATTCCATACTCAACTTTTTAACCAGTCTTTAATTATGAAAAATTTGACCCCCCCCCCCCCAAAAAAAAAGACCCAAACAAAAACAAAAACAAAAAAACAGAGCTAGTATTTTGTTATCAAATCAGTTGACCAGAAGCTAGTAGATTAGCCGAATTTACTTATAGGGAAATCCTAATATGTCGGTTATAGTTTTACATAGATGATTGCTGTTTGGTGTGTGTTTTTGTGCGTGTGAAGTGCATGGATGTATGCCATCACTTCATCATGGCATCATGGCAGTAGCTGTTGCTGCATAATATTGACTAAGCTGTGCTCTGCCAACAACATATTTTCTTCAGTCATACCCCCCTTCACCCTCTTTTCACAGCAAGTGTTTTCCCCTTTCTGTTGCTGGGTGAAGTTTCATCTCTTCTGGGAGCAAGAATCTATATGAAGGCAACACAGTTGATGCCAGTGTTCTATAGCTACTATGCAATTAACTTTTACTGCTTAGTGATAAGTTAAGGAAGGAGAAAGCTGTCTTTTACCGCTTTAAAAAAAGTATGCTTTTGTGTTACATGGGCTAAAGGGGACATAATTAGCAACTGAAAGTGAAGAAAGATGTGAAGAAAAATGGTTTACATGCTCTGCAAGCAGGGGATACTTGACACCAAAGGGTCCCTGCAGCAACCTCATCTTAAATTTATCTCTACATCCCAGACATGTTGAGGGATTTGAGGAGGGACATGGTGTACAGACACTAATGTGGAAAAAAAACCCAAAAAACGCACCCACCAGAGAATTTTGTTTCCATATGTTAGAAGAGTTTATCAGATTGAAGCCCTGTGCATGAGCTTGCATCTGTCTTGCACGTACGTTTGTCTTAGTGAACGAAGGTGTGCGTGCAGTATGTGTGCAATAATTGACACCTGAGACAGTTAGAAGGTCATTCCTGGAGTCTGGTCACATAGCTTTGATCATTTTCTCATCGCCTCAGAAATAGACCAGAGAGGACAGAGTTTGCACAAACACTCCCTTGCTGTGTGTGTACTTATGTCCAAGGGGGAGGCCAAGGGAGAGCGTTCGTCTAACAGACTGACAGGGAATGTGCACTTGTTTGCAGTGCACAAGCCTTTGTTTGCATGACTGCACTAATGCATTTGCACCCATACTTTTGTTTGCCACTGCTTGCATTTATCGTGTGAAAAGGCTCATGCGCATGTATGCAAATACCCAAGGGGGAAGTCTGTGTGCACTCATGTGAGTGTTGAGAGGGGTGATTGTGGTTTCTCAAGCTCAAAAAGAACTTTGAGCTCTAATTTGTGCGTGTATGGATTTCTTTTATGAACAATGAACATGCTAAAATTGTATTTTGAGGAGTTTGAATTGGTTAGATTTGAGCTAATAACATATAGTAAAGGACGTAAATAGTATAAAATATTTATCTGCAGATTCGTTGTTTTAATCTTCCTCATCAAACGTTTTTAATGGAGTGTGGTGTTTCTTTACTTTGAGAACAAGTTTTACAAGAAGGTGCAGTGATTGTAGAAAGAGATACTCGACTCTTTATGTGGTTTGTGGAATTGTGGATGCGGGAAACCTTGTAAGGCAAGGACATCGTCTGGGGGAGATGACTCTGAGAATCCCACCATACAAGTGTCCTTGTAACAAAAACAACTTGCTCTAATCTTCAGAAAATAAGTCCTATTTCTTGTTTGGTTTTTCACATTGAATAAACACATATAGACATATATTGGTGCAATTGGAGACATTGTCATGGCATAATTAAGTCCAAACATTGCTCATCAAAGTGTCTTTTTGCCACTTTTTGTGGTAGTAAAAATTGCGCTTTCTCACACAAAAGCACAGAATTATGTACCTAAATATACTTGACAATTACATAGATTTTTTGCTATTAGTTATACAACATTTAAGCCATGCTATGCAGCATGAGAGTTTGTCAGATTGGCACAGCTAGTGTTTTAAATAGTCACGTTTCCTGAAGATTTCATCCATAAAAGACCAGAACCTAATTTAAACAGCTTGGTCTATAAACAGTCTGGTGCTTATCCTTCTAAACACACACACACACCTGCACTATATCTGTGCTTGTCCTAAAATAGCCACCAGGAGGAACTCTTTTCTCTCAGTTTTAGGACATACTTGTAAAAATGTTATTTTTTTTTATCTCCTTTATTGGATTTACACATTTACTAGATGCTCTGATAGGTTTAGTCTTGGTGGTCTGATGATATCTTCAAGAGAGTGAGAGAGCAGAGGAAGAGGAAGCATGCATGGCTGGAGGCAGCTTCTTTAAAACACCCATGCTCTTGTTATATTTAGTGCTTGCAAAGTTCAGCCCCGATCCTTTCTTTTTTCTCTTTCTCTCAATTCTCCATGTCACGATTGTACTTGACATAATGAATAAAGTCGCCAACATTTGCAGTTAAGTACAAAACACTTTTAATGTTGCAGAGTAGCACAGTAAAATTTAATTCTCAGCTCTAGTCTTTTTACTCAGCCGTTCCTTCCTGCTGCAAGGAACAGTAAACATGCAACATTAAAGCGAATGCTTCTAAGTTTTTTTTAAAACTATGGTTTACTATCAATTTTTGGTTCAGAACAAGCTCTATAAAGACTTCCGAGAAGGGCAAGCCAATTCTCTTGTTTGAATAATACTCAAACTCTTTCCTCGAGACATAAAAATGAACACAAATATAATAAATAAGCAAAAGCATCACTCTCAGCCATTCTTAAGTCTGAGTGGACCATGTTTTTGATATCAAACATAAGAAGACAGCTGAAAATACTAAAACGCTTTTGAAGTGTGATCGTAAAAATCCCGCTTTTTCGTGTAAGTGTGTGTGCCCTGGCAATCCGCGCTTAAAAAGATGAAGCTCAGCGGGATCCAAATCTGTGAAAAACAACAATAAATTTTGTGAACCAACAAGTCACCAGGTGTTAAACTTGATAAGAGTTTTGGGGCAAAGGGAAAGATTGCTCTCCCTAGATTCTCTGTAGATTAATACTCCTTCTGTGGATTCTTCAGCGCTGAGTTTTAACCACACATGGTCTTTGTCAGAGCTAACCTTTGCTTGATGAGGACTTCGGTCTGCTTCATAGCCTTACATAGAAAAATCAATGCTCGTTTGAATAAATGCCCAGAAAAAAAAGGAGTATCTTCATTTGAAAGTCTGCACAGAGACCATGTTTGGTTGTAGTTCAAATCACTGAAAGACCCGCAGGCACCATCAATCCATTATAAAGGTATTGCAGCATCTCATCTTTCTCACAGCAGAGCAGAGCATCGGGGGAGGATGCACTGCATGTTCAGCCAACTCTCCCAACTGCTCCAATGAGACAAATTTCTGGAAGCAGAATACACATTGTTAAAGCATGTCACCATGGGACGTGGTCAGGCTCACCTTCCTGTTTCACAACCCAGAGAATAGCTGAGAAATGTACATTCATAGAGATAAATGCACCCAAACATGCAAGCATTCACTTCGAGGCCGGAGGAAAAACAAACATCGAGCACACAGGCCCGCACTCACATTCACAGGGGACTGGGTGTAAATCAAAAGCATGTTATATGCAAACAGACCAGGGGAAATCAGGAGCCCTGAGGATGAGGAGGAAGATTGTGAGAGAATTTATAACGAGAGAGCGGGGAACGTTGGTAATTTGTATCTCCTTTAAATCAATTTTTTTTTCTTTTAACTGTTCCTGTGAGAATTTTCCACCCACATCTGTGAACATTAACAAGTCTCCAAAAGTAAAGGTAGAAACTGAATAGCCCAAAGTGTTCTCAGCTCTCAGTACATGTATTTAGGATGGCTGTGGCTCACGAGGGAGAACGGGTCATACGCAGATTCGATATCGCTCATGTCGATGCACCCTGGTCTTGCCCAAGGATGTGTCTGAACCCTAAATTCCCCCTGATGCATCCATGCAAGTTAGTAAGTTATTAAAGGTATAGAATAACATGCTGTATTTGCATGAAAGAGCAGAAAAGCACAATTTTTTTTTTTTTAGGAAGGACACAGCATTTTTTTATTTGCAGCATTATGGTACCATTAACGTTCTGGCTAGGATGCTGACAAGTTGAAATTCTGTTGTTGGCTCTTTTATTCTGTTGATTGAGTGTTCACAAGCTGAAAAAATCAAATGTGAAGAACACAATGTAAAAAAAGAACCCTGGGAGTAAGATGAATTTGTAGGCAGACATTACGCTCAGATGAGTGTGCCAAAGGGCTCTGATAAAGTAGCTGGGCTGTGCAAATCCAAAGTTTTTCCTAGTTGAGTATTTGTTATTCCAAGTTGATTACTCAATCAGTCATTGTATGTTTATGATATGAATTTAAATATACTGTTTTTACAGAATGGAATGGCCTGGCATTTATATAGAGGTGTTCTATTCATACTGGCCACTCAAAAGACACTACACTGTAAGACACAGTCAGCCTTTTTCTCAAATAAATTCACAAAGGACTTTCGTCTGAATATTTAAGCACTATTCTCATTTTGCATCCCACCTAATATCCATGTTCATGCTCTACATATGCCAGAGGAAACCCACACAGACACATGGAGAACATGTAAGTACTGTGTTAAAGCCTTTGACTGACTGCGTGAATGTCGTCCCTTCCTGTGTTGACCAACAACCAACCGAAACAACAAAAGTTAATCAACTAAAGCCTCCGGGACACAGACCTAAAGAGCACTTATTGACCATCTGGCAACCACCAGTCGTGACGGAAAATGAGTGTTTCCCGATCCCAACTTTGACTGGTTGCTCACTGGCACTGGGTGAAATCAGTTGGAAAGAGGGTGCTACACTAAAACTCTTGTGATTGCTTTGATTACAAGCAGGTTGCTGCAGGCACCCCTTTGTTTGCATGAAAGATCCCAATTTATCTGCAAACTCTTACCATTTCACTCTGTTGGAGCAAAACTTAAAAAGTGAAAAGTAAATTGGAAACAGAAAACGTTGGTGCAAATTTTACTTTAAAGGTCTCCATTAGCTTCTATTGTTTTTAGCCGAGTTGCTATCTTCTGTGCAAACTATGGGTGACTGAGGCAACCTGCTAGCGGTTGAAGCAATCAAAATGAAATTTTTGGTGCAGCACCGTATATGGATTTAATGCAAATTGACTTTCAGGAACCTCCAGAAACCATCCAGATGCAAAATAAACACTTTTTCTCTTATCTCACACTTTAATAGCCCCTTTAGATCTTTTGTGTTATTGACACGACCTCACCTAAAGCCCTTTACAGTATGTCACCCTTTTTATAAACAATCTTTTTCATGTTCCCTTTATGCTTTATACAGCTAAACCTGTATGTCAAAACACTCATGCACGTCATACTGTATTGGGGAGACTAAAAAGAACTGAGATATCTTGATTTTTGCAATATTGAGATACATCAAATATAAATCAAAGAACCCCTGTGATTCATGATTTTAAAAGAAGGAAAAAAAACACAAGCAAGTAATATCAAAGGTGAAAAGAGTAGAACTCCATACAAAGTCTAGCAAAAGCAGAACCAATAATTAAATAAATAAATAAAATTAAAATATAGAAAAAATAAAAAATGCACAACTGACACCAGGAAAAATATATCTTTTTGTAGCGCCATATTGTCTTTGGTTTCTGGGTAGCATTTGAAAACACCTGGAAGACAATAGAGACCAATTTCTTATGACCACATGATCTTTCTGTGGACGGGGGGATTTATTTTTGGCTAACAGAAGTTCCCAAATAGCCAAAATGTCAAATAACAGGCAGTGTTACAATAGATAAGGACACCCTGCAGAAAATCAATGGAAATGTACGCATAATAGATAATAAAGAAGGTGGGGTAGAGGGTTTGTCTCGTATATGCAGACATTCAGTTGCTACAGATGGACCAAATTTTATCTTGTTTTGTGCATTCAAAGCCTATCTTACCCAGAACGTTTATAAATCCTTTAAAAATGATTCGCTCCAAGAAAGTCTGCTGACTATCTGCAACAGTCAAAACACATTTTTAGATTAAAATATTGAAAAATTATTCAAGCTGTATTCATAAGAACAAAGTGTAGAATTCTGATAGAAACCAAAGACTGTCTCTGTGTTTTGTAAAAACCTTGTGCCTCTAATGTAGTGAGAGTGCTGCGTGACAAATGTCTGAGCCAAACTCGAGAAAAATACTTTATCAAAAATTCATAATCGTCGATCAGAAAAAAAGGAAATAAAATAGCCTGATACATTTTTTTCCACAAAACCAAAGCTGGAAAGCAAAACTGATGAAAACCTAATCTCAGAATCAGAATGATTATCGTCTTTCATGTTGTTTTTGGCTGCGCTCCTTAATAGCGAATAAATTGACTTTGAAGCATTCCCAATGCATCAGTCTGTCCGCCCCCTGTCTATCCAGACTACCCTCCTCTCTTGGCCTCCTACAATTACCCCTCCTTCCCAACTCTCCCCCATTCAGGCAACCCCTGTGCCCTCTTGTATCCGGCTATTTAGCGTGACAATCCATTATTTTGATGGCTTCAGAGGAAAAATAAGAGGGGGAAAGAAATGGATGAACAGGCAGCACTTTGACTTTCAAAAAAGGGACACAATTTCTTTTATTTCTAACCTTTCTTCTTTTTTTTTTTTTTAGCTCTCTGCCTTCTTCAACCTATTTCTACCTTTCATTTGTCGATTCCTTATTCTAGTTTAACTTTACGCGCTGTTAGGATTTTACACATCCTCACTTTTTTTTTTCAAATATGTTCCCGCCTCCTACTGCGCCCCATTTCTGCTTGTTTTCTCCCCCCCTTCTCCTCTTCTCTCTCCCTCCAGACCTACTTTACCCCCCTTTATGCTGACCCCTGCAACCACTCTACACCCCTCTGACTTGTGAACCATCTCTTTTCTGGCTCTCTATTGCTTTGTTGCTGGCAGCCTTTTTGGAAACCTGATAGGGCCCATAGAAAGAGAGGAGCCAGGGTTTAAAATGTCTGAAGTCGACCCCCTCCAATCAGCCTCCACTTATATCTACTGTACAACCACCGTACCCCACCCAAACACACACACAAGCCTTTAAGCAACACGGGGTGTGTTTTCAACTTCAGAGCCTTGTGGCTGGAGTGTGGAGGTGGGAACAGTTATTGCATATGCATCCCAAAATGCTATGAAAGAAACACTGCTCCATACTCAGCATAGCCTTAAACCAATCTTCCTTTTAATCCACATTACATTCATCTATATCTACATTCAAGCATTTATAGTACATATCCATGCCCATGTCCTGCTCTGCTTCATAAATGTCACTTTGGTCTCCGGGCTATGCTGGGCAATGTGATGACATCATAATATTTTATATAGATAATGTTAGATTTTAATGTTGTTAAATTAAGGCGATATGATGCTTTTATAAGGTGTTGAACTGCTAACAAAATGCCATTTGTTGGTAGGGGTTTGCTAGGTAACACGATGAAATCATATGTGACACAGATAAAACCTTCAGAGGCCTAAGATGTACCTGTGCGCCAAGTTTGGTTATTCACTTCCTGATTGAGTGAGAGCAGTTTTCAGACAGACAGATGCATTCACAGCAAATTCACGTTTTGTTCTTTAACATGTTCTGTATTGAGAATTGAACTAAGACAATAATTTGCTTGTGATCATAAGTATAATAAATATTGTCCTGTAAATGCGTTATTTTGCTTGTGTTAAGTAAGCATAACATAACTGGACAAACTGGGTGATGGATGCAGTGTTCTCTGATTACTTCTTTCTGGATTCTCTGCGCATCACAAAGAAGACAAGTCAGCTACAGGTAGTGGTTTAATGATATCATGTATGTGGTTATAAGTAAAATGGTCTATATTTTACACAATGTATGTGAAAGGGCCAATTCAGTCAAACATTAGTATTATGCTTTCTTATTTTCTGCCAGCTTGGGGTCAATTTTTATGGTGACTATTTATTTAGAAGCAATTTTTTGCAGTAAAAGTTGTTCAAAGAAAGCTCTATTATTTTTTTTTATTAGTTACTGACAAACTGTTTCTTGGTAAGATATTTTGCTGCTGAACATAATGTGACCATAAAAAGCAATTTGTTGCACTTCATTTGCACTGCAGACAGAAATTGCAGTACTATCATAAAATAACACATACACAATCAAAGCTAATGACAGGCCCACTGGTGTGAGCACAAGTAAGCACAAACATGGCTTGAATAGACTTAATTAAGTCTAATAATAATTTCTTTCATATGCAAACATTACATACATGGTTAATAGCACACCATAATTTAGCTGTATGCAGATTTTTGTGGTTAGTAATGCATTTGCCAAGTATAACTTTTATGGGCTCTGAGAAATGAATTTTTACATTATTAGTGCTTCAGTCTTGACTTGTTCACGTTTGGAGAAGCAGCTAGGTCATCAGCTAACATTAGCAATGTTAGATAACTGTTATCTGACACATAACAATTCCTGCTATGTACATAATAGCATTAGTACTATATTAGTGGTGCTATAATAATTCATGTTAGCAATGTCAGCTAGCTATTATCTGACAAATAACATGGCTTGTTATACAGACAACAGCACAACCAATAGCAAAAAAAGCATCAGGACTAGCAAACAGGCTACTAGCTATCAAGCAGCTACCAAACTGTAACTTTTAACTTTGATAATATATAAACATATGAGTACAGCTATGAAAAGGGGGACATTAGATAAAAAAAACCAAAATTGTGTTGTACTTGGTTCTAAATATGTTTTTAGCCTGAATTTGGGAATTTTACCATGAATATCTTGCTTGTTCCAAGTGGCCATTCTAGGAGTTGCCTCTTTTTTTTGTTGTTGTTGTTTTTGTTTTTAGCATTTTCACATTGTGTCTGCTGCTCCTATCCTCGTCTCATTGTGCAATATGTCCTGTTCAGAGACTTCTCATGGAAAAAAATCCGCCTTAAACTGAATGCAAGAGGATTACCAAATCTTGCAGATAAATAATTGAAAGTGAAAGGAAAAGACATTTACAATAGTTCTCCAAAAGTTGATTCTGTTCATCTGGACGTAGCGTTTTGTGGGAGATTAAGGAACTGACCTCCCAGCCCATTGTTCCTCAGTGGGCTGGTTTCAGTCATTATGCAAATGTACTATTTATAAGATTTGGGGAAACCTGCAGTCAGCTGAGACTGAAGAAGTCACTTGGATGAGTGACGAAACGTTTCTCCCACAAAACGCTACGTCCAGATGAACAGAATCAACTTTTGGAGATTTACTTTCCTGGATGATTGAGAATGCATCAAGACATTTACAATAGTTCCACGACCTAAGTATAATCATTAGGGATGGGTATTGATAAGATTTTCACGATTCCGATTCCATTTTCGATTCTGTTTAACGATTTGATTCTTTATCGATTCTCTTATCGATTCTTTTTAAAAAAGGAGAACACTAAGTTCGATTAGCTTAGAACTTCGTTTTATATCTTCTCTTTGAACAAGATAGAAATTTAGGAGTAACATGGCCTTACAAACCCAGCAGTGAAATCTTAAGAGATCCAGCCTATGGCTCTTCAATGTCACAGGGTCCCCAGGAAAAAAAATTGTAAATGTAAAATAATAAAATAAATATTCTTCTGTAGCAATAACAAAGTATAACATAAATTATTCAGTAGCAATTACACAAGAATATCCAGTAATGTCCCTGCCTACAATTAAACACATTCACTTACCTAAAATTGGGGGCATCTGCTGTGGCAAATGGGTTCAAGCCTTTTACCACAAACTTAGTCTCTGCTCGGTGACATTCGTCTATCCTGGCCTGAAAGGAGACGCTACTGGTAGACTGCAGCGAGAACTGCCAGCATCTGAGCCAGCCAGACTCTGTCTGTCTCTCTCATCACGGTCACCTAAATGCACAGTAATGGTTTTGTAATAAGGCAGATCGCGCTAACATAATATGCACTGTTAGTTGATTATTTACCTGCCGCATTAAAGGGAGAGGACGTGCAAACGTTACCGCTGCTGCTGGGTTGAGATTCACCAGTCCGGAGCGGAATTAAAAACATGACATTCATTTAAGGTTATCACGCGTTTTGTGAGCAAATGCTTTTGCATATTCGTAGTGTTTCCTCGCTTAAATGAAGTATCTACTTTGCAAGTATTGCAAGTTGCCCTGCTGTCATCCGTTCTCGTAAAGTATAACCAAACTTTTGAGCGTTTGAGCCGCTTACGCGCCGTGTTTCCTGCCAGGTAAATGACGCTCCGCAACGTGGTGACGTCATTCGGGGCGACTGGAATCGATAAGGGAATCGTTTGCAAAAATGGCAAACAATTCCAAGGAATTGAAACAGTGGGAACCGGTTCTCAACAAGAACCGGTTTTCGATACCCACCCCTAATAATCATGTGAGTTAAATCAGTGGAAAGGGAAAATAATTCATTCCTTTCCTTTAAACTGTGCTCATTCTGCATACAAAACCAACAGCCCCCCAAAGCCTTACAACATTCCCCCCGTGGACTATGTAAAATGTGTGTCAGGGCCTTAGAAGTGTGGCCAAGGCAAACACCTGGCACAGTTCAGTGATCTGTTGCATTTCACCATCTACCACAGAAATATACACACGGGGAGTTCATACACAGACATAAACTCAGTCTGTGTGCAGTCATAGTTTCTGCCAGCATGTGTGCGCATTAACACACGGAGCAGATGCTGCTAAATGCAGAAACATTTAAACGCACACGCGTGTTTAGTTGCATACACGCGCTCAAGCAAGCAGTCGCTATAACACAAGTGAAATGTGGGCTCAAGCGCCTTTTCTGTTTTTGTCTCTCTCCCTGGTGGTGTGTCATGTTTCGGGGGATAATAGGTGTCACAGTGAGACCCCTTTGGTCTCAGCGCTCTGGGGGGACTCTAATGGCACACACACATTCAACCATGTGAGCACAAGCAGCTCATTCTCTGGACCATGGGAACCACAGATGACTTGCCACTGCTCTCATCTTTCTCTACCTCTACCAGTTTCTTTCTTTATTCACTCCCCTCACTTTCTCTTTTTTCTTTTTGCTTTTATCCTGCACACAGTCATCGGCCCCATTTATAAACCACATTTGTGTTATTAGCTGTAAGAGCTCGCAGTCTACTTCTTTTGATAAGTTTTTGTTTTTAATCTTAAGTTTCTTTCAACACTGTTAAATATAGAAACTATCGGGTCACAGCAGGATGAATGTGAATAATCCCTGAGCTATTTGCTTAGGTCCGGAAATCCTACAGCAACAGAAAAGATCATAAAACTAAAAATGTAAGAGGAAATGAAAATGAATGATAAAGTACTTACTGTTGTAACAGATTACATATAAACGTCCTGGATCAACTTAAGAACAATGATTTGAAATTGAAGCATTATTGCAGATAAGTGTGAGCAGTCTACAACAAAATATCAAAATATCAAATCGCTTTGCTGAATGAAACCAGTCTGTGCAGTTCACTTCAAAGATTTCTAGTGATGAACTATATGCAGTCGGGTTCAATTAATCACTTTTTATTATTTATTTGAAGCAAAACAGCTGAAACACCAACAGCACGTTTAATCTAGCTCAAACTTTACAATTACACTATACATCAAAATTAAAATGACCTAAAGCACGATTTCTCATTAGAGCTCTAGGCTGGTGGAGAGTTGTTACTTTTAGGCTGATTTTGAGTGATCAGTGCTGCTTGTTGCTAAGCAAAGCTAATTAGCACTTTCCTTTAACTTATGGTAGTTGTTTGCAGACACTGTTTTGCTGTGCAGTAGCATTGCTGTGTATTAAAAAGGGGTTTCATGCTTTGCTAAAGTGCTGGGTATAGTCAGCCTGTGTTATTTTAGCATCAAATGTCCCTAGATTTAGCAATGACACCACATCCATGATTAGTTACCACAATTAATTAATTTTAAAAAAATAGCAGACTTTGACACCACATCTTACCTACTTTGTAAACTGGAATTATCTTTGATTGCTATTCCAGTAATATACATATTATAACATTTTGTGATGCATCTCCTGTGAAATTTTGAAATATCTGTCAGTGAGACTGGAGTGAGGTAAGCTGTTTTATATTTAAGTAATAGTATATACAGGGATGGGGAGCAATAGCATGCATATTTCTCTAATGTGAAGGATTTTCCCTTCAACACCATAAAGAGCTTTAATCACAGGATTTTTTCTTTAGCAGCTGCCGTTCAGGATGACAGACACTTGATAAACTGCTATGACCTACACCAGTATTAGCTTTCATGTATTATATTACTTATCCTCCCTCTTGTCCTTTCTAATGTGACAGGCAAAGTGACAACTACTCAAAGCCACAAGGCAGGGAGAGAGGGTGGATGACAGAATGAATTAAAGGGAGGAGGGTGAATATGCCTCCAGGTAATGTGTGGGAGGCTCCTGTCTTTTCTCCTCCATCTCCTTTATCTACTCACTCTCACCCAGGCTTGAATAGTGTGCTTCGTGTGAACATTTTAAGCTTGTTTTTATATAAATTTGTTTATGTATAAAGGTATTAGTCATTACTTACATTTTCCTGTATCTAAGTGAAATATTAGCCAATAAAAGCATCTGATCTTTCACACCTCCCAGGCACTTTGGTTAGGTGAGCACTGGGCTTCAGCCAAAAGTTGGATTACAACACCCAAAACAACCTCATCTTACTTCTGCTGTCACTTAGCTGAATCCAAGGCCAGACAAGATTCCTCCTGTCTTTCTTGACAATACTTGCATTTTGTTAAGACATAATTAAAAAGTCTGTCTGTCATACTTGGAATATTTGATTTTATTTTGGAGGCAGAGGAAAAGCAATCATGTTAAAAAAAGAGAGACACTTTTTAAATAAATAACCAAATTTCATTTTTGTTTTGCATGTGATTCTGGATTCAAACATGATATCAAACTTTTTTCTTACTTTGAAGAGACAAATATTATTCAGAAACAAAAAATGGCAGTAGAGTGATGGAGGGACAAAGATATATCAAAAATATGATTCAAGCAAGAAAATGTTAAAATTACCTAGAGGTAATGAATTTCTATGAAAATGATCTATGCGAAGCATTAAGCATTTATATGAACATATCTTTAAATAAGGGTTTAAATATTACACAGCTAATTTGTTTATTGGTTGAATTTGATCCTTTTTCTTTTATATAGGTATAAAAAATGGCTGTAATTCCTAAAAAGTTAGTGCAAAGTTTTTGTTAACTCCCTTCAATTAAAGCTTACAGTTGATACTTTAATCACATTTTGATTCCTGATTTAAAACCTACTGTTGTGGTGTAGTATCATTATATAAATACTCATGGACCTAACTATACAACTTGGATTGGACTGACCTAGTACCACATATCAAACTGCACTGTTTTTATTGTGTGAGCGTGTGTGTGAGTTTAAGTGTGTGTTCTTCCTGGCAACAGTTGTTGCATGCGCTAAACAGACGAGGTTGTAATTTTATAACCCCGTGTCTTTGAATCTAACCACTGGTGTGTGGCGAGACGTGTTCACACTTCTACCCTTAAATGCTCTCACTCCACGGCCAGATCATTATGACTTCATGCTGGAAACTCATCCAAAGGTTGCATAGAAATACAAGATGCTAAACATTTGATATGGCAATGTTCCTCGGCTTTAAAAATCAAGTATGTGTATATATATATACAGCAAAGCTGAGTTAATGACCATTTTCTGTTACTAAAAGCCTGATTTTTTTTTTTACATGTTTTTAAAACACCCCTGCAGTGCAATTTAAAGTAAACAGGCAGCGAACAAGTCATTGTTGTCTCATGCCTTTAAAAAAAAGACAGCTGTACATCATCAACACCTGGTGGAAGCAAACAGACATGAGATACGTGAGTAGACGATCTTTTCAAAGTGGAGGCTATAATTTATAACTTGACACATTGTGTTTGAACACAGAACAAGAATGATGATTTTATGCCTCGCTTCTTAGCCAACACTGATTTTATTTTTAACTCGTCTCTATGGAAGCTAAGGTAATATTTTTTTTAACATTTGTTGCTCTGAATTGCTCCAGATAGCCCAGAGATTAGAGGACAAAACTCTTTTAAAGTCAGCAGGCACCACTCCCACTGCAACCATGACATCAGTCAAGGCAACCATGACTTTACTTGTTTTTGGCTTCCACAGACACGAATATATGTGTGCACTCAGCAATGTTCCAAGGACAATTGTGTAGTCATAAGAACCTCGATTTTCAATCGCTGTCTCATCACACCGCTACTTTTAAGAGGCTCCCAGGCTTTAGTGCATGTGTATATATACCGTTTTTTTCTCCATTTCACTTAGCTGAACAGTACTAATTCTTACCACAACACCATCAATACTCGAAATTATAAAGAAACAAACCAATAACATAACTTTAAGTTGATAGAGGTCTTAACCCTGCTGTATTAAATGTACATTTTTGTTGCAGTTGTACTTTGTCATGCACATGTACAGGCCCTGCCTTAAGTTTGTCAGTAAACATCTAAATGATTCAGAGAATGTTTGGGAGAAAGTGCTGTGGGTCAGAGTGTGACCCAAAGAACCCGTCCTCACAGTCAAGCAAGGCAGTGGAAACATTATGCTTCGAGACTGTTTTTCTACTAAGGGTACTGGATGACTTCACCACAAAGTCCAATTATGGGGGTCGTGTGCCATAAAATCTTGGACGCGAACTTTGTTCAGCCAGAACACTGAAGATGGGACGTGGATGGGTCTTCCAGCATGACAACGGCCCAAAATACAAAGAAAAGTCACACAATGAAGTCATGGAGTGGCTTAGCCAGTCACCAAAACACAATGTTATGAAAAATTTGTGGAAGGAGCTAAAGCTGCAAGCCAAGAAACTAAAGGATTTAAAGAGTTTCGGTAAAGAGGAGTGGGCCAAAATCCCTCCTGAGGTGTATGAGAACCTTGTGACATCTACAAGAAATGTCTTATGGCTGTGCTTGGCAACAAAGGTTTTTCTTGCTTTAGGATCAAATGCTTATTTCATTCACTAACATGCAAATTAATTCATAACTTTTATGTGTAGCGTTTTTTTTAAATTCTTGGTTGATACATCTCTCTCTCTCTCAATTAAAATGAAACTACTATAAAAACTAGAGTCATTTCTTTGTAAGTGAGCAAACTTACGATTTCAACAGGAGATCAAATCATTTTTCCCCACTGTATCTTCACCACACATAAATGCAGAGCATGCTGTCATCTCAGTCAGCTGCTGCACAACCTGTCCTCCTTCACGTGAACACACAGGTACCTGAAAGCAAGTCAGTTTGAGTGCATAAGGAGAAAGAAACACAAGAAAGAAGATAGAAGAAATCTAAGAATCAAAAGGTGCTGGCACGTAAGTAGGGTCAGAGTGGCAGTTAAAGTTGTAATCTCAGGTTTTGGTCACTCTGATCTTCTTAAAAGCACCACAGTGTAATCGAAAGGTCAGCCATTCTGTTCTTCTTTTATTTGTCCTTATACACTGTCACATCCTTCTCACTCCTGTCATCCATTTGAATCTCTCGTTGTGTCTTTCTTTACCCCCTCCCCGTGCCCTGTCTCCACCTAACTTATTTCAAAGTAAGTAGTTTGTCTTCTCTCCAGGAGGTACAGTGAGGAACATTAAATTGTAAGGGTTACCCCACGCTTTTTTCTTCTGTTAAGAAAAAAAAGAGCCCCCACCCACCCCCACTCTCCCTTTGCTGTATATTTAAGTCCCTTCATGTCAGTGCTTCAATCATCCTCTCCCATAGCTTCACCTCAAACAGGACCATGACCTGCTGACCTGCCCACTGACCCCTCAACAGACCACCTCCCCCGAATGTTGCCACAGTGTGGGCTGAGGATTAGCTGCTAGGGAAACAGTAGCCACTCTAATCCTCGTGCTTTTGTTTTTCTTAGATCTTGAGAGTTGCAGTGACTATTTGAAAATGCAGTTTGAAAGGTAAAACTTTGAGTTATGGGGAAAGGAATGTTTGTATAAGCGTGTGTGTGTGTGTGCGTATTTGTGCGTGGGATAGGGGAGTATGGAGTGGTAACCTATATGACCCCTGGATTCCTGTAGACTCGAAGCCTAATCACTCCCAGCAGAAATAATTGGAACACTAATACACCCCGTGTGCTCACACACAGTGAGCTATTTCGACTCTGTGATAAAGTGTTTCTCATTTGGGCATGCACACAAACTCACACACATAGAGGATGAATTAGATAAAGACAGACTGACCCTGGACTCTTCTGTATTAACTATCTAAGTTTTAGCTTTTATCCACTGAGAGAAAGGCAGTGAGAGCAGAAACATCCATATTTTCCATCATATTTCTCTGATAAACTTAGATGAATGTTGTTTTGTATATAAGAATGATTTGCTTATCTGTGCTGCAGACTGGTTGGAAACATTTTTCTTCTAAAATTATATTTCCAAAATATTATTTTTAGCCAGGATTACTGTATTTTTGTTTCCACTGACAGTAAGTCATATTTAGTTATATGGCTGTTCTTCCACAAACAGTACAGATCAGGCATCAGTGACACTGATTAAGTTAAACACAGCTTGAAAACACTTGAAAACACCCTGACTCTAAAATCCTGGATGGGTACTGGCGGGTAGCAAACATGCATACCAACTTTAGGCAGGCCAAAACAGTGTTAATAGTCAGTCAGATATATGGAAGGGCCATCATCTCATGATAGGTCAAGCAATCAAGCTCACCCCACAATCCTATCTGCACTAACGTTATGTCCATTTTCTGGGAGGAAAAGGTTTCCATGCAGATGGTGTGTGGATGTGGGGGCGGAGTTACTAGACAGAAGCTAGCAGAACAGTCTCAACAGAGACGGAGCACTTCTTGGATTTAAATTGTTTTGGTTTCAGGTGCTCTTTGGATGGATATAGATTTAATAATCAAAGAACTCCAAAGCGCTCTCATTTTGAATATGATTCAAAATGCCTTTGGACTCCTTCACCTGTCAAGGTTTCAAAGTTTCCTCCTTTGGTGGGCACCACTGGTGGAATATTCCACTGTTAGCTAGAGGATTGTTATTATTGGAACACCACTAGAAAACATCTAGAGTTTTCAGAAACTGTGTTTAACTCCTGGATGAAAACTTGTACATCGAAATGCATCGGAGTTTTCGAGGTCAAACATGACCATCAAGGCATTTTGAATAATATTTGAAAAGAGAGCGCCTTGGAGTTCTGAACAGTCCGTCATATAAATTAAGATGTCAAAATAGGAGTCAAACATCATCCCTGCACATCATCGTAAACACACATATATTTACATTTATTTAAATTGTGTTTTTGGAAATGTCTTGTATTTAGTACATTGCATGAAAATACCAGGCAGATCAGTGCAGGCTCATCTGGTTAGTTTGCAGTCTTGTGGTAAAGTTTACAGTGATGCACTATAATAGACTGGTTGCATGTAGGGTGCTGTTGATAGATTATATTAAGAGTAGCAGACATACATTTTTTTTAAAGTATTTATAATGATAAGGTTATTTCACCCATTTTACCTTTTACACTAGCTTTATACTCTCTAAAGATTAGAAATCATCCATATATTTTGTGTAACATCAGCTCATTCCTTCTTTTAAAGAGCAGTGAATATTTGAGTAGCAGCACAAGTCAACTGATAACAGTCTGTACACAAAGAAAAATCTGCTGGAGCTTACCAAATAAATTATTATGTGACTTAACTTCTAAGTGAGTCTTTTCCACGTGCTGCGCTGTTACACCTGATTTTAGCATCTCCTCGTCTCTGACCCAAATCCCTCTTAAACCCCCTATTAAGTGCTGTCAGAGTTTTTGACAACACACACCAAGAAACTCACAAATAACTGACTACCCACAAATCATCCAAGCTTCTTGCTTCCAGTTATGAGTGTATGCAAACAACAAACTATACTCACACATGAAGGGCACACACTGTTTAAACAAAGCTCTGTTTTATGTTTTATGGCAGTTGACACCATTGCCAGACATGTGTGTAAAGCAGCTATCAGTCTGTCTAGATAGAGAGAAATAATTATTAACTGATGAGGAATATGGTATAAATTTAATGTTTTAGAAGAAAAAACAAAACACAAATACATTCTTCTCTCACCAGCTGGGAAATTTTCTTTCACATTGTCTATTTTGTGGCAGAACAAATGGAAAGAGGAAGAAGAAAGTGCGAGGGGTCAAAAGATTATATCTGGTCAGTGGCAGGAGTGAAAGGTTAAAGCTAGAATGCTTCCTGTCAACAAAGAGTCAGTGGGGCGATGTTATCAGCCAGCATAAAACCATGTATATTTATTTATGCATAACTTGCTTTCCCTTATGTTTAAAAGTATGACACTTAAAAGTAATAGACATACCAAAAGAAAAACCTGCAGTGTCAAAAACAACAAACCGTTGTCGTCTTTGTTCCTGATTTGGGTAAAATAAAAAGATATACTGTAATCAATACCCTTACCCAACCTCTCTCTGTAAATCTGTTCTCTCCTCGGGGTTTACCACAGGCCTGGCACTACTTAGCTGTGGTATGAGGGAGTATACGGGCAGTAACAATGGAAACTAGCGTTGGTAACCTAATAGGGTAGTTTTAATATTCTGCATTAGAGCTAAAATCTGCTAGGAGATCCTAAAGTCTCAAAATAAGAAATCATAATGTTACAGCCGATTTGTTATGAAAATAATATTGTAGTTTAACCCACATATAGATTTAATAGAGATTTGGTAACATATAGTGGTTTAGGAGTGATTACAAAGTGAGCACACTTCTGGACCGGGATTCTCTGTGAATAACAATGACATGATATCTGTCCAGGAGCTCAAACCCCCCCCCCCAAACCATGTGGATTAAGCATGTGATAATCATCCCATGTTTTAAAAAGTGAACAAAAACTCAAATGTCCTACGTTCCATGTACTGTGTGTGGGGCTTTTTTAAATAGTTTGTAACTGGATCTGCCTTTTTTTCCACTCACCCATGAGAAAACAAACCGATTCCCCTGAAATAAAGTGGCAGACAACCAGTGAGGCCTTACAAGGAAGAGTTCGGTTCAACAGAAACACTAAAGAAACTGAGAAAATGCCTCACTGACAAGCGGTTAAAGAAAAAGAAAAGAGGAAGGTGTGGAGAAGACAAGGAACAGAAAAAAAGAGATGATGATGAAAAAAAAGTTTCTTTTTCCTTGAACAAATTCACTTCTCTCATCCTCTTTGGGATCAGTCAACTATTTGATAGATCAGTTTGTTTTTAAAGCAGAGCAGTGTGCGCTCATCAGAGCTAAGTAATCTGTACAAAAGATAGAGGGAATGAGCAGGTCAATAAGAAAAAGGTAAGGTAGCAGTGAAATCTCTTAATTCCTCATACATTGTGCTATGACTAATTTGCCAGTGATTTTCGACACTCATGCTGTATATTAAAGTGGAGTCATGCATGACATAATAAACTCACATAATTAGGTTAGACGGGTTTCCCCTCTGAAGCTTAATGTGAATATCAATCTTAATTTCCTCTGATAGAAAGCATCAGAAGTTCAATATGAAAACACATTTAGAAAGCATTATGTAACACATTGTGACATATTAGCGCTTTTGTTTGTCTTGTGTCCCTGAGGAAGATTCTTCGAAATCTTAACAGGTTTTCAGAAGAATGACTCTAACTATTGAGTGAAGAAGCCTGATTATCAATCGCACGCGACACGATGAAGGGAAAAAGTGAGAGATGACTGGGGAGGTACACATGAACCAGTTAAAGCCTCTCTGGGATGTGGGTCCCTTTGTCGTCAAACACGTGTAATGTCAGCTGAACAAGAGGCCTAAGTAATCAACTCGGAGGTAGGTGTCCCCATCTGTACCCTCTGATCTAGCCCCAGTAAGCGAGTGCAGGGAATTACTGGATTAACATGACAAAGAAATGCTGTGATCCTCAAAGAAAGACCAGATAGGAGAGTAGTAATCCTCAAACAGCTCACATTAAACCAGCCTGTGCTTCTTAAGTGATGCCATGTTTGTGTTATCATCACATCTGTGGCATTTTGAGTTTAAATGTGGGCATCTGAGCAGTCAATGACTACAACAAAACTGTGTACCACCACCTTTTATTCTTTATCTTTTCCACAGTATTTATAGGGCCGGTGCAAACTGATGATAACATCACCGCAAATACAGCAGTGTTATCTAAGTGGCTAATGTTCAGCTCTTGTTCCTTTGCCAGGTAATAAAATATCCAATAAAAAGCAGTGAAGCTGAGGACTTGTCTTCACATGGCCTCAAACAGGGCAAGTGAAGCATCAAGCAGCATGACAGAAGTATGAATAGTCAGGAATAATAGTAAGGACACTTATTTGTAAATATGCTGTTGTTCACGTTCATGTTGCCTTGACAACAGAGACTGTAACAGGAGTTACTACATGATGACTGGGTGCCAGCATGTGATTTAGGGCTGCACAGGGAAAACCAGTTTAATGTTTTTCAAACCATCATTGAGGGGATGGTTATATATTTCTCACATTAACTGCATTTGTCTGCGATCACATGCTTACAAAGCATATAGCTAACCAGGTGGACTTGTCACACTTGTTGTAGGCTGCATCTGTGTAATGCACAGTTACTTTTCTGGAAAGGTGCACATCAGGCGCTGATGTAGACTGCAGTTTAAGGTTTATGGTTCTGGCATGGCAGCAGTGTAGATTTAACCTAGCACTACAAATCAAGCTTTAAGGCCACTGGAAATGTGTGGGCCAAGGTCCCACATTCTTTTTCATTTTCATTGTATTTGTAACTCCCTTTATGAGGTATCTTTATTTGGTGAATAAACACCAGGCATGAGAACACACTAGCGGTCGTACAACTTCTTGACATTGGAGCAGCGTGATCCTGTTTCAACATAATAAGAGAGGCTGGAATGGTATGATCTTTTTTTTTTTTGAAGGGATGACAAGTTGCGATAGAAATATGGGGCTGAAAGAAAATAGAAAGAGAGAGAGAGTGAAAATGAGCAAGGGAGCAAGAGATGACAGAAAGTGAGGCAGAGGTCTGTTTTTACTGGACTGTTTCTGGAAGCTACAAATGTTCCCTCAACTTTACAGGGGAAAAAATCTCCCACAAAGATTTTTTTTAGTGTGAGAAGAGAAGAGAAGAGAAGAGAAGAGAAGAGGCCAGTTTGCCATTATACTTCCGAAAGCTGAGACAGAATGTTTGTTATGTCATGGAAATTAGCAGTAGTCCAGCACATGTCTCTCCAAGCACCGATTTGTTACCATAACAATAGATCCATTTGGTTAAACATTTCATTATTTAACTTTTTCCATGTTACGGTGCTGGGTGGCCAATGAATATAGATGCCATCTTGGAACCAGATGGTAGAAGTAAACAACAGGGAGAACCATCAGGATGGTCTGTGGACCAAGGCAGAGAAATAAAATGTGTGTGAAGAGCTACCAGTGACTAATTTTGTTGTCCAGCATCTATGCTCTTCTGTTTTTTATCTCCTTTGTTGCAAATAGCATACACACAGCTTTTCTCATCCCCCATCAAAAGTCAGGGGACGAGTGTGTTTTTCTACATTTTCCCTTTCTTCTCTTTTCAGCTCTTTCAGTCATTTCTCCAAAAGGTGAGCTCCTCATGGGACAGGTGTGTCCCCCTCCATCTCCCCAATCTTCCTATTTGCCCCTCCCTGGCACCAAGGGACAGGTGTGGGATGTACTGGCCTTGCAGCGACCTCCTTTCCTGTGCTGTAGTCCGGGGTCTCCTCCCCCCACCATTCCTCATTCTTTTCTTCCTGTGCCTACCTATAGTCCTGCCTTCCACCTGCTCTGACCCCACCTGCCTCTGAGGAGAACGTTTATATCTCGGAGGGGGTAAACAAAGTGAGACAGCAGGAGAGATGATTAGGCTAAAAGAAGAAGAATTGTGGAGGGGGAGGTTGGAAGACAGGACAAATGCAGAGAAGTCACACATCTCCTGGAGTGAATACTGCGAGTGCGAGTGAATAACAGAGCAAAGAGTCAGAAAGAGTGAGGCAGACATGTGATACGCCACAGCCGACCAGTTTTCTTTGTTCTTTCCCTCCAGCGACTGACAGACAGGACAATAGCACTGGGCACTGCTCCTTCTCGAGCTCTCTTTTGCTCTTCCACGCTCTTTCTCTGCATTCTCCTCACCCATCTCTCTGCTCCATTCATCCGTGGCTCGTACTGTCGCGCATAGCGTTAGGTCTGAAAAAAAAAAAAAGCCAACAAAACCTAATAATCATGTGTTTTAGTAGCATGTGCTTAGATGACTCTCACACTAAGTTTCCACCATTATCTCAGTGCCCCGGGAAAACATAAAGACAAATTTGGGAAACGTGGTGAAAAAAAAAAGGAACCGCATCTGTGGAGCGCTGTGAGAGTAAAAATACATTTTAGGGAAGAAAAAATAGGAAAAATGTCCCTGAAATTTCCCACACTTTCCCCAACCAGTAATGCCCACATGATATTTAATGTGCATTCTTGAGCCATATTAAAAGAACATTTTTTGTGGGGTATTGAAGGAAAATGGTTTTTTTTTTCCAAATATAACAAACACTGAAAATTACAACCAAGATCAACCGGTAAAAATAGGCATGTCTCTTGTTGTTAATAAAAATGTTCTATTCTGCATATAGTGTTAATATCAAGGAACAAAAAGTTACATTCAATTCAATTAAATGTTATTTACAAATCACAACATCAGTCGCCTCAAGGTGCTTTATATTGTAAGGTAAAGACCCTGCAGTTATACGGCACCAGGCTCATCTCCAACGACTGGTTGGGGGTGAGAACAAATACAGTGTTTCGTTAAACTATAGTGAGACAGTCAGTCACTGAAAGGAACGTTTCAATACGCAACTTCACACAGACATGTGAAGTTATGTATTGATGTACAGATTCACTTTTCCCTGATTTACAATCTGTCAGTAAATTTTCATGCGATTGAATTTCATCTGCAGCAAAGTCAGTCAGAAACTCGGTGAGGATTCTTTGTAATTAGGAAGAGCAAATTCATTTTAAAAATGTACAAAAAGACACTGAGCAGCAGCAGCAGTTGTTTTGATTTTCACGTCTTGAGTAAACATCCTCTCGTTCCACTTCTGAATGTTATGAAAGTCCAGACCGATGTCTTTCACATGGTCTGACAAACACGTTCATTCGAACCTTTCAGAAACATTTCTACTGTTTTTGTATTTTTCCTCTTTTTTCTGTCCCTTTGCTTTTTTACTTACTCTCTGTCTGAACTCTTCACCCCATGGCTGCACTTCTGACTCTGTCTCAGCTTTACTTGCCTACCTGGCTCGCACAAAGACTCATTCACACACTCGTACACCTGCCCTGTATTCAAACACACACCCGCACATATGAGCATGTAGCAGAAATCTGCTTCTTTGTTGCTTTTATTGATGGTAGACAGACAATAAGGGATGTAAAAGTCATTTAAATATGGCGTTGAAGATATAGAGAATATGTATGCTTTAAAATGGAATATGGTGGAAAAAGATCTTTAAACACAGAGCAGGGAATAAGGAGTGGAAAGTATGGTAAGGCCTCCGTTCCACACTAAGACTCCTGAGACCTATCCATTGTCCGGCCGACATCCTCTTTGTGTGTGTGTGTGTGTGTGTGCGTAACAGGATGTCCCTGACATCTCTGAAAAGCAACTTTACCCCCCCCCCCCCCCCTCCACACTCTGCACGCCCATTCCTGTGCATTGTTTCCTACAGAGGAGCAAGAGGCAGAGAGAGGGATATCATACGTCTAAGTGTGTCTGTGTGAGCGGGAGGAAGAAACAAAGCAAGGTAGTAAAAAGGTGGATGCAAAAAGGAGATGGAGCAACTGTGCACATGGGAGATGCTGTTGCGCTGCAGAATGTGAGAGAGTTTCTCTGAGACAGAGAGTCGGACAGAAAGGGGGAGTCGGGCACACATGACAAAGGGACTGAAAAGAGCGGAGGAGAGATGGATAATGGATGATAATGTGAGAAACAGGAGAAGAGCCAGTGAAAGAGATGATCTGATCTGACTGCTCCCCACACAGCAAAGACACGGTGGAAACACGACAAAGGGCAAACATGAGAGGAGAGAGGAAACACTCAGGACACATCCACACATATACAATTTACTTTTAAAATGTTTCTTTGTTTGCACCTAGCATCTGCACCCATCCAGCATTTAATGACCATTTAAAGTTTTAAATTGCTGAGTTATACCCACATTTACTTTTTGGCTCTTATTAGTTATAAAGATTAAGCCAAAAGCTAGCTGTGCTTGCATACCATGTTCCTTCTCTGAAACATTTTAATTCAAAACACTTTTTAAACATAATATCAGTTATTTGCAGCACTGCTTCACTTTTTGTGCCACTAAACCTGAGTTGGTAAGATGCCAACTTCTTGCCACCACACTGTCAGGAACATCAGTGCATGTACAGGCATTAAAAGTAAGACTGGATTTAAAAAAGAAAGCATAATAATCTGGGTTATATTTATATATTTGTTCATTTAGAGCAGGGACTTTACATTGAATCTTAATTGTGTCAGATAAGTGAAACTCCACTTAAAAAACGTTTAACTACACATTTAATTCCTGAGATATCTTAACATAAGATAGAGAAGTTCAAGTTCAACAGCATACGTGTTAAATGTTTTAAATGACAGTAAAAACCTCTGGTACATCACTGCCCTGACCATCGTTCATTTATAAAACAAAGTTATTGTTGGTTGATGAAAATTGTCTTTTTTTCAACTAAAATGTCCATACCAGGCAATGAAAAACAGGAACTTTTCTGTCATTTAACTGTTTATCTGTTTCTTAACTACACTGGTGTATTTAAATGACTATGGAGGAGGTCTTTATCTTTATTCACCAGCAGGACAAGCTGTAAAACTTATAAAAATACAGCAAAAAGATCAGAAATTTATGCAATTCTTCATATTTCCCAAAGCTGTCCAGTGGGCCAAAGTGGCGTCGTTGCCGGGCCGATTCTGGCCCCAGGGCCTTATGTTTGACACCCCTGATTTAGAGAGCTGCAAACTCAAAAATCTAAACCTGATTTGACTATAAATGTTCCTTTCTTTCCCCTATTTCTTCTCCACTTGATCACCGTTTTCAAGGAACTTGGCAGACAGGTGGTTCCAAACATCTTGAAGAACTTTTTCTGTGGATTCAGGCAGACTCAGTTATTTCTGTGTTGTCATGTTTTTACTGAAAAACAGACCTGTGATGTTTTTCTTGTTGCTGAAAATAGTTCTTTACTTCAGTTACACAATCCTATATTTTTGGCACGGGCGATGTTCCTCAAAATTAGGACCGATTTTTGGACCCTGTTTTGGGATATAATGTCCACAAATCTTAAATACTGCAATAAAAACATGAATCAATGTTTTCTTAGGCCCTAGATTTAAACTATTCACCTTTCTTTAAGTCAAATATAAAACCACAGCCAGTGCAGTTTGCTTAGCAGCTGAAAGGCTGACAACAGGACAGCTAAACTTGTTCTGCCAAAAGGTAACAAAATCCATCTATAAGGATCTCCAGAGCTCACTCATCATGGGGTTATGTGGATAACTAATTTTTAGCTTGGACTGGGCAGACTACCAGTGTTACCCTGGCACGGCAGCACAGGAGTCCAACTCAGCCCACACTTTGAAATAGTAAGATCAGCCTGCCTGCAAGTCTATATACATGATGTCCATAAAAGATGGACAGAGCTTCCATGAAAGACTTGAGCATTTTTCACCGTCACTATTTTGGTTTGGCTGTGAAACCACTTGCTTATTGGCTAAAGACTTGTCACTCATACGTCATTATCCAATGAGCATATCAGGAATAATCCTCCATTTTAAACCACAATATGACCAAGATTTACAAAATCTTGTAAATCTAATTCAATATACCTTGATTTAAACTACTGAGCTCATAAGTTTAGCAGAAAAGTGTTTACAGAGGTCAAGTTGTAGGACTGGAAGTCTTTTTGCAATCACAACTATCACCATCTATGTTCTTTGAGGAGAATCAAAGAACCAAAGCGCTTCTGCATTGTTTTTGTTTTTTTTGGACCTGGAAGCTACATCCATGTTTTATCTTGTCTGTGGCAATATCGTCTTCTATCGTCTGCCCCCGGTTTACCCTATCCCTCTGTCACACTAGCCTCTGCATGTCATCCTTCACTACATCCAAGAATCTTCTCTGTAAGCTTCCTCTTTTCCTCCTGCCTGTGAGCTCCATGTTCTGTATTCTTTGTCCAGTATATCCACTATCCCTCCTCCACACATGTCCAAACCATCTCAGCCCACCCTCTCTAACTTTGCCTCCAAACTGCTCAGCCTGAGCTGTTCCTCTGATGTCCATCCTGGTTACTCCTGATGAAACTCTTGGTATCATCAGATTTGCCATTTTTAGCTTGGCGTCCTGTCTTTTTGTCCGTCTGTCTGTTGACCTCATACATTTAAAGTCACTCACTACCTCTACTCTTTGCAACTTCACTGTTACACGTATGCCTGCTGGACACTGGGGAGGACTTTCTGCCTTCAAAGGGCCTGTGAGGAATCAACCATTAATGTCTGTTCGTTAGTATTTTTGACACCAGACATGAGAGAGAAAGAGAGAAAGATGAGTTTCGGTTTTTGATTTAACCCATACCATTAAACCCACTAATTTTTTTTTTTAATGAGTAACTGATCCCATTTTTACAAATAACGCTCCAGTGTCCAACAACCAGCACCAAAAACCCAACTTCAGACCAAAGAAGATACTCAAATGAAAAATAAGTTACGTGACACACTTCCTAGCCTATACTGTTATGCATGTCTGGTATGAATAGCTCACTGCGGGGATTTTGTCGGCTGTCGGCTCTCTGGTTCTTTGGGATGCTGGGTGCTTGCCAGACTATTTGTCTGCCTGACTTTGTTTTGACTGTCTGTACATGCATTCTTCGGTTTCATGTACTCGGCAACCAATGAGTCACGACTTTGTATGTTTGAATCTGAAAGCTCTACGAAGTGCTTCTTTCTGCATGAGGCAAAGTTAAAATAATAAGACCATCACTTAGCCTAGGCCCTTAAAGGGTCTTGAACAAACACAGATAAGGAATGATGAGATTTCCAAGTGCTGATTTTTTTTCCATACAGGAGGGTAACTCCATAGGCTCAGTTGACCAGGGAACATTTTAGGAAACATGCCTCAGAGGCAGAGAGGGTAGAGGTTAACAAAATCGGGACAGTCTATCACAATTTGACCATGAGAACATTTCCATGTGTGTGCTTGACTTTTTGAGCACATTTTTGTGTGCAGCTATAAGCGGCGTATGTGTGGGCACTGTGTGTGTGTGTCCATGTGTCTGTCTTTGCGTAATCCATATATAATGAGGGATGTGTATAATATCTCTTGGGCTTTAGCCTTGATGACAGCAGTGTGTTTCCATTAAATCACCCTGTCTATTTCTCTCGTCTTTCCTTTCTCCTTTCTCTCTCTCTTCATCCCCCTTTCTTCTTTTTTATGTTTCCATGCTGTCTGTCGCTTGTCCATCTCACCTCTCCATCTTTCTCCGTCTTTTCCTTGACCTTTTTCCTTTTGTACTGCTCTCCTGCCACTGTACCCATCTAATTTTGTTGTCCTCTCCTTCCTCCCTCATCCTTACTCATTCTTGCTGTATGTTTTCATGCCTTGTATGTGCTGACAGCCCCAATGAGGTGGTCTACTGGCAGACATCTGAAAAATGTACCTGTGCAATTACTACCACTCCTATGTAGACACAGACAAAGAAAAGAGCCCCAGAAAAAAAAACATCAAATTCCACAATGGAGAAACGTGTAGTTAGAGTTTCAACACTTAACACTCAGGTGTCCTAAAAGTTAGACAGTAGGTGTTGTGTGAGTTGCCAAAAAGAGGCAGAACTGTACCTGTCGGTTTGAGATGATCCTCTGTGTGAAAGTTAAAACATGCACGTATCTCTCCACATGGGGGGTTACATACATACGTAAAGAGATGGTGAGTGAGTGCTTTGCTTTTTTTGAAGCAGCTGTGGCTCAGGGGGTAGAGTGGGTTGCTTAACAATCGGACAGTTGGAGGTTTGATTCCTGGCTCCTCTAGGCTGCATGTCAAAGTGTCCTTTGGCACGATACTAAACCCTGAATCCGTGAGAGTGTGTGTCAATGTTAGACAAGGTGCTTACAAAAACCTACTTGTGTGAAACACACTTGTAGTGAAAATTGCTCTGAGTGGTCAGTCATAGCAGAAAAGCATGTAAGTATCAGTCCATTTATCTTTTTTCTGCAGTGATTGAGTTGTTTTCTTGGTATCTCACCGGAAAAATGCACACACTCATTCGCAGTCTCCTAATCAACCACGTCAGCAGTCCACTTTCGATGATGACAGTGTGGAGACATAATTTTTTGGCAGGCACTTTTGTGGTCCACAAGACCCACAGATCAATAGTATCTTCCACAGCGGTTGCGTCTATGTGCTGATTTTGCTGGTAGGAAGTGCTTTGACATTCTCTGTATGTGGCTTTTCTTCGGTTGCCTGAATTGACCATTTATTTCAGTCTAAGGCATCCTCCTCACAGGTGTCGTCATTTATCGCAGCATTCTTCACATGATGGAAATCTTTATGGTGGAGTTTCTGTTACTCTGGTTTCCTTTTTCCATCGCTGAACTCTCTGTAGAGAACAGGCCTGACATAGCCAGTCCATCGCAGCTGAGAAGCTGTGTTAAGGGATAACACACTGACTGTCCCGGCTCATTTAAGCACTTCAACATGTGGCATTTTCTTTTCCCGCTTTATTTGCTGTACATGCTGCAGGTGTCTGAGTTGAGTTCTGGCTAGCTTACTGGTTGACAGTGGAAGAACAAACACGCTATACACTTTGATTTTTCTTTCCATTCTGATGTCATGAGTCATTTATGTAATGTACTAAAGCTTTTTGCTGCTGAAAGGATTCTCCTCTCACCTTCAATGTTTGATGAGTTGGTGTAGGTGACTGCACTGCCCCAGTGAGCAGTATGTCAGGTGGATGGTTCTTCTCAGGGTTGGGTGCAAGTTCTGTTTTTGAGACATTCACAAACAGAGTTGCAGTAGATGAGAAATGATCTACAATTTCTTGAATGCCATCAACATCAGTAGAAACTAGAGTAAAACAGAGTGCATCTGTTACTTATCTGTGGCCCCCACAATGAGAAGACTCAGATAAAATAAAGGCTAACATCTATGCTCTACCAAAAGTAAATTGTACAATGTTACTCTTTAAAGGGAGGATCAAACATGGGGTCAGATCCTGTGTAGCAACAAGAGGTGATGCAGAATCAGTTGTGATATACATTGTGTCTTTGCAGTACTGATTTTTACTGTATCACATTCTATCTTTATAGTGAAAAATGCCTGAAATATGTTTGTGACTGCAACAGATTTTTGGGTATTTTTTAAATTTTAAAATGCTTTTTAAAAATTATAAACAGCAAATCTTTTCTTTAAGAGATGGCTGAGTGTCAGAAAGCCTCAGAAATATTTATTTTTTAATTTCATCTGTATGTTTGTATGATCTGAAAACCACGTCCATGAATAAAACAAATTTGAAGAGATTGGTTGGGCCAGTTTCACGTCGTGTTTTCTGTTTACACTTATGAGAAAATATGAAAGGTTTCAGGAAATGTATCACGTCATTTGTGCAGTATTAAAACAAAGTGACAGAGAGTTTGAACATCACACACTGCGAGCTGGTCGTGTGGGTGCATTAGTACAGTATAATGTTGCTGTATGTGTTAGTGTGTCATGATGTAATGTCCAGCCTTAAAGCAACTGTCTCTTGGGAAGTTTGGCAGTGTCAACTGTCGCAAAACAAAGAAGAAGACGACATCCCAGCGGAAATCTATGCCTCCGTCCATTTATGCTGTTGTGTGTGTGTGTGAGAGTGCATGTGAGTAAAACAGAGATAGAGGATATCATATACAGCCTTTCAGGAAGAGCCTTTGTCTGTTAGGAAGGTTTATATTGTCAACTGTGCCAAAATAACAGAATAGGGGACATCCCAACGGAAGTGTTTGTGTGTCTGTGTCTGTGTGCATGGGAGTATGAGTGTGACTATTTGTCGGTAGCTTATTGTGACAGTCAAGCATTTGTGAAGTTTTATTTGAACCTTGCAATATGGCTATAAATTAAAAACATAACTTGTGTAATTGTGGATTTTCTTTTGTGATGTTGACATGTTGACATGTGGTTTGTTTCCAGCTACAATCACATGCTGGCTACACGTTACTTTCCAGTTACATTTTTTTTTATGAAGAAAACGACCATAGCTGCCTGGATGTGTCCCACCTCTCCATGGCTCCATGGCTCCACATAAGATGAAGACACAGTTATGAGACATCTGCTGATGATTCATTTACTGGACAACTGGAAAGGTTATTTAGATGTTAAATTACACTGCACATGTTTCTCATTTCATCAGTTATGTGATAACAGAGTTAGAAGTTTTATATTTACACATCCAGCATTATCACTAACTAATACGCCATTAGTTTTTGCTTTTTTTTTTTCTCTTACTTGCTGTCTCTGATGCTTTTCAGCTTCAAAATGCCCCAGAAATCCTTTGGTGCTGGAAAGGTACTGGTAATTTTAACATTTCCAGAATGTACTCTTCCTGTGCAGTTCCTTGTTTCTTCATATTTTGCTTCTAAGGAGACTTTGTAATTTTTATAGTGGTCTTGAACAATAGTTCTTCCGGCTTTCTGATGGTCTATGAGACATTTTCTTATTTTCAGTTTAGTCCTGTCCTCGCCATTTTCAAAGGAATATTTTTGTTTTGTTTGTTTGCAACTTAACACTGATCTATGAATCATTTAAACATAAAAAGGCAACTAAATCAGGAGAAGAAATTATTTTAAAATGCTTCTTCGCAAAGTGGTATCGGGGATCTTGTTAAAATTGATGTAAATATGACTGAAGAAAAGTACTGTCAGATAATTATCCACCATGCAATCCCATCTGAAAAGCATCTGACTGGCAGCAGCTTCATTGTTTTTGCATGACAATGATCCCAAACAGGCTGGCAAGTAAGTAAAAGTATACCTGAATAGAAAAACACACAGTGGAACAGTATCAGTCAAGGACTGGCCTCCCCAGAGCCCGGCCTTCAACATTATTGAAGCAGTGTGGGATCATCTTGACAGAACACTGAACGAAAGGCAGCCAACACCCAAAGAAAAGCTTTGAGTGTCCTTCAGGAAACCTGAATAACTATTCCTGAAGACTGCTGAGAGAAATAATTAGAAAGTTTTTCTAAAAGAGTTCAAGGACTGTGCCAAAAAAATAAAAGTGAAATAGTGACTTTCAATTCATTAGAATTGTACAGACGCTGCTTTATACTGTATTTCCATGTACATTTGCACTCGTTTCAATAGATCTTTTTCTCACCCACCTTTTTCCTAGTTTCCTAGCATCGTATAAATAAGGAGTAACTCAAGATTTTTGCACAATACTGTAACTTTCTGTTTAAGCCATCTAGCTTTGACATAATGCTACAGTTAAGAAAAAAAGTCCCACCAACAGTCGTTCAAGAGTTTAGATAAAATCATTTGTTTTCAGAGACCTTGGAGCCATAGTTTGAGCACTGAGGTTTACAAAGGACCCTCCACCCATGACAACAGGACCAGAGGTGCAGCGAGCCGTTTTAATTGCCCGAAGCACTCTGTCTCTGCTCTAATTCTTTGGAGTGCTATATACACCATTTAAATCAGCACTCTCATTCACCCTTTTCACTTTTCCTCTAGTTCACTCGATGTCTCTCTCATTCCCCAACTCCCCTCTCCTTTCTGTCCTACCCCCTCTCTCTTAACTAGCTCTCTAATTCTTTGCCTTTTAGGAATTTATTCCATTCAGCCTCTCCTGTGAAACCAGCAAACTGATTCATCTCCAGACAAATTGCCAATCAGCTGAGGACAAAGAGAAGAGGAGAAAAGAGACTGGTCCTCAATAGAGCCAATCGCTGTTTTACTAAATACTCCTTCAGAGGAAGGGAGGAGGATGAACGGGGGAGGGAGAGGGGAAAGTGCTTTTAAATGTGTGTGTGTTTGTTTGGGTTTCCTTGGGGTGTGTATAATTTTGGTGTGTGGGGGTATTTGTGCATGTCAGTGGGATTGTCTGCATATACGTGTTTGTGTTTATTATGGCAGTGTGTGTCCTCGTCACCCCCTCCTGCCAGGGTTCACCACAGAGGTTAACGACCTCGCCGTCCAATCACATTCTCCTGTCAGGGCCCCGTCGCCAACAGCAACAGGTGGTCTGACCAATTGATATCCTGCAGAGCGGAAAAGTAGGGGGAGAAAGAGATCGGAGGATGAAGGATGGAGAAAGGGTGAATGGAGCAGACTGGATCATGAGATCATAGTTTACCCAAAATGATTTACTCTTTTATCCATTTCTATTGGCTCTCACCATTGAAAAGATCACTTTTTCCTTCTTGTTAAACACTTACTGGACCCAACTGCACTAGCGAAATCAGTGCCTTTAAGATAATTCCCCTCAATGAACAAAAAAGACAATTTTTGTCATTTTACAGCAGATATTTCTATAACAAAAGTGTTTTTCAACCTAAGCCAGGATTGCCTTTCAGTTAGAACTACCATGGAGTCACCACTGTGTACAGTGATTTCTTAAAATGCCCAGACTGCACCCAAATCCAGACAATTCTCCACCTAGATTGTTGCAATCCCACATCCTCAAACCCTACCCCAGGTACATCCAAGTCAAAGCTGACTCGCATTTTATCCTCCTGCTCCACCACTCACAACATAATCGACCCGACTCAGATGACTTGCTGTGGAGTAATTTTAGCCCAATTATCATCAAGCCAAGCTCTCCAAGTCCTCTCGAGCAGAAAAGGGAATTGATTTTTTATTGATATCAAAGGGATTATCGATTCTGCTCATCAATTTCCTAATGATTCCCGCTCAAATTTCTTTGTGGGAAACAATCACATCCCCACAGGTTTTCACCGTCAGTGCTTCCAGCTGTTTTGCTATCGCTACGTCCTGCTGAACACAATGTGGAAATGGTTGAAAACAAGTGATTTGAATGTCCAATAATTCCATAGTTCACCTGCTATTTAACTGAAATGGCTAATCATATCTGCTTCCTTTGCAGTAAGCAAGACAAGGTTTTTGTCACTCGGAGCTGATGGGTGAGTGGAGTTGTGTACAGACTGAACTATACCAGCAGTCTGAGGCATTTAACAGCATCCTTCTTTTAACAAAAGAGAACGCTCATCTGTAATTGACACAACGTCACACATGATTTGAATGAGTGCATACGTAAATAAGAAATGCCATTGTCAGAGCAAACGTATTCATGTATGTCTATTTTACTTTAAAACTGTGTATTGGCCAAGCCCTATTCATGGTGCTGTGTGTGAAAGCAGACTTTTTCCTGGTTACAAGAAACTATCTCATTGTTTTTTCCCACCTAAACTTCTGGTTCCTGCAGAGGAAGAGAGTGAAAGTTGTGGTCGTGTACAGGAAAACAAGATGTGAGAATTGATGGACAGGGCCAAAGAAATGGTGGAGCCGTGACAAGTTAGGTTATCGCTCTCTTAATCTCTTTCTCTATTCTTTCTTCATTCAGTCCACCCCCACTCTCTCTCTCTTTGGCCACTAATTAAGCAACAGACTGAGGAAGAGGAAGAAGAAAAGCTGCATTAGTCTGGGCTGAGTGCCCCCGTCTCGTTAGACAGAGGGGGAGACTTAAAGTGAGACTCAGCTCCAGTATCTGTTTGATCATTAACTCAGTTAGACAGATGGGACTATAAAACCCACCTCCCCTCCTCTATTTTGGTGTACTCATTTACAATTATTGAGCTCTGTCATATCCATCAGCCACTTCCTTCAGTTTGTTTTTCTCATGAGCTTGTCGATCTTGTTCTACTTCTGCTTCTACAAATGTGACCATAAGGTATACAATTCAGTCTCCGCTTTCTGTTCACACACACCCGTCCACCTGCTATAAGAAGGCTATAAGAGAAGCAGGGTAAAGTGTCATTGTTGCGAGTTTAGCATTGTATTTAGTACAAGAGACTGCCCGAAGGGGAGGGGGCGTAGACTTATGTGTGCTCAAACATTACACGCAAACACACGCTTACAAACATGAAGGCCTGGGATACGGAAAAACTGGACGAGGCAGTAGAGGCTGATAGTGAAGCGTTTCAGACAAGAGAAGACAAAACCAGAAGAGGAAGACAAGCAACAGATAAAGAAGGAGACCAAAACAATAGAAGAGGAAGGAAAGAGGATTTGGGCACGTTTCCCAAATGTGATTAATACCCCTTTTGAACCAATACAGTGACGAGGCTTAGACCTGCGTCAGGGGACTATCAAAGATTAGGAAAACAGGCAGACTGACTATATAAGCCAGCGCCCCTGCTCCCACCATAAAGCCCCTGCTAAGTGTGTGCACGTGTGTATTTGCATGTGTGCATTTGTGTTTTGTCAAACTGCTCACATGCATTTCCCGTCACTGGTCAAATGATTAATTCTACCTTTTTTGATTTGTAAAGTCAACTCTGAGAAGGAAAACTGGGAGGTTTTCCAGAGTAAAGGTCAACCTTGTAGACAATATCTGCAAAACACATCTGCAGAGGATGGTGCTGCAATGGAGGACTTTGCATTTGATTGTACTTTACGGTTTCTTTCATAAGCAGACACTATAAGAAGCTCCAGTGAAATAATGCTAGGTCAGTATCCTCTCTTGTAGTTGCATGTACCGATCAAAGAAATGAATCATATTTGTATTTTGGATAATGGAACCAGTGCTGTCTTCTTGTTGACATGAACTCCACAACTCCCATTTGCAGCATAGGTTTTCTATTAAACTGCCTCCAAGCCCGAATGACATCAGCGGGATCCTTCGATCAGACTTGGAAAAAGTGAGAGCCACAGCAGGTATTGCGCAACTGTTTTCCCTGGCTTAGTATCAACATCTTGACTTGTGAACAAACCTGAAATAATTTTATTGCCCCAGTAAGTACAAAATAATTGGATGAAAGATGGCTGTGACATTTTGTATTTTCTTCTAATTTAAGCTTCTGTTAAGCCCTGAACACCTCATTTTTTTCATGCTGGTCCACAGGCAATTAAACATGGAGAAAAAAAAGTGCAGCAAACAACAGCCTCAGGATTTATACACCAGCGAAAAAGTTTTACTTCATCAGTACACGGCAGAAACACCACAGCAAAAAAACTGAATCGTACACAATGTAGAATGAAGACAGCCAAAGAGAGAAATATCAGATTGAAAGAATTAAATGCAGCTGTTTTTTTGTTTTTTAAAAAAAATAGGGCTAATTTGGTCACTACATGGCTGTGAATAGAGCATCAAATACATAGATTAGTATTTAAAGCTGCAAATGTTTCTGTATGTTTAAATTCTCTCTCGTTTGTTGCACGCCAAACTTAGCATGTTGGAAAGCCACCATACAGCTCATCGTGATGTCATCATTTTATACCCTGAGTGTTGAGGGGCCGAGGGTTTGGGGTTAGCTTAGTTGGTCCCATTTGCTGTGTTGAGTTTAACAAGAACATCATAACGTTGGCATGGCGGTCACTTTCAAACTATTTTTAGCTATTACTAGATGCTATGAAAAGGCACCTAGCTGGGTAACATTTGGCCATTTTAAACTTTCTCTCTATATTCACTTTTCTTTCACACTCTCATCTTTCTCAGAGTCCGTCTGCAGCAGGTTCAACCTGTTTCCTCCCCAAGTTTCACTGAGCAACTACAATGGCATTATAATGAGCGCTCAGATAACTTTCAAAATTACTGCAGAGTTTTCTTGTTTGTCTCGGTTTTTTTGATCCTGTATTTACATTCATATGTATACAAATTTCAGTGTAAGAGTTCTGCAGTGCTGTCTGAATAAACAAAATTCACGGTCTTCCCTTCGAGGAAGGAGTCCATTGGAGAGGCTAAGTGGGAGTGCTCTTAATGAATCTTCCAAGTGGTAATATATTTTTGCAGCAGTGCTAAGGCCGATCTGGACGTACCCTAGAAGATGACCTCTAACGGGAAAGTTTGTCTCTGTTGTTGATCTTTACAGGCAGGCTCCTTAAGCCTTTTGATCACACTGTACCAGTCGGTATTTCTATGTGATTTGTAGCCTTACTTTCATTCTTAGGATGCTGTGATTGTGAAATACTTTCAGAAACCTCTTTTTCCCCCCACACATATCTGACAACATCCAACATCCAATCCTCTGACATTCACATATGCTTTATGGAACAATTGAGCTTAACAAATTCATAAAACCACCTCTAAATGTAAAGTTTTACACCCTGATTTAGCATTTTTTGAAATGACCAAAATCATTTTTTTTATGTTGCCCTGATAATCCACCAGTATGTGCAAGCTTTTTGTTAACCGTACACACTCCATACTATTCTACAAAAAATGCTGAAATTTACAGGCATTCCTAAAAAGAAAAATGAATTTTTAGTGGTTTTATGTTCCATGTGTCGGATCAAATTTGGGTATAAAAATGAGAATTCATTCCATTCTTCTTGAATGTCTCCCAGGAAAGACAATATGAAAAAATGAATCAATTCGCAGGTCTGCCTATTTTCTTTTTCCCCCTCTAAGATTTCAAAAGTCTCACTACCTAAAATGGACATTTAGTCGGTCATTAATCTTTTTTGTCTTTCTGTTTTCGCAGCTCTGGCCAAGATTTCATCTCAGCAAGAGTACAAATGTACTTCCAAAAAAATACCACGCCAGACATACTTACAGTGTCCGCCCAAGCTTTCGTCTCTCGCTATTATTCAGAGGATATCCAAACATCCCTCACCCAGAGCAGGACCAGGATCAACAATGACTCTGACAGGGCCCACAGTGAGTGAGTGAGTGAGCCAAGTTCAATTATAGATAAACACATATATGGTATATGTCTGATTATTTCACCAAATGTATCAACATATACATATTTTATGTGAAAACCATAAAATGTTACTATACTGAGATTCCAGGTTTTAAGAACAGGTAATAAAAGTTATGAATCTAAACACACCCTCCCTCTCTCTCTCTCTCTCGCTCACCCACACACACACACACACACGCACACACACACACACACACACACACACACACACACACACACACACACACACTGCACTTTCTGTCCACGTACAAGTATAAATCATGTAATATTTATAGCCACTTTTATGGAGGAAAAGTGTGACAACAGTGAATGAGACTGAGACCAGGGGGGGCTTTCCTCAGACTTTGTCCAATCAGAACACAGGAAGCCAATCCCTTCCGTTTAAATGCAACACACACATACTGTAGATTCATCCACACACCCAATGGGGAAATAAGCGGAGCTGAAACAGTCTGATTTTCATAATCTTTCTCATACCAAGCTTGCTATGCCTGGTTCTACATGACCCCACTAACAGACACACGTAGACAAACAGCACATAATTAAGCACATTCCTACACTTTTTCAGCAGCCTGGCTTAATTAGTTTGTCTTCTACAAGGAAACACAGAACACTAAGCAACACACAGCTAAAGTCATTATGTTGCTTTTTTGCTGAGTGCTTATTAGGCAGGCATGTGCTCATAAAAAAAGTGTATGTGCTTGCATGTGTTTAGGTGTCAATGCATGGGTGCATGTGCTGTTGTGTGTGTGCTGTGTGTGTGTTTAGGCATGCATGTGCATGTTGGGGGAAATGGGCTAATTTGTCTGTGTATCCTGACCATGTTCATACGCGCTGCTGATGCTGCTTTAATGAGAAACACATTTGTGCTGATATTACTTCCACATGTTGTGGAGATAGGAGGCGGGGCTCTTAGAATACAAACAGAGCTTGTTCAGCACACACTCACGCTGGTCCCTTTGACCCTTTACTAATTGTGCTCATTTTTAAAAAATAAATGTTCCCATTGTTACAGAGATAATTGGATGTCTCCTTCAAAGTACAAAATGCTAAATATGTTTTAGCATTTTGTAACGTCTAGACCGCCTCACTCAGTACTGAAGGTGAGAAACTTGGATTGGAGTTGTTGAAATTGAGCTGAAAAGTGCAGTTTTCAAGCAGGCGTTTCTCCTGGCTTCTTTGAGGATCCCGTCAACTTCTCCAACAGCTCTGATTCTGCCTTTAATAAAAATCTTTCAACTAGTCGAGCTCATTTGGGGTAAACTAAAGCTACAGTTCATGGAGGAAGAGATCGGTGTAAAATCTGATTGCAAATCAGATTTGAGAGATCATTATCATACTTTTCCAGCAAGCCCTGACATCCGATACGAGTGTTGATAATAGATGGTTGTGGAAAAACCCCAGATTATGGTCAAAGTTTTTTTTTTTAACGTTCAGAGCTCTATAATATTTGCAGAAAATACAGTGCGGTTAGGGTTAGGAAAAGACTGTAGGTACAGCAAGTAAACTATAGCCATACACTGTCAGGGCTAGTCAGGAAACACTTGAGATGAGGATATCCCTGGTAATACTCCCAGTGCATGTCCATGACGCCGAGACTCAAATGCAGTTGTGTTTCTTCGTTTGCTCGGTTTCTTACCAGGTGCAGAAGTGGAGCTCTTGTTGCGTACGTGGTGTTTTCCTGGGATAATTGACTGTATTACCTGCCCTCCTCATCTGCTCTGAGAAGCTTGACTTCCATAAAATATAAACCTAGTTTTAGGGATTTGGAGCAGGAAGCTGCCTCTGGGATGCTTCTGAAACAAACTATGGCGTATTTGGTAGAATCACAACCCTTGTCTTGAGTGGGTGAGATCTTCTGAATGCAACCAATGAACTGCACAATCAGTTACAATGAATACCATTCTTAAGGGTTTGATACTTTCAGGTGAAAGTTGGAAAAGATAGTTTAAAAAAACCTAAAACAAATGTAGCATCTGGAAAGCCAGACAAATATCAAATACACAGATCAAAAACAGTCTAAAGAACACATTTTCCAGGCACTACAGTCCTCAGCCTCCATCCAAAATCAATTAATTAAAAAAAAAAACAAACACAAAAAGCCAAACACAGTTTTTGTTTGTGCACATTTTTTTGTTTTTTGTTTTTTTGAGTGTCAGTTGCTGGGTGATGTCATTTGACAAATGATAAAGCGCCCTTAGGCTGACACACAGTTAATAGATAGATGCTGCCGAATTATTCACTGTCAAAGAGACATAAGAGTGAGGCATGCAGGAATGTAAAGAAAGACAACAGAGTGGGTTCAAAAAGTGAGCAGGGAGAAGGGAATGAGCGAGGAAGACAAATCAGGGAATGACAAATAAAAAAGAAGAAAAACAGACTCGGACTGTTTTGTTATCTGAGGGAATGCAAGGAATCGACCCCAAGACATGTGAAATAGTGCAGGCCTGCACCATGTCAGCCAGTTCACTTGCCCCTGGAGGAGATATCAAAATAAGAAGAGGAGGAAAAGAAGTAGTGAATGAAACAGAGAGGCAAAGGTAAAGCGTTAGAAAATAATCTGCTGGATTTCTAAAAAGAGACAGAGAATCAAGAGTGAGGTAAATCAAACATGGCACAAGAGGATATAGGAAAGAGAAGAAATAAACAAGAAGCATTAGAATATAGTGCAGTTAGGGGACAGGGATGAAGGGGTAGGAGGGACAGAGACGAAGGGAGAGCAGTAAATGGAGCAGTAGAAGGAGGAGGAAGAGAAGAAGAAGGAGGGGGTCATTAAAGAGCTCTAATGACCTGCTGATTGACGAGAGGCCCAAACTCTGACCCCAAATTACTGCAGAGCCTGAGAACCAGTCCTGTGCTCTGCAAGCATCTGTGCTGGTGGGCATCTGTGTAGAGGAGATTGCACAGTTTATACCCATGCTCAAACCTCTGAGAGACCTCAAAATATTCAGTGACATACATTTTAGAATACTTCTCTATAAGAATCTAAAAAGGAAAATGAATATAAGCAGGCACCATTTAAATATTTACCTGGGTTATTCAGTGCTGTTACATTCTTCGGTATATCACATAACAAGCTGTTTTAGTGTCTTGAAGCAACTTTTTCAAAAGAGAAAGCCCCACAAAACAAACCACTGGTGTCCTTCCAACTTCCTTATGCAGATGTTTGACACTCTATAAAACAGCACCACTGGTTATTGATGTCCAATATTGCCATAGCTTATGCATAAAGGCACTGATGCGAAAAACCCCCCACCTCATTTATAACTTTGTGACAGTATTTGATGCTCTAGGGTGGAAAAACTCCTGTAATTTTAAAATCTGAATGTTGAGCCAGTATACTGATGCACTGATGCTGGTATAACTAATCCACTGGTTCGTCAGCTTCTCAGCTGGCAGAAATAAATAAAGAATCGTGTCTTTGCTCGCATCCTGCAACAAAACATTTGGCATGCTTTGCTCATTGATGGGGGATTTTAGAGTTCCAGTTGGGGGAAGCAACTGTACAGAGTAAATAAAAAGCTTCTCATTCTAACTAGCTTTATTTACGATCACGTAACGAAAGAAAAAGCCAGACAGCAATGTGGGAAGTAGACAAATCTTCACACCTTGTGACACATCTGACACATCAGAATCCAATACAGACATTTCTTATGGTTTCTCTGTGACAAACACTCTCACACAAACACACATGTGCAAGCAGTACAGAAGCAGCCAAACATTTATTACCAAATGAAGACCAGATGAAGCAGCTATTAGATACTGCTGAAACACATGTTCGCACATATAAACACACACACACGTTCACAATTCTTTCGTTTCATATCCATACTTCATCCACAGCTGCAATCACAGCTCCGGGTCTTTTATTTATTTCTTTTTTATATTCTCTCAAACCCTCGTCTTTTCCTGAAAACAGTCACTCGAGGAGACACAGCAGGAGCAGCAGCACCGCTCCTTCATTAAAGAGTCGTAAACTACGCAGATCTGTTTGTTAACATGCAATAAAACTGAAGTTTTTCCATTCCCTCCTCCACCTTTTCCTCCTCCTTCTTTCTTTTTGTGAGTAAACAAACAAAGTTGCAAGACAAAATCACCCACACACCACAATAAAAAGCCACACACCGTCTCTAAAAAGAGGCATAAAATAAGCAAATTAGGACTTGTTATTTGTGTAATATTTTTTGTATTTTTTAAAAAGTCATCTGAGAAGAAAGAAAAGGAGGGAGTAAAAAGAGACGACTGTAAACTGGCCACAGCAGTGGGATTGGGTTTACTGTAAACTACTGATAATGGTGCATTTATGCAAAGAGTAAGGATTAGATTTAAAACTAAAATGTCTGAGGATCAAAGGTAAAGCAAAAAGGTAGAGAAACAAAGAGAGAGCTCAGGTAAAGGAGTCTGCGTGTGTGTGTGTGTGTGAGTGTGTGTGTGTGTGGGTTTGTTACTGATAGGAGAAATTGGCCAAAAACACAATATGACCTCAGCGCTTGCCTGATTTCTCAGCATTCACAGTTTTACACGAGCTCAGATCAGGCTTACACATAGAGCCAACAGAGAGGCGCACACCACACACACGTACACACACAGTGACACACACAAACACACATCTTTCAGCTGCCTGAAAAAAAAAGCTGTTTTCTGAAGCTTTGACAAACCACAGACTAATTTGGGAATACAGTTCTGTGGCTGTTGACACATAAACACACACACACTTCCACAGCAGAAAAAACATACATGCATGAACATTCTCGCTGCAGAAATACACAAGCCTAAGTGCCCCCAGATTACATCTTAAAACAACTATTACTTGTGGTGTGTGGTGTGGTGCTGAGAAGCGATGACTTTTTACCTAAAACAAATTCCAGGCACTGAAACAACACGCAGCCGAGGAGAACAGGCAAGAGCAGAAGTGGAGCGGACTGTAGCACAAAAGTGGGAAGATGATTATAAAGAATGGAGTATATTAGGTGTAATGATGCTAATTGTTAAAAAGCGTGGGAAAAAAGGCACCAAATGCATGTAACAGCCAACAGGAAACTTACTTAAATACATTTTGAACAGTAAATATTTTATTTTCCAAGGGCAGAAATGTAGAAAGACAACAACAGTGACAATAGACATAAAACAGATTGAGATTAATTTTACTAATCCCCCTAAAAGGGGAATTTGTTCACAACTTACCCACACATCCTAATCTCACAGTCAAACTCACACAACCACTAATCAAAAACTGTTACATGTCAAGGCAGAGATCAACAACAATGAGGTAATAAATGAATAAATACATTAAAAGTAAAATAAGAAATAGAATAACAAGGTGAAATGTCTAAAAATGTACAACCACATAAGGATTTGTCTAAGTGGTGTTAAGCGATCCAATAGCTGAGTGAATGAAGGTAACAGTGACCTGGGAGCAACAAAGAAAAAAATCATACTAAGTTTAAATCGATATTGGAAACAGGAATAAAGGAATTAAGCAGGGATTTAAAATATATATATATATATATATATATATATATATATATATAGGCAAACACCTGTGGGGCTCTACAAAACCCTGTTTGGAGGTGAGATATGGTCCAACTATATTCATTCATTTATCATTTGCTATTTCTGCCATCCAAATGTCACAGCAAAAGTTAAGACTCATCAGACCAGGCAGCATTTTTCAATCTTCCATTGTCCAGTTTTGATAAACCTGAGTGAACTACAGCCTCAGTTTCCCAACCTTAGCTGACAGAAGTGTCACCTTCTGTGTGCTCTCCTGCCGCTGTTGCCCATCTGCTTCATGTAAAGATTCTCTTCTGCATACGTCAGTTGTACCAAATGGTTATTTGTGTTACTGTTGACTTTCTATCAGCTCAAAAGAGTCTGGCCATACTCCTCTGACTTCTGGCCTAGAAAACTGCTGTTCACTGGAAATTTTCTCTTTTTGGGCCATTCTCTGTAAACCCTAGAGACTGTTGAGCAAGAAAATCCCAGTAGATCAGCATTTCTGAAATACTCAGACCAGCTTGTCTGGTATTAACGACCATGTCCCATTCAAAGTTACTCAAATCACCTTTCTTCCTCATTCTGATGCTCAGTTTGAACTTTAACTGTTGGTCTTGACCACGTCCACATGCCTAAAAGCAATGAGTTACTGCTGTATGATTTGTGGCAACAAGCCATTATACAGAAGCACCTATGTGCATAAATGTAAATGTACCTACACAGCAGAACAGCAGTCATGTTTACTTTATTATCATCGTGTTTTTCTTTTTTTTCCCTTAGGACGGGATGCTGTGGTTAGTCTATGTGGGTGTACAGTGCACGGCAAAGTTCACACATGTGTGTGTTGTCCCTTGTGTGTTCGGATTTGAATGCAAAAATCTGCAGAAAGGCACAGCCAGGATCTTCTGTCATCACCAAACAGCTGGCCAATCACAGCAAATGGGCAGATGAGCATTCGAGTTGAAGTTTTGAAAGGGGTGTAGCGGGTTCTCAACATTGTCTGACATGCAGCTTTGAGAGGCTCCTACCAAATCCCCCCAGAAGTGTGTGACACTTACACCAAAAATAAAAGAGACAGAGAAGAAAGCCTGACACTAACCTCCATCAAAACAAGAAAAAGGAGAGCAAGCTGGACAGGTTCCCAGCCTGTTGATTTACAGCAGTGTACTGATGTGGATTGAGAGCAGAAAGTCCTTATAACTTCAACAAATAAATCATCCACCCTGGATGTCTCCCTTCCATCACAGAAGCTTATAGGTAAGTTTCAGATTGTCGATCGCACAGAGAAAATACCAGAATATTCTGGAGACAGCTGAAGATTGCTGGGGAAAATAAGAAGAATCCAGATGTAGATACCCTTTTTCACTTCAGAGTGTATCAGATGACACTGTAAACGCATATGTTATTCTTCCACTTCCTCTTCCTCTGCCAACCAGACTGTACGACATCAAATAAGTTGAACTTGGCAGTAGACTAATGATTTTAAAGAATCGTTAATATGCAAAAGGCTAACTTTCTACCTTACCTTAAAACTAACTCTTTCTATGTATATAACTGGTCCTAATGCAATGGTTTGGGCATATAATGTGTCCATATTTCTGCAAGTATAAATTACTCATGTGATTGGAGCTCTTAGCGCTCAGGGCCTGGGGATTAACCTTGTAAGCCTTGGTTAGTAGCCTTTATGACCCTTAATCAAATCTGTGTGTTATGCACACATACCACTTTATAGAAATTTAAGTAGACTGTAGATGGAAAAAAGGTTGAAGTGTGCATACGAAAATATCAAGTGTACCAGCTTTAGCTGACATATTTCAAATAAGTGGCGAGAAAATGAAAAACAAAGTGAGGTAAGAAAGAGGAAAACATTAGACATAAAACAGGAGAGCGAGAAGGAGAAAGAGAAAGAGAGAGAGTTGTTTTCATTTTTTTGGCACAAGCACAGCTGGTAGTACAGTGTAGTACATTTTCTCTCTGTGGGTAAAGAGCAAGTAGGAGGCCTCCTTCCCTCTCCACTAATCATACTTAATGATTCAAATGGGCCTAAGACATACCTTTGAAATCAAATCCACTTACAGCTACACAAAAACACACACACACATCAACAGCTATACACACAGTTTTACCTGAACTGAGGCATACACACGCACACAAACTTGTCTGAGAGCACAGCAAGTGATTGTTGTGTGGACTGTGTGAGAGAGGAGAGCGGAGAAGAGAGGATGTAACTGAAGAAGTGTGAGTTTGCTTTGTGGATGTTTCCAATCCATCAGCAAGCTCCTAACTAGCCCTGCAGTGCCACAGCTAATTGCTTCTAATGACCTCATAGCCACACATGTGCACACACCCACGCACACACACTCACAACTTGTACACGGACCTCTGTTAGAGGGAATCGTTGCACACACACACGTTCACAAGTGGCACATGTAAAGGAAAGTTAAGTTGAGCCAACTGGTGACCATAAAACACCGGCCTGTCAAACTCTGTGTGTGTGTGTGTGTGTCTGTAGGTGTGCGTGTGAGAACACCAAGTTATACAGTCCAGCTACATCGGGCTCCTATAGCGGCATTTCCTGAAACCTCTATTCAGCAAAAGATATCCTCTTTCACTCCCATTCCCAAACACACACACACACACACACACACACACACACACACACACACACACACATTCAGAAATACAAAATGAGTGGGTCCGTAGACTGCAGGCTTAGCACGGGCTTTGAAGTAATTTGCTGTAGGATAAAATTAAACTTGATTCTTCATATTTCAAAGAATTATACACACAGTACAAAAGTGTGTCATTGTGCTTTGTGGGGGTTTCCACGAGTAGAAAAAGGACCTTTTCCCTAAAGACTTTCACATAAAGAAAGTGGGGAGGAAAATAAAAATTGTTCTAAAATCTTGATGATCTTCTTTCTTCTACTTTGACATGAACCAGGTGAGGTGTTTTGGACATGTCCTACAGGAACAATTTGGTGTGGCAGAAAAAGGATGGACAGACAAATGTATATATGTATATATGGATGTATGGATGGATGTATGGATGGATGGATGGATGGATGGATGAATGGATGAATCATGATGAAACTGTAAAACTGGCATTGAGGGAAAACAAAGACACAGTGATCAGGGTCAAGCATGAATCTGTTTACATACCTGAACTGAATGAGATAAAAAAAAAAAGTGCATTTAAAGCTGGACACCATTAACATACAAACATGGTACATATAGCAAATGAAGCCCCAATCTGCACACTTTCAAACAGGAATCTGCCTTCATTAACACGCACAGACACATTCAGGCACTGCATTTCTTTGGTCCAGCATTATACACTCAGTAATACACGAGCCTGAAAACCACAGCATTATAAAGTCCCTTGTAACTTAGCTGTTAGCTAATCAGGAAAACCAAGGACAAAATACTGCAAATGTAACTGCATGTGCTTGTTTATATAGTTAGAAACAAGGAATTCAATTTATACTGAACCAAACTCCTACCCACCCAAACACACGCTCACACACGCATATTGAGAACAGCACTCATGCTTCTGGGTGGCAGCATAAGTGGGCACATGCAGAGAAGCAGTACAGCTTTCTTTCTCTTGCTCACTAATCACTTCAGCATGCAATTTTATTGTTACCAATACTACAAGGTACACAGAGCTGTGTTTCTTCCAAACAGGCCTCCAGGTAAATATAAACACCCTCAGAAAGTCATATAATGGTTGGGTGGTATTATTTTCATATCTGATCCAATAACTAATATACTGAAACCCATTTCCCAATTTTTTAAGCAAATTCTTTTGACTACAGAACAATAAACTATGAGATTCTTACAGAATACTTAAATGTTCACAACAATAAACATTTTTAAAGCACTTCATCATTTTATAGCAGTCAACAAGAGCTGCTTTGGCAATGCCCTTTAATTAGGTAACGGCAAAACTATAAAACATGGTAAAGGATGTCTGCTCGATTCCATAGACGATATAAAACATGGACTCAGAAACAGTGACGTCATCCATTCGTTTTGGACTCGCGTTGTGAGTTATCAGTTATCTATAAGCTATGTGATCTCAGGACATGTCAGCATTACACTGTACAGGCTCATTGCACAGAGCACCACACAGACGGCTGTAATATTTCTCAGGCAGTTCCATTCAAATGCATTCAAATCCAATTCAGTGGATCCAATTAGCAGAGATGAAGCCTTGCAGATAGAACGCCTATCAATCAGTGCTCCCTAAGTCCAGTATGAAAGTTGATGAGTTATAAAAAATAAGTCTTGATGATCTCCCCCTGCATGCCTAGGAGAGTTTTTATAGGGGTGGGGATTCAAACAGGACCAAACAAATTTTTGTTCCATGATGTAGACATGTTTTTTCAATGTTGTAAAGTTGGGCACTTCAAAGTTATAGTCTGCAGGGACTGACGCACTTTTGGAGCCAGGTTCAGTACAGGAAATTTAAACTTTGGCACTTACAAGTCAGCTTTTTTTTTTTCTGGCGCTGGAGGTTGTCGCTTGGTTGAGGCAAGTGAAACTCTCTGGCTCTTCGACCAACTGTAACTCACAAAAAACATAAAAGTAATATTTTTTTTGCACGAAAGTGAATGAAATGAGTATTTGTTCCTCAAGCAAAGCATTACTAGTAGACTTGGTATCTGGCCACCAGGTTTGCACACATCTCAGGAGGGATTTTGGCCCACTCATCTCCCATATCCAACGGTAAATCACAGTTTCAGCTCCCTCCACAGATTTTCTATAGTGCTGAGATCGTGTTAGGCCACTCCATGACCTCAATGTCCTTCTTCTTTAGGCACCCCTCTGTTACCTCAGCAGTATACAGTATTTTGGGTCATTCTCCTGGAAAACCCATTCATGATCCATCTTCAGTGTTCTGGCTGAGGGAACGAGGCTCATGTCCAAGATTATATGGTATATGGCCCCGTCCATCGGGCCCTCAATGTGGTGAAGTCATCTTGTACTGATAGTGGTTCCACTTCCACGCTTTGCTTCGAGGATGGTGTTCTTTTAGTCATATTTAGTATTTCTCTTCCTCCAAAGATGGTGGGAGTTTGTTTATGATTGCACTTTGTCCCAAACCTTCTCTGAAACATTTAGATGTTCACTGGCAAACTTGAGACAGGCCTGTAGATGTTCATTATTGAGCAAGGGGACCCTCGCAAGATTTCTGTTCAGTATAGTGTAGTGTGTTATCAATGGTGTGCATGGGGACTGTGGTCCTAATGGCCTTCAGTTCTTTAACAATCCACATGATTAGTTTGGGAATCATCTGCAACCTTTCACATGACCAGTCTCACACCAGGTGCAGGTCTACAACCTTGTCCTTGCCATCCCTTAACAGCTCTTTGGTCTTTCCCATGGAGAGGTTGGATAAAAGACACTGATTCTGTGGGCAGGTGTGCTTTACACACATAACCATCTGAGATCTGGAGATTTCACTATTATAATGAAACTGCCTTAAAAAATTAGAGACTGTTTGTTTCTTCAGCAGTGGCTCAAGTAATTATTTCCCCTATTTTATGGACAAATGTACCAGGATGTACTCCTGTCCATTATACTTACAGGAGCTGCTCATTCATGAAAGTTCAAACCAAGAAGTTCCCGGTGAACAGTTTTTGTGCAGATGTTAATGCCAGAGGAGGTTTTTAACCCTGCAATTACTGAGTCAGCACAGCGATGGTGACTATTCACACACTTTGTGCCTCGGCACTTGGCGACGCTGCTATGTAACTTAATGTGGTCTGACACTTCATGGCTGAGCTGCTGTGGTTTCTAAACGCTTCCACTTTGCAATAACACCCCTTACACTTGATGGTGGAATATCTGGAAGGGAAGAAATTTCTCAAACTGATTCGTTGGAATGATGGCGTCTTATTACAGTACCATGCTTGAATTCAGTGAGCTCTTCTTAACGACTCCTTTGACAGATGTTTGTAAAGGCACACAGCATGGATGGTTGCTTGATGTTATTCACCTATAGCAATGGGACTGGAAAGAACTGAATTTAAAGATTAAGAGCTGTGGCCAAATACTTTTATCCACATCTACAAGCTGAAAAACACAAGTCAACATAACAACCAATAACAAAAATGACAGAATTTACTGTTTCAGCACAAAGACAACAGATGTTTTGTTTGAGTCCTCCTCAGGCCAGAAAAGTCATGACTCTTGGCCAGTGGGCTGAGGCTGTGTAATGTTATAGTTTAACATCTTAACTAAGGGGATCGAACATGAATCATGATGACAAAATCTTCAAGCATCTAAATCAAATTTTCCCCCAAAAACCCACCCAGTGCAGGATTGTGCAGCTGATCTGCATTGCAGGGAGATACTGTGCAGTTATTTAGTGACGGCAGGAACTTTTTACCCATCGTGCTACCTTTGGTTAATCCAAACACTGAAAGTTTCTTAATTAAGTTGTCATTTTAGCACATTTCCCCCATTGTTTCACACAAACATGTAATGAGGTAATGCGGGCTATGTTTACAGAATATTATAAGTCAATCAGAACAATGTGGGCTTTCAGGGAGGCGTGCCATGGAGGAAATGGAGCTCAAACTGTTTCAGACATTGGTTGAACTTACGAGCTGCCCCAAGGCCAAGTGTAAGATAAGTGTGACATTTTTTAAACTGTGAGCCATGGAGAGCCAGTCCAGTGGAAAAATATAGAGCTGGAAACGTGCATAGTAGTTCCCCTTTAACTTCCATATATATCAAGATATTGCGTATCTGATGTATTGTCGCAACTAATAATGGCTTTCTTTAGTTCTTTAGCTGGTTCAGTGGGTGTGGGTTTCCTTTGGAAGCTTAGCTTATGGCTGGGCTAAGTTATGGGAACCAGACTAAGGGAATACACACATAAACACACATATTCACACACATCTGTGTGCATTGAGCTGACAATTGCAGGCTGTCTGCCAAATTGCAGTGAGACAAAATGGCTTGCCCTCACAAAATACACTGTGGTCTGTGGTAGCGGTAGCACTCAGTAAGACAAACAAACACATCATCCCCAAACCACACCAAAGAGTCTGTGCATGTGTGTGTGTGGTTATCTTAATGTATAATCAAATCTTTGTATTTCTTCGTGTTCCCAGACACCTTTTGATTGTACAGTATTAGTTCACAAGCATGTCTCAGTGTTTCATTGTGTGCGCAGAAGCGAGAGCGAGCGAGCGAGAGCGAAAACTACGCTCCGCTGCCAGGATGGAAAGAAAAGGGAAAGAGGAGAAGGAAAATAATAGCTGTTCACAGTTTAAAAAAACAAACTGTTCCAATAAATTTGCCCCCAATCCCCGTTTGCCGCCCCTTTTTTCTTGTTCCGAGCTGCTTTTATGGGTGAAATTAGTCCTCCCCAGCCCCCTGACAGTGCAATAAAACACTCTGCCAGATATATACACTTATACTAGGCCTTGGAGAGGGAGAGTAGAGTAGAGGAGGGGGAAAAAGAAGAAAAAACAGAGATGAGGGGGGTTAGTCGGCCATTAAAAGAACGAAGGGAAAAAGGGAAAGTAAGCCAATAATAATTAAATGAGGATTTATGAAAAGAGAGAAAGTAAGTTAGGTGGAGATGCTAATGAAAATATGAGTGACAAACAGGGACAAATTGACACAGAACAAAATGAGAGCAAACTTGGTAGGAAAGGAATAAAAGTCTGAAAGTGATGGAGGAAAGACAAAGAATCCAGAGAGAAATAGCCCAGAAATGACTTTTACATCTGCGGCCAAAAATCCCCCTGGACTTTTGCACACGCAGCAACACACACTGCATGCACACACGCGTACAGATTCACCCTTTCATCCTCAACTGTCGACTGACAGTTTCAAAAGTAAAGACTTCACATCCTGAAATGTATATAGTTGTTTTTTTTTAAAAAACCTTGAAGGGGGGGAAGTGGAAAAAATAAATTCATGGGAGATGCTGACAGCAGCCAGGAAAACAATCTGATGATTTGCCATGAGTGACCTCACGAGGGTCAGGGGTCGGAAACCCCGAGGAAAAAAAACAGGAAAACGGAGAGAAGAGAAGGAAAGGAGTTTTTGGGGAAAGAAAGCTTTATGACTGATATTTAAAACACATGACATTAACATATGAAACTAAGGAAGTGTCTGGCAGTGAGCTGACATGCCTTGCTATGCTGTTATGAAACTTCATTATAATTTATCCCCAAAAAACGGTGGTTGATATTTCAGAGCTTTAACGGTCATGTAAAGCCAGTGGATTTGAGCTCTTTCTAAATCCTGCATGAATTATTGCGCACCATTTGCTCACATAGTTTGTTTTACTCCACTTGTAATTCCGTCAATTTATTCTGACAAATTTTTACCAGTTCAGCCAAAATTCCTCTGCACCTGCGTTATGCTCCTCTAAAAACGTTGCCAATTAATTCCAGGAAACGCTGCTCTATAAAGCATATACAACACATTCCACAGAGCCTCCTCACTGTGACACATAGATTTATGCTGAGAGAGTGAAAAAAAGGGGAGAAGACCAAGTTTTTGTGTTTACTCTGGTCAAAAAAAAAAAATGCATATATTGTTGAGAATTAGTTTTGTAGTACTGTAAATGATCTTTTTTACCATTACAATTAGTTTTAAAGAAGACCATGACATCTCCGTTGTCTGTCATCATCTTCTGCCACAGAGTGAATACACAAGCACGCTATCTCTGCCGCAGTCAAACAGACAGGGACAAGTGTAATTGTGGCTTGCGGTTTGGCTGAGCATTCAAACGGAAAAGCAGCTTGTCTACATCTCTGTCTGTGTGTCAGCAAGGATCATTTGTCTTCCAGTCCGTGCACGCGTGTGTGTCTCTCTGTGTGTGTGTCTTCAGAGAAAGGTTCAGTGTGCATGCAAGATTATGTCTGTCAGCCACTGTCTGCAGTAAAGCTAGCAGTCGTGAGACAAAGAGGGGACACATAAACACACAACTGGACTGAGCGGACGTGGTATGGTGAGAATGCTATGGCGGGCACCCACTATTGCAACAAAGATGAATAAGCCGTTTGTATAAAGCATTTTGCAAGCACACACTCACTCTCACACTCACCATATGCTGGATGACGTATGACCACAAACCCACATCAGGTATCAAAACTGACGTTCGCTTACACTGTACACAGAGGCATTACACACTCAGGTACTGACTAAAAACGAACAACAAGAGCCGCAGATGCATTTTTTATACGGTTGTGATCTCTTGAATGCTTTAGACGGTTTCTGTGGTGGAGAATTTGAAACGCAGGTATGAGTGTAAAAGCATCAAAAGAAAATATCATCAGTACCGAGACTGGGCGTGCCAGAATGTGAATTCTTTTCAGGTTATTCTTGTCCAGAGTCTCTGAATGAGCGGCACGAAAACAGGAATCTGACTGTTGAATGAAAAGTGTTTGTGTTTATGTGAGAGCAACACTGTGAGGGAGGGGACTGTGTCTAGCAGGCACTCCACATATCAAACAGTCTGGCTGTGTGCTGCTTCTTTAACTCTTGTCAGACATGTAAAAGAGAAACACTCTAACCACAACCCGTGTGTGTACATAATAAGGTGGAACCGTTATGGAACCAGTGTATGCACACAGATATAGACGCACACATTTGGTTTTAAAAAGATGCACCAATATTGTCTAGTGAACATCAACAGTCAGCATTCACAGTGTTTCCAGTGATTACACCACAGTTCTGCAGGCTAGGACCAGTTCATCTCTCTGTATCACTGAACAGTTCGTACTTAAGTCTGGGGCGGCACGACCTGGTGGGCAGAACAAACAGCCCACCGGGTTAATATGTAACGTTTTACAAATCATTATTTTCGAAACACTCCTTGCTATTTTTTTTTCCTAAACCAATTTTTTCCTTGTAGTTTGGAACAACAATGACTCATCACCATTCCTAACACTAAACATTTTTGGTGTTGCTGTAAAATGACCTAGAAAAGCTCAGGAAAGTGTGGAACTTAAACATGCCTGAAGCTGCAGATTGTTTATGAATGTTTTCATATTATCACAAAGGCACACATGCAGGGGAGTGCCTCAGCCTACACAAGCGTAATGGCCTTTTCCTCCTACATACCCAGAGGCAGTGCATCTTTGCTTTGGGTCCAAAACACTGAGGCCAGATCAAACTAAACGCTGACATATAAATATCCAACAGAGGTATTTTGCATCATAAAATACACATTTTATCTTACATTGTTGTTTTTCTTGCACTTTCCACTTCTAAACAATTGATCTTGTGATTTACTCACCCCATGTGTGCTCAGATATAAACAATGAGTACATTGCTATATGCTTGTGTGTGTATTTGTGCTTGTCTGTATTCCCACGACAGTGCTAGTGTTTACTCTTCCTCTGGAGACACGAGTTCTATTTAAGGGAGCGGAGCAACAAGATGGGGAAGAGACAGGTGCCAAGGAAGTCAGCGCAGAGGTCTATGAATAACAAACTAAGGGAGAAGCAGATGATGGTGTGTTTGCTGTAGAAACCAGAACACTGAGCACTCAACAACTAAAACAACGATTCCTTTTATGACTGTGTTACAGTTATTCTTTCAGTTGGTTATAGAAATAAATACAGATTCGTCTTCTCTTTGCTTTCTCTTTTTGTCTCTCTGTGAGTGCACACCGCAGTTGTATCCGCTTCCAGCTCTCTGAAGTCGCTCCTGCTTTCCTCTCTGCATATCGCCCACTGTATTGGAAAAACAGGGTGTCCACCTTCCTCCTCTAAGCATAATAAATCAGTCTCTCCTTTGCTCTCTCCCGCTCCCCCCCTCTGTTCCGATGCACAGCTGCACGTTGGATGTCAGCCCTTCGACACAACAATTGACAGAACATTTCCACTTCATAGTCAGAACGAGCACACGCCTGCTCTTATCACATATTTTTCTTCCAAACTCGTGTGCTTATGCGTGTTTGTGAGTTACTGTGTGTGCTCTGAGTGTTTAAACCACTCATCACTCTGCCTGCTCTTCCTTGACTCACAAATGTCAATAGTCGGAGGGAACATGCACAAACTACCCAAAAGGTATTATTGGACGTGCACATGGTGTATACATGCAGTCATCTTATGGTGTCATGGTGGTTCTACAGTTCATGGATGAATAGTGTGCGAAGAACACACACACACACACACACACACACAGAGACATACAGTCGTGCTTGGTTTTTGCACTCGCCAAAAATCGCCATACCACAAAAATGATTGCTTTACTTGCAAGAAGTGGACAAATTGCAGCAATACTCAAATATATATTAGAATACAGTTAGTTAATAAATGCTGAAGTTACTCATCTCTGGCCACATTATCCAGCTCATCAAAAAGGCATGTCGCTCTTCATACATGAAATACTGTAAAGTCAGACCCACCCACTCCCAGCAAGCAGGGAGATAAATCAGTCACTGAGCAGGGCCACAGAGATCCATATTATGTAGTTACTTAGTTACAGGACATTAATAAAACTCATCCCAGTCACCAGCCAGAGGAGAGGAGAAACAGCTGTGTCTGCAAAAGGTCAGGAGGAGGAGGTGAACTACTCCCTAATTCTCTGTGAGCACGAATGTGTTCACAGTTCATCAGAATTAAGCGTTTGCACAATATATCTCCCTTCTAATTAATAATGACCATAAAGGCACAGTCATAACACAAAGAAACACATTCAGCAGCAACAGCTACCTAATTGGTTTGCCCGGCCTACTTAGCTGACCTCTCCTGACATGCTCTGCACAGACACATGTTTTTTCATCCATTATTACGGCACTGCTGTAATCACAGGGAGCTGCATTCATTTGCTTGCGCAGATGTTCCGAAGATAGGAGCTGATTTTTTTTTACTCTTTTTTTTTCTCCCTCTCTTTCTCTTCTGAGCCAAATACTCACCCACGCAGTCATATACAGAAATGGGGACATTTTTAAGAAGAGAGCACATCCGTCCGCATCCCAACTGGACCGCTACCACCTGCTCATCGGACTTCTGGGAAAAGCTCATCAGCTGCCCTGGGCTGTGAGAGAGGACTCTGCTGTTACAGACAAGCAGGGTTACAGGGGTTAACTTTCCAACAAGAGGCCGATTTACAGCCACGGACAGGAACCATCTATCAGCACTCTGTTGCTTGTCACCAAACAAGCCAAACAGGGCCGCCTTGGGCTAAAGTCACCACTCAGAAAAGTGGCTTTAAGAATTTAAGATGAATAGACAAGACACTTCCCGGTGTGCAGTGGTATCCTGCCAGTGAGGGTCAAGTCTTTATGCAGAAGTTAGTGACAATATTTTATGTAGGGTATTATTATATACACGTCCCTTGCTCAGATAAGAAGAAAAACAGATTTTTTAAGGAAAAACTGCCATAAATGTTGTTGCCTATAAGAGGCTTTACAGCTGAGCTGTTTTTATAATATGTATAAAATAAAAAAAAATGTAAATAAATCTCGTATTTTATCATTTTGATTGTATTTCTTTTCCCTATTTAGGTCACATGCGCCACTGTTTACAGTGCAAATAAGTCAAGCACACAGCATATATGCCAATATCCTGCCAAGAAGACATGAGCAAAACCTCAGTGTCAAATGACAAATCACATTAAATTCATGGCCATGTCATTTTAAACTGAGATAATGAGAGTATTTTACATGAATAGTGGAATTGTAAAGTGCTTTGAGGGTCTCGAAAAGCACTACATAAATGCAATCCATTATGTGAAGGAGCCATATAGTTGCCCTGGCTGACATATTACTTTGTTGCAATGAACTTTAATATTGGCAACACTGTAACTGACTGTAAACTTTTTTAGTTTGTTGTAAAGCTCAGGATTTTAACATTAGAAGGGTCCCTTTCTGATCATGTTGATTTACTGAACATTTTCTCTTCCACACATACACAACCCAAAAGACCGAGAACATGATTCTCCAAACGTTTTACTGAACATTTCAACATATAAACTGTTCATATCAGACCTAAAATTATGAGTATTATTATTTTTTTTCATCTAAATTTTGATGTCATTTGCAAGCTTTGTGACTTCAGTCCTAAAAAGAGGAGGAGGAGAAGACTGACAGCTTGAAAGGAGGCTGGGAGTGGCAGTAAAGAGCTGGAGTCAGGGGCCAGATTACGATGGAGGAGAGTTGATGAAAGAGAATGTGTGGTATATAGCATTATACAATGGAGTAATGTGAACCTACTATCCTACGGGGGACAGATCACTTGTAAGGAAAAAGAAAAAAATTGGTAAAAAAAACATTCTTGTGTCAAACGCCCCGAACCCCGTACTGACATAACCACTCACTTCAGCATCATCAACACGTAGCACCAGTCCTACACAAACTTTCGCATGCAAAGGAGTTTAAAATGCTAAATTCATGGAAGCAAAGCCGCACATCATTAGCAGCACACTAGTCTATGTCGAACATTTTCAGTTATGCACACTCACACCATTCCAAGGAGTTGGCAGGCCTATTAATACCACACTTCAAGGACTAAGGGATCGGGCATGGAGCCATAAGATGCTATCTGGTGACAGATACACACTTGTGTCTCTCTTTCTGTCCTCAGGGTAGTGCTTTTCACTCCGCCTGCCAAGCTGAAAGGTTAGAATGGTTACATTCCCACAGTAAGACCCAGTTGGCCTTCACAGGGTTGTGACAAATCTCAGATGTCTTTAGTATGTGAATATATTTTTTTAGGGAAAAGAATTTTGTATTTAGTGCTGTTTTAAAGGTTTCATGTGGTATAATGGTGCGTCTTTTGGACAAAACTGAAAGGAGAGTGTAGCTGCTATAATGTGCTTTCCCCCCCAGAAAATAAACAGAGCAACCATGGAGGAAGTAAGTAACAAAATCTAATTCACTCCGAACATCTGCTATTAAATCATTAGGACAGATGCAGGTGCCCTGCCCACTCACAGACTGTATCTGATTTTAGCAGCTGTCATCTCAAGTGAAGCTTCATTACCAGTAATCATAAATCAGCTCAGCATTGGCACAACCATTTTAAAACCAGCAGTCACCTCAACAAAAGATGCAGAGACTCGACTCTGTCAAGACATTTCTTTAATTTGTCGCTTCTCCCTCACGTCTCCCTTTATTAACCAAAGACTAAAGCTGAATTAAACTGGTAGGAGTGGGAATGGGTGAGGCATTTCAGTTATTATATTTGCCCAACCAGCTTACCTCCTGTGGTGTCTATAATTCTGCACATGTACTTTTTTGTTATTGTGGAAGTAACAAAGGTGGCAGTGGTGCAGAGTAGGGATTAGGGGAAGTTAAGACCTCAGGGAAGTTTGAACTCGGGCCAACCAGGGCACATGTCCTTCCAAAGGCAGGGCTCTTTAAGCATTAAACCATCAAAATGTTAGCAGGGGTGGGTAATTTGGGGATGAGAACCACACCACCGAGTCCTTTCTGTTGGCATCAGCATGCAAAAAGAGTCACATGAACGCTGTCTTGGAGAAAACTGTGTGGCATTGATAATTAGAAAGCCCTGACTATTTTTGCTTGGCCTTCAGCAGTGGAAATCAGCATTACTGGATTGCAAAACAAACCGCACACAGACCTTATGCGGTATGTTTGAGAAAGTCATTTTAAAGGTTTATTCCTTCTTGTTACAAAATCAGTAAAAACACACCAAACGGAACTGCGCTGTTATGCTGCTGTTGAAGCGACTTCTGCCACTGGTGACCTGAATGGCTGAAATTCTTCACCTTCCCACATCCACACAAGCATTTAATAGATTCTGATTACATATTTACTCGACCAGGTCCCACCTCTGCAGCCTTCAAATCCTGCGTTCTGTACAGTCACTATAAATTAACTACTCAGTGTAAATGTTGATGTTATGCTTAGCCTGACCAAAGTATTGGCAGACCTGTTTCCTTTCAAAGCTGATTGCTGGTTTGGTTAGAACGTGGTTTGCGCTAAGACGCAGGATGGCTCAAAAAATACCCTCCATGTGGATTCATAAAAACTACTATCAAAGTACTAAAATAATTTATTATGAACAGCCAGAACATCTGTGTCCCGTGCAATCAGTCAGCTGTATTAATATTTATAATGCACATCTGTTTCTTTTAAATACAAGTTACATGTATAAACTTATTTAAATGGGACTACTTTTTTTTTTTTTGCTGAGCAGCTGAATGTCAGTTCAGGAATGTGTAAGTGTGTAATGTCTGATGTGTTAGTTTTACGGCTTAAAGGGTAACTGTGGTCATTATCTACCCAGTCATTAGTTCATCCATTCAAACATGTTACATGCTCACTTCTGCTATTCACACTCTGTTGGGAAGGTGAGGGAGGTGGTGTGTGTGTGTGTGTGTGTGTGTGTGTGTGTGTGTGTGTGTGCTGATGCCACTTTTCTCTGCTTTCACGGATACTTACTTTTTCCAGCAATCTCATTTTGAACTATCACAATTTCCTAAATTAAGCTTTGCTCGAGAACTTTGGTACCAAGTTTGCTTCGTTTTAAGTTCCCATGCATTCACTTCATTCTTTTGAATCCATGCACACAAGCCACTCCCCTGATAGCCATCAGCTCCAAGGCACACGCTATTGTTTCAGCTCGGTGCTAATTACTTCAGGTCTTGACCTCGGGTTCAGACGAAGAGCAATAGAGGGGGAAGGTGCATATGCGAATATGTGCCCCTCTGAATGTGTGAGTGTTTCTGCGTTGGGGGTTGGGGTGGTTAGTTGGGGAGGTCATTGGTGCTGCCAATCAGTTTTCACACTGGATTTGCAAAACTATCATAGGGTGATCTAAGAGGGAGCCAGAATAGCAGCACAATGACACCAGTCAACTTGACTGCTGCTGATTTGAACATGTTTTCAGCATTTGTGCAACTCTCTGATATAGACAGGAAATCTCATAAAATATGATAGAAACGGTCTGATGTGCAAAAGTGTTTCTAGTTCAAGTTTCAAGTCAAATTATATCACAATTAGCTATCTGTGCAATGTTACTGTTCCTTTCTCGTCCTGTGTGTTCCAGTTTTTGTTGATAATGTTTACTTTGTGTGCGTAGATAGTAGAGCTTAAACAGACACATATTTGGGGTCAGGGCAAACTTTTTTGTTTGTGTCCATGAAAGGGTGTGTATTCAGTTGTTTCAATAGGTTAACTCCTGAACCTTGATAAATAATGCTTGGACGTGGTACATATTTAAATGACAGAACTACAGCAGTCCTTGCACATAGATGGAATTTAACTAGAGAATCATAACTTTGCAGAAAAGCCTGAGTACTGCATATCTGCTAGTCTGCAATTGCATCTGAATTTTCTGAGTTGGATTACATCTGGGATATTCTTTAAGCTGTCATAACTTTGCACGTTACTTTGAAGAACACACACATCAAGCATCTTTTCTCCCAAAATATTTGCAAGCATATCCAAGCCCTTTCTCACCCAAGGCCACTTAACAACACAGAAAATCCAAAGCAACACTCTTCACCGCTAGTATCATGCTGTAAAAAAAAAAAGAAAAAGAAACCTTATCCCTGGGTGCCACTTGCAAACAAAACCTGTCCAGTATGTGCATTCACTGCAATGCAAAACAGATTTCCAATGCTTTAGCATCACTTAAGGCCCTATTTTCAATTACAATGTCATGAGCACTTAGAGCTGACAAGCCTTTAGAGAAGGGGAGTGGAACCTGTGGTGGCGCGCCAGATGCCCTTAAAAGACAATTAAGGACTTTAAATATAAACACACACACACACACACACACACACACACACACTAAATCTACTTTTCAGATGCATATTTTCTAAAAATACAGCCAATAAAATTATATGTAGACCACATCAGCCGGTCAAAATACACGTTCTGGATATTGTCAGAATTAGCTGGGGAATGCTTCTCATTTTCTTTTTAGGGGGAACGGAGAGGAAACACAGTGAGAAGAATGAGAAAAGAAAAGAAAAGCATGAAAAAGGAAATGAGTCGGGAGAAGGCAAAATGCTGAAGGAAAGGAAAGAGCGAGAGGGGGTAGAGAGTATAAAGGGGAGTGGATGAAGCTCGCTCTTCTATTTTTCTCTTGGATCCCGCCCACCTGGCCAGGGGTTGGTCAGGGAAACCCAACTCCCGTGCTTGGATTGGTCGGCTTTTCTCTGGACGAGGAAAATAGTCTCCCTTCACAGACACAATAAAGTTTAATGCTGGACGCTTGGAAGCAGTAGGCATAAAATCAGTCCCGCTGTATGTTTTGTCGGTCCGCTGCGCTTTCCCACACGGAGTTACTGACGGGAGACGTCATAAGAAGGACTTGAGGATTTATCAAGATGCAGTTTTGTTTGTTTGTTTCTCAAACTGCAAGTGCGCACGTTATTTTAATTGAAAACACGCGCTTTTGATATCGCAATGATCCACTGCTGCGTTCAGGATATTTGAATCTATTGAATGGCTCAGAGTGGGATTGTGTAGCTCCCAGAGCGCACGGACGAACACGCACTCCGCTCCAGCTGGACTACAAACGCCGCTCTAGGTTCCAGGGCGACTTAACCCGACTGTGTTTGACGAGATAATAACTGTGGCAACATTTACAGAGGGGCAGCCGCTCAATATCAGGGTGACCATGCCCGGGATGATGGTGTCGCTCACGGGGTCAGCAGTGCTTCTCTTATCCGGATTGGTCGCTCCGCTCTGCTTGGTCAGGGCTTTTGGCGATGAGGTGGAGGAGATGACCTGCGACCCGATCCGGATCAGCATGTGCCAGGGTCTCGGTTACAACGTCACCAAGATGCCCAACCTGGTCGGCAACGTTCTGCAGTCGGACGCAGAGCTGCAACTGACCACGTTCACGCCGCTCATTCAGTACGGCTGCTCAAGTCAACTCAAGGTAGTGGACCCATGCGAATCGTAGCGACTGATGTCAAGCCACCACAACAAAGTAGAATAACCAGCATGCAAATATAATAATAATAATGATGATAATAATACACCATTAACGTGCACAAATTTAGGAACAAGCCTGGTCTAAAAAAAGCATGGCTCAGTCTGGAATCTCTGCTATATTTATTTGCGTGCGTCAAAGAGAGAAAGCAGTGTGTTTGTCTCAAAGCGCATGACAGAGCTGCAGCACCGCGAACTGATCAGACTGATGGCCCCGGTGATAATGAGGGCCATAACATGGGTTGATTCCCACGAAGTCAAGAGGATCGGGCGGGAGTGGGGGGCTCCGCGCCTTCCTTCCTTTCCTGTTGTGCCAGGCTGTCATGCTAAATTCATTGAAAATGCCCCCTCTGTCTGTTGACATTCTGAGTTCATGCCCCTCACAGCAACAGCTGAGTCTTTAGTGCTATATACTGCACTGTCTTGTTAACAATGATGCCCTCAGTGTCATAAAACAAATGCTGCTTGTTTGACTCCTGCACCATGTAAGGAAAAAAGAAAAAGATTGGACCAATTATGTGTCATTTCATTTTCAATTATTGGAGCAGCTGGTGGCACATCAGATATTTCTTTTAGAGATGGCAAGTTTCAGTGTGGACAAGTGGTGTTTACATTTTTCTATAATTTGCTTTTATTCCTTTTATTTAGAGACGCCCAGTTTCAAAGGCATGCAAGCATGTCCAGATCGTCTAGACATCCCCGTACACTGACATGAAATCAAGCCCACACCTTTCCAAGTGCTTTTTTCCTCCCTCGGTCCTTATTTTAAGTCCACTGCCCTGTCTGGAGTGGCATGTGATTTTATTACAGCGTTAGAGTGACTTATTACTGTGTGCAGCTGTTGGGAAATAGGGGTAAAAAAATATTTTGGCATGTTAAATTAATACACTGCTTAAGAAGCATACAGTGTGTACTAGACAACCACACAGAACAAGAAGCAACTGCAGTATGAAGCCAAACTGTCCTCCTCCAGTTGTAAATTGTCCAGTGAGTTTAGCTGACAACCCAGTTTCTCTCTCACACACACACACACACACAGATGCTAAAGAGGGAGAAAGGAGAAAGAGGAACCGTATCATTTAACATTTGCTCTAATGGGAGGCTTCCTGAGTAGTAACCAGAGTAGCTTTTCACAGTGAAGTGACAGGACTCAGGTTACCAACAGTCAGGGAAAACACCCAGAATATGTGAGGTTACTGTCACCGCTTGAGTATGCAGAGCTCACCGTGAGAATTATTTGAAGTATAACATGTGTTGTATGTCTCATGAACTTCTTTGAATGCTTTAGTCAAACCAAGACAATATTACAACATTTGGGTTACCTGCATTTTATCAAGTCACAATTATTCAGGATGGCGGGTCTTCAATAAATTTCAGGAACAGACATTCTCTGTTTTTGGTGAGAAACTCTATAACAGGGATGTCAAACTCATTTTACATTGTTGGCCACATAAAGGCCACTTTGGGCCAGACCAGTGAAACTACATGACAACCCAGATGCTGAGCAGGGAACAGTGTAATAAGCTGAGAGTTTAAAGGACGTTTTCTTAGACTCGGATTAGTGATATTGATATTGCCGTGGTAACGAGTCGCTGATTCATTATCAGAAGACAAGTCAACACTGTCTGCTTGTAGATATGTAGCAGAACAGTAGCTCAATCATTCAATGTATATTACATTTGTTTATATCTCAAACATGCTTCAGTGCACAGAGGCAACAATTTTAACTTTTCCCCGCCAGTAAATTCTCACAGACACTAAGAGTTGTATAACATTTCCCTGATTATTTATTTCCCAACCTTGACACCCTTGTTGGATTCATGTTTCATTTGGGCTCCGTTCAAGGGCCAATTTCAAGCTGCGATTTGTTTATAACTGGATCAAGGCTGCAGTTCTGTAACATGTAGTTCCTGCTGTGGCCCAATACATATTTTGATATTTTTCAAATGGAAAAACAGCATCAAACCTTTTACTCCAGCACATTTTTTTTAACCACTCCAAGTGCCTAGAGCTTGTTTCCGTTATCTCATGGTAGCTGAGTGAAATGCACTTTCTGCTTCTGTGTGTTTTCATATCATGAGCCTGGTACAATTTTACACTCTGGCTTCAAACAGATTTCACTATAAATGCATGAAATCACTTAAAATTGCTACCCTCTGTAACCCCAGAGTACTTCTTCCCTCACTGCTGCTAGAATGTCTGCACACAGTCAAATGTGACTCCAGACTGTTCACTATCTTTATAACACTGACTTAGATATCTATTTCAAAACTATTGCCATGGGACAGAATAAAACTCAGGCTTAGATCAGGGGGATCATGCAGCATTACACGGCACATGCCCTCGCTGCTGTAATCACCACAGATTGTTTTTGATGGTACGGATTTGTATGCGTAACCTTGGAGCAGGTTAGTGTTGACTCTCTCTGTCTTGACTCAAGATGTGGCATTCCTTATTAGAGGTGAAAATAGAGAGCCACTAATAGAAGAGGTGATGCAATGTAATGAAAGTCGGAGCAGAAAAAGCAGCAGGATAGCGAGACGTATATGCAAGTAGCTGGAGGAGCCACATGTGGGAGTACTGTACAGTTAGCAGCTGTAATCCAGTTGTAATATACAGAAAGCCTGCAGGGCCACAGCACTGTTTTCACTCCTCTAAAATACACCACACAAATTACACAATTTACCTTGTGTTTCACAGTTTGATTGAAGTGGATCAAAGTCTTAAAAATTATGACATAAGATTGGATAACTGTTGCTCTCCTATTGCAATTTCAGTGTTTAATTGAAACTGGCTTAAGTATACTGTTGCTTTCACTTTCTCTAGATCATAGGTGTCAAACTCTGGCCTGCGGGCCAAATTTGGCGAAGCCATACAAATTACTATTAGAGCTGGCCTACTGGTATTATACAGCTAATATATATATTGTTTAGTATTAAGCTTTGCTTGTTCCATATTCAGTTTTTCAGCAAAACGTGTTTGAGTCCATAAGAAAAGATTCATTCTTATATCTGGAGGAATAAATCTATTTCAATAAATATTAACGTTAGCCCGCGACTTTGTTTCGGTTTTGAATTTTGGCCCACTGTGTATTTGAGTTTGACACCCCTGCTCTAGATGAATTGGAATTGGAGCCTGCTAGTGTGGTTTGGGGCCAATACTAGTGCCAGTTTTTAATGGGCAAAAACTTCTGATATTCATATATACATATTCATATATATTCCTTATACTTCACAGAGGATGAAAAAGCCCTCTAGAGTTCACTGCTTTGAGAATTCTATGGGAGGAGTGCTGCTGGCATCATTAGCGTCCACTTGTCCCCTTTTGAGCCGTGGTTCTCGAACTGTCGGGCGGACCCCAAAGAGGCCCACTTGAGCTGGACCATAAAAGGGCCAAGTTGAATGATAATGATTATTGTGGTTGAAAATAAACAAGCATTTACAGATGATATCATGCTGGCTCTTATTTCACTACAGTTCAACTTGTATTCATTTTATAAATTATTAACTGTTGTTGGGTGTGGAGCATTAGCTTTTGTCCTGCTTCTGAAGAGGCCTTGGAGGGAAGGGTCACTCCAACTCAGAGTTGTTCCGAGGGATCCCCTTTATATTATGATGAAACACTTCTATCTTGATAGTATTGGCCTTTTCAAGTGAAGAAAGGGTATCTGAATAATTTGATTAGAGTGAAAATGATTTGAATAATATACTGGGGGTTTAGAGTCACTTGGTGCCAACCCAGGTGAACATCTGTGGAGATTCTGGACAGATGTTTTAGACACTGCATCATTAGCATCATTAAAAACAGCCAATGAGTGAAAATCCTTTAGAAGAGTAGTTTCCATGCCTCCACTTGTAGAATCAGTGCCAAGGCTTATTGAAGCACTTCTGACAGCCATGTAATGGACCAACACCTTAAGTAAGAAGCTTTATGTTGGTTGTCCTTCATTTTTCTGCCCATACCTTATGTTTGAGTTATGCTGAACAGGAAAATGATGAGTGGCCATTGTTCCTGAACTTCCGGCAATGTGTTTGACAAATTAGACACAACTTGATCCTGCACCTACTTGGCTGTGGTTCCCTAACACAACTGCAGACATCGATGAGAGTATTGTGAACAATCTCCCCAAAGAGAAGCGCATATGTGCCAGTATATTAGTATTAGACTAATATATTGTCCGTGTGACATTGCTTTTTCTATCAAAAGTTCTATCAAGTTTGGCAAACTATGCATTTTGTGATGATATTTAAAATCATGGAGCAGAGAGTGACTGCAAACTTGATTACATTCACAAAGGATCAAATGTTAAACATGTATTTCTTTATCTCCACTTTCCAACAGTTCTTCTTGTGCTCAGTTTATGTGCCAATGTGCACAGACAAGGTTCCCATCCCTATTGGTCCATGTGGCAGCATGTGTCTGTCGGTCAAGAAAAAATGCCTCCCCGTGCTCCACGAGTTTGGCTTCATATGGCCTGAGGTGAGTCGTATCATCATCAAAGACATCATGCATGTCTTAAAAAAATACGAGTTCAGGATATAGTTTAGCAATGTGGAAAACCAAGAAACGTTTAAATCCATTACTGACATTACCCATTATGTTTTCTGCCCAGGAGCTCAATTGCAGCCTCTTCCCACCTCAAAACGACCACAACCACATGTGTATGGAGGGTCCAGGGGATGAAGACCCTCCATACCAGCCCGTCCGCCATCCTCCCCACCAAGAGGAGTGTCACGCCCTGGGATCTGCACCTGACCAATATACTTGGCTTAAACAGACTGAAAGCTGTACGCTGCAGTGCGGCTACGACAGCGGGCTCTACAGGCGAGGGGCCAAAGTGTTCACGGATGCGTGGATGGCAGTGTGGGCTGTGCTGTGCTTCCTCTCAACCACTCTGACAGTCCTGACCTTTCTCTTGGATTCTCAGCGTTTCTCCTACCCAGAAAGGCCCATCATCTTTCTCTCCATGTGCTGTAACCTGTACAGCGTAGCCTACCTGGTAAGCAGGAGGTTTAGTAATAATTTTGATCTATTTAATTTCACTTGTTGTGAGCAAATCAATAAAGCTATTTCATCAAAAATAATCAGATGAGCACCTTATGGACCAGTTTTTGCATATTGTTTATTTTTTATATTTTATAAAAATGTTGTAGAGTACCAGGGCCAGCAGTTGAACATAATCCAACAAGAGTACAGTTTGTTTTTGAGTTTTCAAAATGTTACATCAGTGATTAAATACTAAAAGCCCTTTTTGATTCATTACTGCGTTGAGATAATTCAGTAATCTCCAGCTCTGCCTCTCTGCATTTAGAAAGAAAGACGATTCGTTCTCTTTTTACTTTATTCTGGGATTAATTCAGCCTCACCTCTTTTCCCTTTCTGTTCTATGTCATTTAACAGGTACGACTGACTCTTGGGAGGGAACGTGTTTCCTGCGATCTGGATGCTGCAGCAGTGCCAATTCTGGTACAAGAAGGATTAAAGAGCACCGGCTGTTCCATAGTCTTCCTCCTCCTTTATTTCTTTGGCATGGCGTCCTCTCTCTGGTTAGTGCAAATAAACACTGAGTTTTTATAAATCCTTCATCTCTTTTCCCCAGTTTAATCATTGTCATCAGCAGCTGGGAATGCCTTTTGCTAGAACAATTGGAATATGAGACTTGCATCCTGTTTTCCTTAAAGTCTTACTGCCCTGTCTCATAACCCATGTACCATTTGGGTTCATTTCCGACACATGCAAAGGTAAAAGTGACACTTCTTAAATCTGTCCTGCACTGGAAACACTGCTGTTACAGCTGTTTTTCTTCCTTTTTGCTTGGGCCCTGCTTTCCTGTTTGCCTACACTCTTCCCTATTTGGAAAAGCAAGAGACCAATGACTTCACTCTCTCCTAAAATATGATCATAACCCTGTATTATGCAACTCATGGCTAGCCGGTGTCAGGATAACTTAATTATAATTGAGGACTGGCCATGTCCATCTGATTGGTTATGAAAAAGTTACATAAACGAAAAATTATGTGTCGTTCCAACAGTAATCAGGAGCCTATGGTTTTTTCTAAGTATCTTAGTTTCTAGAAACAGATGATTTCTATTCACTATAAAAAGAAAAAGGTAATCTGATAAGTGTACCCATGAGGAAAATGTGTTGCTTATATCGCTCCTTTGTCTGTTCTCTCTTCCAGGTGGGTGATCCTGACCCTCACCTGGTTCTTGGCTGCAGGACTAAAGTGGGGCCATGAGGCTATAGAAATGCACAGCTCCTACTTCCACATAGCTGCATGGGCCATTCCAGCAGTTAAAACCATTGTCATCCTCATCATGAGACTGGTGGATGCAGATGACTTGACTGGGCTCTGCTATGTTGGCAACCAGCAGCAGGAAGCACTCACAGGCTTTGTGGTTGCACCACTGGCCACGTACCTGCTTATAGGTAATTAAAGCATAATATTGGTATTCATTCATCTGCTTATATTGGGTTTCCTTATTTTCTACTTTGTTCTTCTTCCTCAGCGTTTCTTTAACATACTCAGTTTCTCATTACAGTTTTCAATCTGGTGGTCCTCACATGTCCTCCTCCCTCCTCCTCAGGCACTCTGTTCATCTGTGCTGGCCTTGTGGCTCTTTTCAAGATTCGCTCCAATCTGCAGAAGGACGGTGCCAAAACAGACAAGCTGGAGCGTTTAATGGTGAAGATTGGAGTGTTTTCTGTTCTTTACACCGTTCCAGCATCCACCGTTATTGGCTGTTATCTTTACCAACTCTCTAACTGGGGGGAGTTCAGGGCCAGCACCCAGGACTCATATGTGGCATCAGAGATGCTTCGAATCTTCATGTCACTGCTTGTGGGCATCACGTCGGGCATGTGGATCTGGTCAGCAAAAACCCTCCACACCTGGCAGCGCTGCTCTGCGCGCCTGCTCAGGGACAGCAGAGCGAGCCGAGGTGGCAAGAGGGCACCGGGCGAGAGCTGGATCAAACCAGGGAAAGGCAATGAGACGGTGGTCTGAGGAGAAAGAAGGAGAGAATGGACAGGAATGGAGTTCTGCTTGTTTCTCTCTCATGTACAGAAACTCACTCTGACGAATGAAGGAGGTCAGATAATCAATAGATGAGACGGAGATTGCAAATGTGGCACAGGAACGTTGCAGGAATATCACCAAAACAGCCTCTGGATGTAATTGCATCATCAAAGTAAAGACAGTCCTTGACCATGTGCCTCTATGAAGGAGACAAGATGAGAGTCATACATTAGTAGCAACAATAGCCTCTCTACCTTGATAGACTTCTTTTGCTCAGAGAGCTGGAGAAAGCAAAACAAATTAAGGAAAAAGAGAGATGGAAAAGGCAGAACTAAAGCATCATCATGCAGACCGGACACCAATAAGCTGTACAGCACCACGTCTACCTCTCTGTCTCTCTTTTCTCCAGAGCCTCAGCAGAAGGCCTCCTTCAAGTTTAAAATTTTACACTGGAGCAGGTATCATATAGGTGTGGGCTGAAGTTTCCAAGAAGCACCCGATACCTTTAAAACCCCCTCCACATTGAGCGTATCAGACAAAGTGTACTGAGAATCTGATACACTGCCTTATAGCCACAGTTTGGTTATATTTTTCTGCTTTTTTGGGGAACTATGCTTTTTTCAGTTCAAGAGAACAGTTAATTTTATTCTCAGAATTTTTTGGGAAACCAGCTCTAAGCTGTTTTATGCACTATAGAGATATAATATGTGAAGGGTTGGGAAAGCATTGGTAAGACTGAAAGTGAATCATTATACAACACATTTATATGCACAGCCTCATTGATGGGGAGAGTTTGGTCAGATGTAGGTGCAAAGAAAAAAAACATTTTGAGGTAGTCACCACACCACAATGAATCCTGGTAATACCAGCTGTGACTTTTATTGCCCCATAAATTTGTAATTGCTAAGATGTCCTGGGAAATGAAGGAATTTGTGCTTTTCTACGAGGAGCTCGGTTAACTTCCAGTGATGTGTATAGTTTTCCTGGAAATCCGTATATGCTCTTAAGTCGCCATGAAATTCAGGAAATTAAATTATTCCCTCTGTTCTTACCCAAATATTGTCTCTATGGCAGGGTAACGGTTAGAGAATTTGAGGTTATTAGACAATCACTTGCCATAATACACATTACGCAACAGCAAAGGGCCTTCACAGAGACATGCATGTGCTCACACAGATATCACTGTCAAAATGTTTGGCAATAAAAGTAAAGTGAAGACAAGCGGTCTGTATTAGGTGTGGACCCACAGTGGGTGAATTGTGGACTGTAGCTGTGGGTAAACTGTGTGGGCAGAGCAGCCACGGTTATTCCACGGGCCCCATGTGGGTGTGCCCACGCAGGGCCCACAGCAGTTTTACGCGCTGTGGCCCACAAACACCCCCCCCCCCCCCAATGTGAGGTAAATGTAAGTAAGCCCATGTGGGGCCAATAGGACATTTGCCCCTTTGGGTCCCAAAAAAGGGAATTCTGTGGGTATCCCAGTGATGGCTGACCAGAAAATAACCCAGGTGTAGCCCATGATGGCTAGCTTATATTGGGCCCATAGCAGATTTGCCCTTTTGAATCCCCATGTGTTTTTTTTGTGGGCAAGCTATAGTTGGTGTACCTACAAAAAACCTGCACTGACCTCTTTGTGGGTTCTACGGGTCCGCAGTGACCCCACATGGGCCCCAAAGGGGCATATTTGTGGGCTAAAACAGCACCAGTTGTCATAAGTATAGTTACGCCCAGTACATGCTGCATGAAGATACGTGTCATACCTGAGTCCTTAGATGGATTTTAATTTTTTTATTCCTCCTGTTTAATCACATTATCCCTGAATGGCACAGATATGTGGAGGTTAGAGCAATTCTTTTAGCCACTGATGAGAGTCCTTCCTGATTCTCGTTGTGCTGCTGCAGATTGAATGTAGGACCAGTAAATGCCTGACATGATATTTTGACATTACTCTTCATCTGAACATCTAAACTGTCCAAAACCTTTGTACATAAAAGTGTACTCGTGGTTCTCAGTCCACAAATCTTGTTCATCAGCTCACTTATGACTATATTTTGGTCAGTATCAGGAATCAAACATCTTCTTTTGTGTGCTTTTCTTTTCTGGTCTGTTGGTGTGTATATTTTCTTTCTCTATAAATGTCACATCATGTCTCTCTCTCGCTCTCTCTGCCTAGACTGTGTTTTTTATAAGGCTAATTTCCCAGACAATCAAACCCTCATAGGGAGAGATTATTGCTCATTGTATTTCACATTTTCATGGATGACTAAAACAAGTTATTGTCTCTCAAATTGGATTGGAGCTGTATTTACCAAATTCTGATATTTTCTCCTGTGTCTCGTATATTTGCATGACAATCTTCCCAGCAACATTCTTGCAGTTCTGCAAGCCTTTATATCTGTAGTATATGTGATATCTGTCACATTTTGCCTTCCATATTTGAGAAGAATAAGGAAATGTCTGTTTCAAACAGTTGAAATATATAAGACCTGGAGCTTTGTCTTCCTGTGTGTCCTCTGTAACTGTAGTGCCTCACACGTACCCCTGTTTTTGGCTTAATGTTTAGAATTGGACAGAAAATCATTGTGGGGATTCAATTGCCCCAAAATATGTTAAATATGAGCCATTTTTTAACATTGAGACAACTTTTAATGGTTGTGGTGAAACCTAGAACCCCCTCAAGAAAGTGTTTCTTAAACCAGCGTAGCCTGGCACATTTATTACATTTCCAAAGTCAAACAAACATTACATTCACTCAAAGTGAATTAAATTAACCTCTGACCACCTCCCCTCTGAGCTAATGTAGTTTCCCTGCGAATGTTTTGGCGGTCTACCCTATGACCACACTGAGCTTCAGGTAACATTTCCAAACAATCACAGAATGTGCCTTGAAACCCAGTGCGTATGTGTCAAGCTTAATAAAGATTGAGAACCACTGATTATACCGATTTGTTAAATGTTTGCCAGAAACCCCAATATGAATGACTGCCGAAGTCAGTTCACCAGCACTGATCGCAGCCTTTAAGGTCTGGACTGACCCCTGTGTAGAAAAGTCAGTATCGTCAATGTTTTATAATGAAATTGCTAATTTATCCTTGTAAAAAAAAATGACAACAAATTTTAAAATGTGTTTGTTATTTAAAACAGTTTTGTATCAGAAGAATAAAAAAAATTGTTTTCTGACATGCTGGCGGGGTTATATGTGTGCCTCTGACTTTGATGAGTGTTGATTTCATTGTAGCGACATTTTTCGTTGCACATCGGGAGAAAAAATGAAAATTGCCCTCCAGTTTCTTTAAAGCTTAAAGGTAAACCTTTACCTGAACACAAAGATACTCAAATTACAGACAAATATTCCAAAAGAAGTAAAACGGTAAATATTTCCTATTTTCAAATCGTCATCACTCGAATAGCCAAAGCAGAATTTTATATTTGAGGTGACTGAAAAATGCTTTCCTGTCTGTTGTGAATAAATTAACTTAAAAAAAGTAAGTATTATGTACAGAAGAGTAGAGTTTGGTCATAGAGTGCAGTTAGTGAGCATACTATTGTAATGGTAAGACATTTAAAATGTAAGATTGTTATCATATAAAATTGTAGTTTTGTATAAACAAACAGACAATCCATGACTCATAAAGGCCACTTAAAAGTAGTGTGAATGAGTGAACCCATGGATAACTGCTTTACTGTTTTGCTTTTGGCCCATGCAGTGTAACATCCTTGCACGTCCTCTGGGATGTGTTTACTTACTGGGTTGAACAATGCTGCCACCTCTTGTCTAATGAGGCAAATTCAATTTTAATGGTCTTTCAGACACAAGTGCATTTACAATTTGCGCAATTATTTGCCGGCACGCAACCCTATTAGGTCTTTTATCGAGTTTGCGTTTCTTTTTAACGTTCACTCTGGGTTAGGATAAGTAATGCTCTATATCCACTAAATTCCATTTGAATCCACAGTGTAAACATAGTGATTATGCTGTGTAAACACAACTTTACCATCAATCACATCTTATCAGCTATGAACTTTCAACCCCTCCAACACACACACATGTTTACAGCACACACAGGAGTATTTGCAGAAGCACACACAGACTCTCACTTCAAAATTAGCTGTAATTTGGCTTTACAATTACACTTAATACAAGCAAGGCTGCAATTTACTTGTGCAGGGGTAAAATTACATCTGGAGAAACTGATTAATTCTGGGCATGTTAGACTGTCTGAATGAATGTGTGTATGTGCCCGAGAGCATCTGTGTGTGCGTCGGCAAGCGAGAGAGTCCAAATATCTAAGTCTGAAGCTCAGATTGCCTTCCTGTAATTTACTGTGAGTGAACTGAGTGTTTCTTTAAGAACACACTCGAAAGCCTGAGGTAAAGGGAAAGTGACAGCATCTCCTTCTCTATTGTTTCCAGATGTGGCTCCTCTAAAACACACATACACACACTGGTACATGCAGACAGAGAGAGTGAGAGTACACGCACATGCATGTTCACACACTGACATGTGCATTCACAAACACAGACAAGCAAGAGGAGGAGTTAAATTCTCTCAAATTTATACCCTATATGGTGGTTTTTGTATAGTGAGTTCATGCGTGTTCTCACTCGAGGGTGCATTCGAGCACACAACCTCCCAATTTTTTCTCTTTCTTTTTTTTCCCCAGTGAATGCCACAGGTCATTCAATCTCCACGCTTCTCCATCTACCCGTTGGTTTCCACATTTCTTTGGTTGTTTAGAGACACCGCAGCTTGTCATGAGCAAAATTCTGCAACGGGAGAAGCTCACCCTAAATGCTAATTTTCAAGCCTTAAAATAACAGAAATTCCACTTCTGACTGTGACATTTCCTCACAAGTGACAGCTCTAGAACATATTTTCTGTATATCCACTTTCCTGGTGACTTTTGGACGAAATAACCATACATACAGACTGAGTGCTACACACACTATGTTAGCGAACAGCATGTTAGAATTCTTTTCCACATGAAATGTGAAAGGGCCCTAATAAAATTCTTCAGCCATTATTCTTGGAGATGTATTTTCAGAGTCGGGTTCCCTTGTGTGTAATTGTGTATGTACAGTATGTGTGTGCATGTGTGTAAAGAGGGGTAAGAAATCGCAGTAAAGTGAAGGGAGAAAAAGGCTAAAGTTAGAAGTCAGGGTCGGGAAAAACAAGTCAAATGCGAGAAGTGAAAGAAAAGCGACATCAAACTGACAAAATTAGAGAAGAGAGAGTAACGCAAAAGGAAGTGAGCGAGATAAAGAGAGGAAAGGAAATCTGTCATCGTCCAGCAGCAGAAGGTTGCAGCTGTTCACTCTCAGCAATGTTGAAATCATTTTCCCATTCTACCGAGCATCTATGTTGTATGAATAGTTTTGAGTAATGGCCACTCCTGGGATTCTGGGTGACGTAGGTGTCCTGGCCTAAGAGCCAATTCGATGCAAGAAGAATTTGTAAATCCTGGTTCTCGGGCCAAACATGCTAACGAGTTGAGACTGAAATCCAAAAGCCTGGCCAGGAGGCAGATTGGCAAATTATTTGCCATCAAGCTGAAACAGAGAGCTCTTTTTTACGTGGCAATGAGTGTGAAAGATTGGAATAATTTTTTCTGGCTAACAAAACCATACTCTGTGTGTTAAGGTCAGACCAGAAATTGGAACATATAGAGTGTATTTTTTATTGTAATGTCAATAATAATCTGGCAGTAGAGTATTGTAAGTATTCTTTTTTGCTGATGGAACTACATTCATCCTAAAGAGCACTTAAATTCTTATTTAGACCCTTCATACATGTCACTGACTTTGCACAGAAAAAAGTCTTTCTTTAGGCTTTCAGTGTTTACTGCCCTGTGATAATATCAGTATAATAATACAAAGTGATAACATCTCATAACATTTAAGCTGTAAAACATCTGACACAGTACCAGATTTCATAAAATCTGCCTTTTACACATTTGATGATTTGTGATTGTATGAATTATGCCGCTTTCATGTCAAACCATCATTCACCACTAGATGTCACCGTGCCACTGTCAGTGTCACTTTTCTCAGCGTCGCTATTGCTTGTTTCTCTAAATGTGTGTAAATGAACGACTTGAACTTAAAGGCCTGTACAGAGGCGTTTCTAGGATTTATTAAATGCTGTGGCAGAAGAACAAAGAACATGGGGAACACTGGGCATAATCTATATACATGTTGGATAACAGTTTTTATAGTTTTCCAATGTATTTAGAGATTTAACTTATATACAAGTTACAAACCTACTGAAGTAAAGCAGAAGTTGCATAACTAAAATATATTCAAAGTACGTATGGGAAACATTCTCAGGATGGTAGTTTCCAGAATCATACATGTTATATTATTGGATTATTGGATGCTTGATAGCTTGAGTTATGTTAATGCAAGTTAATTTGAAAATGAATAACAAAATAAAGCTTTAAAATATGTAGAAACTTGAGTAAGCATTTAAGTAAAAGCAGAAAGTAGTATTAGAAATATTTAAATAAAGTACACATCTGTAAATTACTTGAGTAAATGTTACTTGCTTATATTCCATTTGGTCCTAACAGCAGTCTTGTGTGGTGGCGCTGTGTGGATTGCCTGCTAACATGAAATAATGAAAAAATCAAGATTTTCTGATTTTCTTTCTGAAATAAGAAAATTTGCAACCAATAAAGGATCAATTGAACGCAAAAATAACGTTGTTAAGATGTAAACTTGGATTTTTGGTGTCTAGGTTTTTCATTGACTACATGGTCTACTATAACTACAATATTACTACTAATACTACTACAATTACTGCTACAATGAAATCCTTATTAGATGTGCCAAAATTTGAACTGTACAAATTATTTACTTACCCTTCAAAGCGCCTGAACGTTTCAGCGGCTGAGAATGTGTTTTAAATGGCTGGTTTTGTAAGGATTTATCAGAATAATATATGCCATATTATTACCTACCTTATTACACTGGTGAGCTAGTGAGCGAATTCACACGGGTGAACGCTTTCACCGGTCCAATGTAATCAGGAGGATAATGACTGTTACACAAGAAAGCAACTGTGTTAGCACTTTTTCTAATATGCACATAATGAACCCTCAGAGGTGTAATCCGTTGTGTACAGTGGTTTTTGTATGAGAGGAGAAGCAAATGTGTGACAGTGGGAAAAAAAGTGGTCTCGTGTGGGTGAAAGGCTGAATGATTCCGTGTTATTTTAGTAGGACATTTGTCAACTTTAGAAATGTCAACGGTTCAATTTAGTCACGCTCACACTGATGGATTGTGGGGCAGCAGGGAATATCCGACAGAAAAACAGACTGAAAAATGATGGGGGAGAGATGGAAGAGCAGGAAGAGAGGAAATGAAACAGAAGGGGAAACTGACTGAGAAAAAGAGGGGCAGTGTTAAAGACAAAGTCAGAGAAAAAAATGCAGCGAAAAGCCTGAAAACCAAAACAAAAAAATGAGTCCGTTGCTTTCGTCAATTAGACAGTCAGTTTGGCAGACTGGCTGACTGGAAATGACTCATACATAATCTAAATTCAAGAGCCTGTCAGGGTTTGCTTCCTATTAGTTTTTCTGACCAGCAGGTCTCACTACCAACTCCTAAACCTTCCCTATAATCCCTGACACTCACCTTCATCCACTCTACCCCACCTGCACTCTCTTCTTCATCTCTATTATGTAATGTCTGTTGCTTTCAATGGTTGGCCCCATCCACTTTTACTACAGCTTCTCCTTAGACGTTCATATTTCCACCTGTCTCCTTCTCATTCATCTGTATTCTGTCTTCTTTCCAGAGCATACCTCCACCTCTCCAGCCTCTCTTCCACCTGCTCAATGCTCTCAGCACATATCACAGTGTCATCTGCAAACATTATAATCCACAGAGACCTCATCTGTGAACCTGTCCATCACTATTGCAAATAAAGGAGTGCAGATCTGATCCCTGATGTAATCCCACCCCCACCCTTACCGCACACTTCATGACTGTCTTGCTGTACTCATACATGTCCCACACCATCTTCACATACTTCTTTGGCACTCCTGACTTCGTCATGCATCATAGTTTCTCTCTGCACTGCAACATCCTCTGGCCTTCTCGATACTTCTCCATCAACAGTCTCAAAGCAATCATCACATCTGTAGTGTGCTTTTTTTAGTGTGCCGTACTGTTACTTCATGCTACGGCTCATAATCTGACCCTTAAGAAAAAGTCAAGCTAACAGTAAAGTCAACTATAAATTTTGACTCAGCATTTCTACATATTAATTAGATGACTCCGATGTGCCTTCAGAGACTCTAAACTAAACCTAAAGTACAATTTGGAACATCTGAACAGTTAGTAAATGAAATGGATCAGACGTGTGTGTTCTCTCAACTGTAAACCTTTAATTCCCTTATTCTTTCATCCGGTTTGAATAGCTTATGTGCCTGAATGTCGGGCTGTATTAGTAAGCTTTGTACCGTCGCATATTTGACAGCATTTGTGGGTGTGTACGTTTGTTTGTTCACTCATGGGTCACCCATTTTGTGCTGCAGCCTTTCTACTTCGTTGGACACCCGCATAGGAAGGAGACCATTATCTAAAGCCTATGATCCGGGACTTGCTGCGCCCTGCTTATTAGAACTGGTCTAACACACTACAGCTGCACCCAGTCACTCCAATATGGAAATGTGGGACCATGCACAGACAAATTAAAACTCAAAGACACTACAGTCACAAAACAAACACAATCAGATAAGGAAGATGAAAGCAGCCATAATATATTTTATCATTCACATGACTAATGGACACATGAGCTCTTTCCAAGAATTTGTACTTAAGAAAGAAATCCAACAAATATCCCATTTTTCTCTGAATTAGTGTTTTTTAGTTTTGTTCTATTCCACTGCACATCTTACTCTTTTAAGTAATTTTGTTTGCCTCTCAGCCCCCAGCCATATTTTTCGATTGTTATAGTGGTACTATTAATATGTTAGGGACTGTCAAAGGTTATTTTTGTTGTTGTTTTTGGTGTTTGTTCTCAGTTGCAGTGTAACATATGCTTTGAAGGGACAGTTTGGCATGCAGTTGGGACGTTTCCTCATGTAAAAGTCTCTTGCTATAACAAAGACAATTTAACTGGTATAATTACTGTTGCTTAATCCATGTGATCCTCCTAAAGTAGGTTGACCTTTCATTCCAGAGAAATGTTTGATTGGATGTATCATATTCTCCTGGTTTATGTAAAAAAAAAAAAGTGCCATTAAAGCTACTGATTTATCAAAGAAGGATCTGTAAATCGATAAGTACAGCCTTTAAATCTCATGAATTCTCCTAATAATAATCTAACCATATCCTTAAGCAAAAACCAAGTGAAATAAAGAATTGAGGACATTTATGGGGCTTATTTTTATTCCTTGGCATTAATCCAACAGGTCAATGTGAAAAGTATGTCACAAAAACTGCCTAAGGTAAAGCAGTCAAAGTATTAATGGCAGTTTCATTTGAAATGGCAACAAAACTAGGTAAAATGAAAAGAAAAAAAAAAGCATTTAATTGAACTTACATGAAGGGCATCGCTTTTTACTCTGTGTCGAAAAGATTTTATTCAGGATAAATAAAGAGAATGTCTCAAAAGCTGCTTCGGGCTACGTGATTCTTAAAAAGGAAATGAACATATCTTGAACTGAATTTTGATTAGTTAGTAAATTCAAGGATGTTGCTGGATGTCAAGCGAGAGTTTGCCATTTAATAAAGAAGCTCCATCTAAAAACCATGATTAGATGTTACACATAAATAGTGCTATGCAGACATCACCAAGAAAGGTTTCTGGGAGACAATGATGCAAAGTATTTACTGAGCAGTGTAAGTGACTGTGTAACCATGAGTCTAAGTGATTGACATAATTAGGTTTTGGAGTCTGTCTCTGAGTTGCAGTCATTTATATGATGGCAGTTTGTGCATCTTGCGACTCACCCAAAGCTACAAGACTAAGTAATTGAATGCAGTATTACATGTAGCTATTGGCAACAAATAACAGACAAATACCAAGTCATTTTGGAGCCACATCATACAGAGTGTATGCTTGCTGTGTTTTCATTGCTCTTCACAATCTAGATCTAAATATCCTCTTGTCAACATCACTAGTGAAAACAATACAGTTATTACAGTCTAGATTTTTCAACGTGCTTGTTCTTCAGTAAAAGATATAAAGCACAGCTGTAACCAATGATGGCAAAGATCCACTAATTGACCCAGTAAGCCTCAACAGTGGCCCCGCACTGAAAAAAAAGCCAGACCGCCCCAAAGCAAATGTAGCGAGGCCTCATTAATATACCTGTGCCTCCCCTACTCGAAGTCTAATGTGAAAAACATGTGCTGGAACAGTTGAATAGGTCATTGCTGTTATTAGTAACATCTGTCCTTTTACCACTAAGAAAGGTCCAAATGTTTCCTGTGAAGTGAGCAAATCAATCACCTATAAAGGATTCTGTTTCCGGGTCTGTGGAGTCGGTCTGTGGGTTGCAGAATAACAATTACAAATCTTAGCTTTTCAAGGTTTCATGAATAATAATTGACATCAGCTGCAAGTAAATGCTTCAAAAGATGAGCCATGTATAACTAAATGGAACTGAACAGGCGAGGCTTGTAAATATAATTTTCACATGTAATGGTGTAATTGAAATTACAAGTAGCGGCATCTCTCTATACAGAAACACCTGCATCTACAATGTTTAATCTGAAGTTAAACAATCACTTGATCATAAAATGCCCCAGGGGGGGGCAGTCAAAGATTGATGAGGCAGATGGTAGATGGCAGAGTGCAATGCACACTGTTCAGGTCACCCTCCATACATATTTACAGGTAAGCTTTCTAGGTAGTGTGATGTTAAGACTGTATACTGTGTTTAGAGTAAATTAATCAGTTAGCTCACAAGACTGCTATAATGAAACACTGATTTTTAGCGTTTACACAAAGAACAAAGGTTATGGACAACACTTCTTGGTCTGAGAAGTGTGCTCAGTGCAGAAGGGCCATAAACCTGCATTCTTTAAATTGGCCAGCAGGGGATGAGCAAAGACAGACCTAATTAGTGCTCAAACACTCTTTTGGCCTCTTATTTGACAGACGCCCTTTTTGCAGGACACTTTTTTTTTTTTTACAAATTCTATTTGAGAATTTTATATTTTAATTTTAAACTTAGCCATGGTATGGCATGGCTGGACTCGTGAGGAGGTGGGTCATTGCAGAAGGGATCAGAATGGAGCCACTACTCCATATCAAAAGAAGCCAGCTGAGGTGGTTTAGGCATCTGACTAGACTGCCACCCGGATGCCTTCTAGGTTAAGTGCTTCAAGAGGGAAGTCTGCAAGTCTCTGCTTAGGCTGCTGCACCTGCTACCCAAACCTGGACAAATGGCAGAAGATGGATGGATTCCCATTTAAAAGCATGTGATGCCCAACAATTGTATTTGTATAATTCTGCATGTGACTTACATCGCTTACTTCCATAGGTGCTCACTGAGGAAGAGCCATTTCTGAGTGGACTCATCAGGGGTAGAGCAAAAGGAAAGAATATGTCAGAGTCATGATTAGCAGCATTTAGTGTATGTGAATCTGACGTGGTGCAGAGGAAACAACAATGTCTGATAATTTGCCTGATTATCAGACATTCACAGAGGCAGTACAAGTGCAAAAAACCAGAGTGCACACTAGTTAAAGTCAGCTCCAAAGTCCCCCCATCAGTGGCTAGTCTCACATTATATTGAATACAACAGGATCAAATTGCTTTTCAGTGGGGTATAGTCAGGAGGGTTTTTTAAACTAAACGCAATGCTGCAGGGGTCTGAGGGTTTTTCATTTATTGGTAATTAGAATTTAAAATAACAGGATGAAATTAGAGATGGTTGACATGCAAAGATGAAAAGTGTCATTGCAAACTATCTGATAAGTGATTGCAGTAGTTTCCCATTCAGCCCTCGATATTCTTTTATTTCTTAGAAATATAAATTACTGAATTTAAATTAAATTCATTTTGGTCCTACTGTGGCTTCTTCTTGCTCTCTGCTTGGTAACAGTTTGCTGTGCCCTTTCTTCTGATTATATTTGATCAGATTTGTGGTATTATGACTGTAGCAGACTGTCTTCCCACAAATATCACAGCTGGCAACATTCTTATTAGCGGGCTGTAAAAAAAATACTTGTAAAAATATATTTTCAGCCAGAAACCAGCTGGGCCATTGTGGCCAGGTAATGGACAATCTCTTTGTTTACTGTCAGTGGATATAATGCCACTGTGTGGCCTCAATTCCACAGTAAATGAGAGAAGAATGGGTTTTGTTTTGAGAGGGGAAAAAAAAGAAAGGAGACTCATTTTTTTTTGTTCAGTGATACAAAATATTACAACGTATGAAAATATAGAAAATATGAGGGATTTGGGCTCTGAACACTAACCCTAACACTAATCTAAGTATGGATGCACAGCTGCCGTTTTTCTGGTGAAAGAAAAGATGGATTTTGTTTTAGGAGTTTAAAAAAAAAGCACTGAAGGTCTTTTAGGCACTTTTGTCTTTTTACTAAAATTATCAATTAATAAGTAATTATTGCTATTGATTAATTTGCTTGATCTGTAAAAGATATACTTAAATGACAAATTTTATCTCAAATAATATTTTATGTTTGCATTAATTTAAGTATTGTAATTATTTTTAACCATTTGCCTACAGAAATGTAGATATAGAAATATATATATATATCATCCTACTCTTTCGTGCAATCCCTAAGTACAAGCCTGTGCTTGTGCCTTTGGAAATACAGTGATATGAGACACATACGGAGGTGTGTTCTTAGGCCAAGAAAGCCACTGATATCACTGTGATAAAACCATAAACACTTCCCACCAGTGACTTTGGGAAAATATAACAATACAAGTGCTCCTTCTTCCCCCAGCAATGCAACTATGGAGTTGTCCAGGAGGAAAAGGTTTCTAGCTCAAAGACAACACCACGGAGTACTTTGTCCCAGTGACCATTCATTGCACTCCTGCTAGGAGAAAGCCTGAGGTGTTCGATGTCAAACCAGCGACAGTAAAAACAATAATCCACCAACATTCACAACCACTTTATTTTCAGTACGATGCAAAGATGCTGAGGCAATAAAATGTCTCACATTACAGTGTAGTGACATAACTTTAGAAAAACACAATATGGGATAGGCTCCAGCTCAACCATGAATTAGATGAGCAGATGGATGAATGGGTGGATGATGGATGGATTACTTCAGGTGGTATTTTCATTGCTGATACATAATGATGTGCATTATGATCACATGAGGAAGTCTGCAGCATTTAAAGTCTTTGCTGCCATCTGGGTGCATATATAGAGCGCAGCGGGAGGAGAGTATGACAGCTGCTGCAAAAAACAAAACAAAAAAAAGAAATACAGTTAATACTTTTACTTGTACTACGAAACTAAATGTCTGGTTATTTCTTCGTGTACAGGGATCCTTTTACAAACTCAGCAATGAAATGCAAAGAGTATTTATTTTATTTATTTATTTACATTTCATATGTTTAGAAGTATGAATGATCCACAGAAATGAAATAGTAAAGGACTCCATACCCAGTTATTACATGAATATTCACATGGGTGGACACGGGAAGTGTTACTACAACTGAGCACACTGAGGTCCTGTTTTTCAGGAAATTCTGGGAATTCATTTTCTACAGTAACAATGTGATGCCAAAGACTTGAAGCTGCCTTGCAGGGATTAAATATTTTGAGCAGTTTCGTAAGTTGTGTGAAAAATATGAACTTTTTGTAAGACTCAGCCAATCACTTATCAGCTTTTCAGTTTCCCCTTATTTAATATGTAACTTAAAATTTAAACACAGATGTTTACATGTGAATTGTCAGTGCTCTGTAAACACATTTAAATAAGAAAAAAAAACATGTGTACTCTACTTTAAGCATGGTTTTAAATTTAAATTTAAATGTTGTTTTGTGGAAGCCCAATTATACAGCAGAGAAAAATGTTGATCTTCTTTTTGGTTTGGTTTGTTACCCACTCTGAACAAAATGGTTTGCAGCAATTAGTGCATAGTTTTGTCCATGTAGGCTGACTCACCTTTATCATCACATCTGAAGCTAAAAAGAAGAAAGAAAAAAAGAATTTTTAAAAAAAGCACAGAGTAACCCAAGGTCTCACCATCTTTTTCATATAACTTCGCTGCTCCTCCAGCAACCAGTGACTGATCTCTGCTGGTGAACAATACAATGTATCTGTCTGTGAAGGTTCTCAGTCATCCAGGTCATCGTAGTCAAAGGAGCTTGCAAAGAAAAGCGTCTGGACTTCTTTAAGTTGCTTGAAGACGTTTCACCTCTCATCCGAGAAGCTTCTTCAGTTCTAAGGTCAAATGGTGGAGAGTCCCAGATATAAACCTAGTGGGAGTATCCCCCCACAGAGGGACAAAAGGACCCCCTGATGATCCTCTAATCACCTGAGCCAAGGTGTGAAATTGGGTGTGGGACCCAATCAGCCAGAGTTTCGGGTGTGTTCATTGTGAAACCTGGCCCCACCTTGTCATGCGAATTCCTGAGGTCAGATGGCCCAGGATGTGAGTGGGCGTTAAGGCGTCTGGGAAGGGATCTCAAAACTGGATTATAGATGGCAGAGAGTTGGTGTCGTAAACCCCCGCCTCTGTTCAAAGATGGTCGCTCACAGTGGACATAGATGGCTTCTTTCACTCCTCTTTCAAACCATCTGTCCTCTCTGTCCAAAATGTGAACATTGGCATCCTCGAAAGAGTGTCCTTTATCCTTAAGATGCAGATGGACTGCTGAGTCTTGTCCTGTGGAGGTGGCTCTTCTGTGTTGTGCCATGCGCTAAGTTTGTGTTGTCAAACACAAACTTAACAACGTGGTGTATGCTGTACAGTGCTGTGAGGAATGCCCAGACCTCTACATTGGAGAGACCAAACAGCCACTTCACAAGCGCATGGCACAACACAGAAGAGCCACCTCCACAGGACAAGACTCAGCAGTCCATCTGCATCTTAAGGATAAAGGACACTCTTTCGAGGATGCCAATGTTCACATTTTGGACAGAGAGGACAGATGGTTTGAAAGAGGAGTGAAAGAAGCCATCTATGTCCACTGTGAGCGACCATCTTTGAACAGAGGCGGGGGTTTACGACACCAACTCTCTGCCATCTATAATCCAGTTTTGAGATCCCTTCCCAGACGCCTTAACGCCCACTCACATCCTGGGCCATCTGACCTCAGGAATTCGCATGACAAGGTGGGGCCAGGTTTCACAATGAACACACCCGAAACTCTGGCTGATTGGGTCCCACACCCAATTTCACACCTTGGCTCAGGTGATTAGAGGATCATCAGGGGGTCCTTTTGTCCCTCTGTGGGGGGATACTCCCACTAGGTTTATATCTGGGACTCTCCACCATTTGACCTTAGAACTGAAGAAGCTTCTCGGATGAGAGGTGAAATGTCTTCAAGCAACTTAAAGAAGTCCAGACGCTTTTCTTTGCAAGCTCCTTTGAATACAATGTATCAGATTAATGGAGTATTTCTGTGTCAGTTTAATTGAAGAAAGAAAGAAAAAGCAGAGTGCGACAAAAAAAAAAAGTAGCTCGAGTGTTGCTATAGAATAAATCCTGTGGTATATACCATCACATGGCATCTGTTTCAGAAAACTTAAATAAAATAATAATATTTGTCTTTTTTTGTGCATGAGTGGAGATTAGTTCATACATGAAACTAAGTATTGCCTAAACAAATAATGTATAGATTTCACCAATCACTTAACTGACTACTCAGCCTAGATTTAATAATGGATTCCCACATCATTGTTATTTATTCATTTTTTAAAAAATACTAACATACTTCCATGAGAATCATTCAGTTTGTTAGCATTTTCCTGGTTTGGGTTTATCTGGTAGCAGCATCTAAATACAGGAATGCTGACAGCTCTCTGATATAGACGCTGACACTGCTGAATTTGCAGCAGCATATTAGTTATTCATGCTGAGAAAATGGCCAAAGAATACAGGAAGAATAACAAACATATGAATAGTCTATAGATATGAATGAATTCTAATGTATATTATTTGAACTTCACAAAATAACCCAGGTGTATAACATCTTCAAAAAAACAAGTGAGCATCTGTTGGATGTACAGTAGTGTCTGCTTCATGAAACCCACATAGATGAATAAATCCCCAAAATTAACATGCTCATTCATTCTAAAATCGCTGACAGGTTCCAACCTGAAGCCTCCCAACTGTCTGAACTGACTCGTCACCAAAGGGTGATCAATGGAAAGTGCTTCACATTTCTTACAATGATTCATGCCTGTGTCCACAACATATGGCTTCAGGTGTTGTTAAACAACTGCAAAGTAAATCACCAGCTCAAGGAGCTCTGGCACTAATTGCATTTATAAACCACCAGTGCTGTGTGGTCCAGCAGTAGCACGCTGAGCATGACATTCTGCATGTAGGCACTTTTCCACGGAGCAAAGTGCATACAATGTCCTCTTAGCCAGTTTATGTGACCATGTTCACCATCATATTCTGCTTCATCTAATGCTGTTCTGCTCAAACTCTGTAGATGCTTTCCTCATCCTTCTGTCAAACTAAAACTGTATTTTCTTCTGGTACTAGGATACAAGTATGAAACTCAAGTTAAGGGTATGATCTTGAAAGCAATAAGTAGTTTGAATATCATTCACCAGTATGATGAACACACACATGTATGCAACTGGATTGAAAACATTAACAAGCAGAAGCAACAATAAACGTTACATATTAGGTCACTCTTATATCTGGTTCTGGCCTTCTGTAGGTATACATAACCGCTGCCATGCATTTAAGAGCAAAAGCACATACTGAGGTGGGTGATCAGTCTTATTGTACAGCAGCGGTGGAGTTGTCTGCAAAAATCAATGGGAAATTTAAATGTCAGACAAGTCTTTAATGTCAGTATAAGTAAAATGTCAAGAAACCTACTTTCACTCGCTCGAACAAAAATGGATGCATAGAGACAAATGCACATACCCATTTACAAGCACATCATGCCTTTTCTTTTATATTTAGGCTACTTCTCATTTTTCTTATAAATCTATTCTGTACATTCAATACAATAGACATTGATTGTCATTCTTAATTAGTCACGCTATCTTTAAATGCTTGCAAAACATAATACATATTATGATGGGCCATAGACTGGATATGAAAGAAAGACTCCAGGTCTTTAAAACTGCAAAAATTGCAAAGCGTCTTAAACTTGCATTTGTTCCAATGGAAAATTGGGAGCAATCCTACACAAACCATGACAAAAATACCCATTCCTCACTGGATTTTAGTCATCCATCTATCTATTCGCTTCTGCATATCCAATTCGGGTTACTGGGGAGCTTATCCCAGCTGCCATCCACAGGGCGAGAGGTTGGACAGGTTGGCAGTAGCGCTAATACAGAGAGACAGACAACTATTAATGTTCATGGGCAATTTAGATTCACACATTAACCTAACCCCACTAACTGCATGGGGAGAACATGCAAACTCTTCACAGAAAAGTCCCAGGCAATTTCTGAATTCAAACCCGGGACCTGCTTGCCATTAAGCAGTGCTAACCACTGTATCACTATTTTGAGTTCTGATGTTTTGGTTATTTTTGAATGATTGTTGTGTTTTTTGGGTGCTATGATTATTATTATTATTATTATTATTATTATTATTATTGGAATTCCATGTTTCTGTTTATTTGTGTTTCAGGATTTGTGTCTCATGTTTAGCATTGAGTTCCATGTGTTATATTCTGTCTGTCTCTCAGTGTCTAGTCTTGTATATTGTATTGTATATTGTAGGTGTTATCTGCATGTTTGTCATTCATTTTGTACAAATTATTAAAAATTTTCAGGATAAGATTCATCTTTTTTTGGTGATCTCCTGACTTTTCGAGGTGAGATGATGAGATAGCCTTTATTTGTCAGTTGCAGTTGCCCACAACCGAGATGACAGACCTTGCCGACCGTACATAAAATACACAAACATCACATTGGGAGACAGGTCAGGCTACGTAGCAAGGGAAAAAAAAAACATTGAAATGTGTAACACTAAAGGATAATCCAGGAATGCACAGATATCAACACACCATAACACAACAAAACACAGACAAGCAACATGGGAGAATATTCCAGTGTGTACAGCTGATCTGGGACCGCTGCTATCTTCAATCGCGCCTCCAGCTGATCCGCTGTCCAAATCGGACGGGAGGTAAGCATGGGTGGATTGCGTTGGATTCGGGGGAGGGGTGGTGATAGTGAGGGCATATCAGTATCAGTCTACATGTTTCGTGTGTGTGTGGGTGTGTATCCCGTGTTCAGCTGAGAGAAAGTGTCACCACGTTAAGCAAAGATCAACAGTCTCCAGTGGATCCAGGTGGCCTTGAAGGAGGTACAAAGAGTTCTGACAACAGTCATGTTATCATGGAGAATTTTTGTTGTTCCAGTCAGCTTCGACCTTGGCAGGCCTTCAGCTGGCGCCAGTGGGATAGCCGCATGAGTGAAGATGGTGAATGTTTGGGTTTAGCGTGAACAACTGCATCCAATTTTAACAGTTGGTCTAATGTCCATCACTGGTCACCAATTCTCTCAATTCCCATTCTTCTTCTGCAAGATCTTATCCATATTGCGTTCAAAATACAGTCTGAGTACTCACAGCCCTGCCCAACATCTACATGTCGGCCAGCCTTATGGGGTTTTGAACAGCTGTAGCCGCTTCTTGTTCTTAGATAAGTCAGCTCCAATCAGCCAGAACTTTGTTATTGTGGTTCTGAATTGGTAGATGTCATTCAATGTCCTCCATCGAGAGTGTCGCCAGACACACAACGCAACCAACCATCGAGTGTCCGGCAGCAAACGTCTCCACAGGACAATCGGGCTCTCCCAAGCCCAGGAAGGTGTGAATCTCATTACGGGACCAGTTGATCAAATCCATAATTCTCTAGATTTTAGAGAACAAGGCTGAGAAACTCTTTGAGGGTTAGAGTTAGACGAGATTAGACAAAGACATAGAAGCAGCAGCAGGGAAGATAAGGGAGGGAGAGCGTGAAATATGCGTCCACATCATGGTTCATCTATATAAATGTTTTTTTGTTTAATGTTTAATGGCTGCGTGGCCTGTTTCCCTCAAACTTTACATTTTTAGCTATAATACTGGTAGCCCTAAAGCAATATTACAAATGACAGTGGAGCTCTTTAGTATCACAAGGTAAAGTGACCACATTATGGTTCCTTAACTTTACACTTTCAGTATTGACTATTCCCTTATCCTCACTTTTCTTCTGCTCATTCTCTCTCATTCGCACATTCGTCTTTCCCCAATTTTAACACAGTCCAGGCTAGTTTTAATGAACCATTTATGACTCTTCTTGCTCCTCTTTTCACCTGATATTTCCTTTATGCCTTTTCCCCTACACTTAGCCTGCTTCATCCTGTCCCTCCATCTCAGCCATGTTGCTCGCTCTTCTCTCAATCTCAGTTTTCTTCCCATCTTCTCATCGTGGCTGGTTAGCACTATCCCCATCGATGACAACATATTCTGGCAACGAGTAATTTCACACCATGCAGTGGTGTTAAAACTCTAAATTTCTTTCAATGTTCCTATGTGTACGTATTGAACAAGAGAATTCTGGGAGGTCTTGAGTCACTGGCAGGGAAAGTGTTAAGGATATAATCTGTTTTCTAATGGTCACTGCTGGCTGGGTCCCCAGGGAAACCGCTGCAGGAGACAGGTGGAGTGACAGGACAAAAGGAGGAAGCAGTCACTGAAAGATTGTGTGCGCAACAGAGAGCCTGCATGTGAACGTAGTAGAGGTATATCTAGTTCTCGTTTAAGACGAGTGAAACTTTTTCTTCTTGTTATGCTGCCTTTTTCTGTCAAACACGCACAGGCTCACACCCACAGGATAGGATAAACACGCTCTCTCTCTCTCTCTCTACTTCCAATAACCAGACACAGGTTTCATGCATTATGGATGAATGTGGATGACGGTAAAGAATAGACAGTTTGAGTGTTTGTGTGTGTGCCCACGTCTGTGTGCTGGGCAGCGCAGCGTGACAGACTGCTTGTAGACTTGTGGTTTAAATCCTCTTTTAGACAGGTACATGGCTTAGATCGATTCCTGAGATATATAAGAGATGTGTGTGCTCAAGCACATCTTCATTTTTCCCTTCATGTCCATCTGCCTGCTGATAAATATGTGTCTGCATGTTTGTTCATCTGAGTGGTATAATTTATTCCATCAGGCATTACAGGAGGAGAGCTAATTTCAGGTGTGAAAAGCTCTCACACATATGATATTTAAAGCTCACACTGATTATACCATTTTTGTGAGCCAATTTTGTTGTTGTTGTTTTGTTTTTTTTTAATTAGATGTGAACTTTGCAGTCCATGCATACAACTGATGAGCCATTCTAAAAGTAACTACAGAAAAGCAAAACCCACGCAGAGTAAAACTGGCCACCAGTAACTACAAAAACTAACAAGCAGGTGCAATGTGTATTTCTGCATGATCAGATGAAGTTAGTCTGCCTGACATTTCAGCAGCAGAACGGCATACAGTATGTTGGTATTAAAACACTTCAGCCCACAAACCGACAATGTTTTTGGACACCGTTAAGCACATTAACACAGAAGTGTTCTGTTTTGGAGACGAACTTGTGACCGTCAGTGAGCTCACTGTTGTTACTCATCTGTTTGAGTGATCCCATGCACTGAGCTTACTGTCTTTGTTCATTCACAAAACTCTCAGTTATATAACCAATCCGCTTTTCCTCTTAAATTCATTAAAAATGGGCTCACAACGCACAACTGGGTGAGGATTTGTGGAAAATAACAGGAAACGTGTTCACGTCGAATCACAGGTAGAAGTCCCAGGTCGGAGAAAACCCTGCTTTATTTAGAGCAGGAATGTCAACCAAGTACAGCCTGATTTGATCTTAAGTGGGCCTCACCACATTTTACATCAACCTTCTGTTGGTGTAAAGAAGTTTAACTATGTATGTATTACTGGAAATATTTTAATATAAGTGCAATTTTATCAATACGTCTCATTTTTTCTACATGATAAAGATGCTGCTTTGGGCCCGACCAGCAAGAAATAAATGTGTAAAATTACAGAAAAAAAATATCTGTTAACTCCTGGTGGAAACAGTCCTGGTGGAACAAGCACTGAATTTTTTGTTAACTGGCAGATTTTTTTCTTTTACTGTAAACCCTCTGTAAAAGTCATTTTCTGTAATTTAGTTGTTTATCTATTACCTAATTCATCTGGTTATTATGAATGGCCATGAAGTAGTGTCTTTATCAGTAGGAAAAGGTGCTGGACTTGTGACAATACATTTCAAAGTCCCTCCTTCACATTTTCCAAAATCGTCCAGTGGGCCAAATTGGAGACTTTGGTAGCCCTATTCTAGCCCCCGGGCCTTATGTTTGACACCCCTGATTTAGCTGTTTGGTTGCAGCAATGAGCTGTGACTCTGAGGGGATGAAAGACAAAGAAGTCAAGTGAGGACACTGCCTTGATAAAAACGTGTTCAATAAATTCAGCTAACAAATAAATTTGATGTTAATGTGATGTCTCACATAAACATCATAATATATTTTTGAAAAGTATAAAAGGACATGTAGATGTATCCTTGTGAGTATACAACAAAATCTAGCAACTGAGTAAATCCGTACTGAGTGAAAAACAGCATAACAGATTTTACTCTGCAAATTGAGTTACTGATAAAGAAGCCTCATGTTCTTAATTCTACCAACCTCTTTATCTTCAAGCTGTTGCTTTATATCGATGTGGAAGAGACTGTTGTTGTTAATGTGGTCTACATTAGTTAGTTAACTATAGTGATAAGTAGCATTCTCTCATCTGTCAGTGAGACGATAATTAGGGTATGCTGCTACCTGCAGTAAGAGATAAATGCTAGACTTGTAGTCAAGACCACCTAAACTAACACCAAGACAATACCAAGACCAGAGGGTATCGAGACCAAGACAAGACCAAGACAGACCGAGTCAAGACCAAGACCAAGACTGAGACAGAGACAAGAAAGTCTTTAAACTGCAGCCAAATGCTGCTTCGTTTACGGGTGTGAGGCATATTTATGTGTTTTTGCTGCCCTCCTCACCGCTGTCTACTGTCTCACTCACTTACTGAGAGGACAGACAGACGCTCCACTTGACTGTCGCATCTCTCACCATCTCAGTTTTTCACATAATGATATTATCCTATATCCTCGCATGTGATTGGCCACAATATGGAGGGATTGGAGCATAGCCGAGCCACTGTGTGAGAGCTGAGCAGCGAAAAAACAATTACGTGAGAAGCTGGCTCTCGCTCAATGGGAGTCGACTCTCCTGATTCACTAGAAAGCATTCTCTAACCACGGCTCTTAGAGCTGAAGCTTTTGTGCATGACACATTATCGAACATTACATTGTGTGTCATGGATACTGTCGACTCCAAATCTCCCGACCACTATGTCGATCTGAGACAGCGAGACCAAGACAAGACCGAGGGATCAGAGACCAAGACAAGACCAAGACCACGTAAAAGTGGTCTTGAGACATCCAACTCTAATAAATGCTTTAAAGCGCCTTAAAACCATATTAGACAGCTAATTTGTCTCCTCAGTGTGTGTGTGTGTGTGTGTGTGTGTGTGTGTGTGGACAGTTACGGAGGGAGACAGTGTGCCCATAAAGCTGTGGAGAAAGAGCATGTGCCAGCTCCTGGCACTTCATCAAAGGCAACGAGATGGGGGACAGAAAGAGAAAAGGACATGAAAGTGAGGCAGGAGGATAGAGATGAGTAAGGGCTTACAAGGCATATGGCCTGTGTGATGAGCCAGATGTTTGTGTTTGGAGGGGAGAGGTGAGGACACACATGCCCTGTTGCAACTGCTTTTGCAATGCCCCCCCATGGGATGAGGAGACAGATGTGTGGAGAGGCCATACCAACACACTGGGGCTCTCAAAGCGCATCCAACCTTCCCCCAATGGTACTCTCTCTTCCCCTTTCCATTTATCATCATCATCATCACTATCTCTTCGTCACATCCTCATCACACCTCAGCTTCACTATTCTTCTAGAACTGCTCACAGCTTACGGCTCCATTTCACTGATTTCTCTTTACTAGCCTCTCCTACAGGGTTAAATACTCACATTAATGCAACTTTTTTTTTCTGTTTGTAGCTGATCGAAAACATTGACCATGATATTGTGTAGGCAGTTACGATAATGGTATGGATACACATTCATTATGTACATGTTGATTTCAATGAAATGCTTAACACTTGTAAGTACTGATAGACGTGATGTGGTCATATTCCAGTCTTCAGGTACGACCTCTAACCTTTTACACAGAGTGACCTTGGGACATAAATGGCAACCTGAAACCACCTCAGTTGGCAGCGCTGTCTTTTTAAGATAAATCTTGGGAATTCCTGTCTTGTGTTGATAAGCTCTGATTAGAAATTGTCATATATTTCACATTTATCTTCTAATGCCTTTCTATTATCTCTCCTATCTCTTTCCCCCAATGGATATGGACAGATGAGTGTAGGGTCAGGTCTCAGCTGGGCTCATTTGTTTGCTCTGTTTTTCCACCTTATTTCCACACCCAGGGACACATACTGATGCTAATACAACCATAAATCACATGGCATATTACTTGCCTCTGTGTGTGAGTAAAGGACTGAGAGGTGATTAAGAAATACATAAGGTAAGAGCCACCAGGGAAAAGTAAATGTGGGAAACAGGTTGTACAGAAGTATTTATTTGTCTTGCTTCCTAAGTACATTCATCCATTTTTTTTTAGAAGAGATTAGATGGATTGGATAGAAGAGAGTCTGTCCCGGCTGTCATAGGGTGTAGCTCATGTGGCAAGGATGTGGATGTCTCCCAAAACTTTTCAATAAAAACGCTGTGTAACTAAATACAGTGTAAATGAAAGATGAATAGAGTGGTATAAAAATGAACTTACTGTCATGGTTGCTGCACTACTTTATTAGTAATTAATATCATGACTAATTAATAATGTCTAACATTAATTAGTCGTCATTTATATACTGATTAATTATTTTATGATCTATTTTGTGCTTGTACTTTAAGGCTAAGAGAGGAATCTGATCATATCCGCACCTTCCTAGAGACCTTTTCTTTGCACAGTTGCAGTTATGCGTGTCACCCAGCAGAGGCAATTTTTGTATTTTATCCCGTGATTTATTGTTTGGTTTTATTGGTGTGGACTTTTTTGCATGTTTTACATTTTTTAAAATATTTGGCATTTTACTTCGTACACACATCTTCCAAGTTAACAAAACAGTTCACAAATGCTTAGTCTACTGTGTTTAAATGGAGACAGGAGGCCACCGTACTAGCAAAGCAAGGGGTTGGCAGAGAGGCACAGCTTAATGGCCACAGAAAATGGAAATCTTCAATTGGAAATGGAGGTCATGGAGTTGTTTCTTCAGGATGAGCATCTGGCCAAGAGGAGGAGACAGAGCCAACAGTAACAGATGATTTAGAAAGATAGAGAACAGAACATGAAAGACTGAGCGTACTGCTGTTACACTGCTGAGCTGCTGAGATGGGTTTTACTCTGGGACATTGGGCAATTTTATTTTCATTATTTTTGTATTTTTACTGCCTTGGGCAGTAACCCCCCCCCCCCAAAAAAAAAAAACCAAAAAAACCTTTATTTGTTATTTTTTGATAAGATTTGTGTTTTAGTGGGCAGGAATTTAATATTTATTTTAAATAAATTAACATTTTTAACTCTTGCTCTTATTGGCTTCTCGCCACCCAATCACAATGCTCAATTATGCTGTTAAAGATACACAAGTTCCTTTGAATGTTTTTACCTTTTGTGATTTTTATCAAAAGAATCCTGTTGTATACAGAGTGCAGTATTATTCTAATTGTGCCATTGCACAATTGTGAGAGGACTTTTGTGGACTTTCAGAGTTGTCACATTCAGGTTATCATGAAAAACTGAAACATTCATCTTAATGTGGATACAAGTAACAGATCCACATACAAATATTTTACAAATCAGTTATAAAAGATAAGACATTGAAAAGAGATTCGATCTTTTAACTGACCAAGGTACAGTCCTTGACCTTAAATGTAATTCACAGTACAGATCATATGACCATGATATGTTTCTCACTCCCTGTAGCTCTCCCACCCCTGTTTTTTATGTATGTGTGTTCTTTCAGTTTATATAGTATAATTATAAACCAGTGAATCATTAAAAGTGAATACTGAAGTGTAGTTTGTGTAACATTAGTCTTTAAGCTGATACAGTCAGCATGCATGTATGCACTTAAATGGCTTTTCTGGCTGGTCTGAGGGCAATAATAGTTGCCTCTGGTGTGATAATGGCAATCCACGTGGATTCTTTTGTTCATACAAAAAAATTACACTTGGAAGGACACACAAAAATCCCAAGTCCAAATAAAGGTGAGGGCATCTCACATCTGTGTTATATCAAATGAATGCATCCTCTACTGGGGTGGAAATTTGGGAAATAAGGGAGGAGCCAAATGTACCAATTTCCAGTTGTCCCTTTACACAAAATCATGGTGCAATCGATACACACATCACAATCAGTCTTTTTTCAGCTCTGTTTTGGTCTCCACCAAGTTCTCACAAAATTGGTATAAAGTTATTACCAATATATATAATATTAATAATTTATGTATGTGTGGTATTTTTATGTTTGTGTAAGGAAACCCAACAGCATTTTGATGTTTTTTTGTTCTTTAAATTGTTACTGTTATTATATGTGCAGTATTTTTGCCCCTCAGTGAAAAACCAGTGAAATTTAAGATTGAGTAAAGTTCCATCAGTATTTATTTTTTTTGCTGCTGTTGTTTTTTGTTTGGTAATTGGAAATCAGCATGGCTGTAAATTAATGTGTCATGTGTGCAACATGTATAGAGTTCAGTACACACACGAGCGCACACACACACACATAAATGCACACCCCAGCACATTCACTGCAATTTATTACCTCTATTTATATCTGTTACGGCTATGTGGGAGAGGAGGAGTGAAAGTGAGTGGGAGGAGGAGAACTAGTGACTGGAGAATGCAGGGAAATGGGGCAAGAGGCAGCGAAAAAGGGATATAGAGAACGTCACAGAAGAGAGAAGGGGATAAGAGGAGGGCAAGGAAGAAAGGAGAGAGTGGGTGTTTTGGCATTTTTTTAAAATAAAAAGAAAGTATTCAAAAACAGGAGGAACAGATTAAGTATTGCAGAGAGAGAAAAGAGAGGGGCGAGGTCTGTTTGATTCTGGGACAGCTGAGATCTCGCAGAACAAGACGACATCCTCTGTTGCCATGACAACTGCCTCTCTGTGAGCCATCGCTTCGTCCCATGCTCGCTCGCCCACACAGAGCGAAATCGCACACATACGCACACAAACACACATACATGCACTCACACACGTTTGCTTACAGACACAACTCTTAAACATGGCCTCAAACTCCCACGCTGCCTGGCAACTTACCTCTCATCCACCTACCTCCCTCCTTTCTATCCTCCCACTCGCCATCCATCCGTCCATCCATGCAGTCCACCTTCTATCACATCAACATCTGCGCTTCCTTGTACTCTGTCTGCTACCTTTAAGAAGATCAAGTGAGTCATTTCCATGCTTTAAGAATTTAGGTTGAAATATCAGATATACATGTCAAGTGCTAAAAGTGCAATATGCAAGAATCTTTTCAATGTCCTTTCCTTTTCTTTTTTTTGCTCAATTCCCTAACCTTTACAGCCATAACCCTTTTATTAACATGGCTTCCTTTCTGTTTGTGTATGCCTGCATTTTTGTGTCGTTAGATTAATCCATGAGTTGGGAGTGTGCTTGTTGGTATGCAGTGCTGCACATGCACTACTAGATAGCGCTGTAAGGCACCAGAGAGGACCGCAGCTGTTGAACTCTGTCTGCAGACATACACAGTGACTCCAGAGTACAACTATAAACAGAGTTTTTCATGCATGTAAAAATATGGACAGACACACAAACACAGACAGACAGACAGACAGACAGACACACACACACACACGCACACACACACGCACGCACGCACGCACGCACGCACGTGCACACACACACACACACACACACACACACACACACACACACACACACACACACACACACACATGCATGCACAAGGTGACATTAATGTGGAGATTTTGTCCACATGCTGTTCTGTACACATCCACTAGAGGAGACACAGTTGGCACAGAGAGGAAGGGCACTGCTGACCAATTTTCCACCTAGTCTTTTCCCTGCCAAGGCAAAGACAGACAGCAAACACTTTGCAGCTACACACACACACACACACACTGAGATGCAAAAACTGAATGACAAATGCAGTAGCAGAGAGAAGAATCTGATGGACAATAAGCAGCAGCAGCAATTAACTTCCTGCAATTATAAGAGAAAAGCAATAAATCTATTCTGACATAAATTAAAGACATTTCAGAACTTTAAGGAACAAAAACACTTTATTTATATACTAAATTGCTATTATACTTAAAATTAATACATCATAACAGCATAATACATGTACTAGCGTCACTATCAGACAGCCCCATGTTTCTTGGTTGCTGTCCAAGGTGCTGATTTCGGACTGCCTGTGGAGTAGTAAATTCTGCGTAACAGAACCATATGCAGTGATGGCAAATCTATCTCAGGGAAAGGCAATATATAACTTACTTGTCTTGAACACCACTAATGCCTCTTAAAATGCAGTCATGCATGTACAATGCATTTATTTTTAGCAAGAACTATCAGGGGCCCTTTTATTCTCTCCTTTATTTTGTTTTTCCGGGATTAATGAGACACGTCGGACACGTCATCACTCCACTAATGCACTTCTGGATGAGAAACAAATATCCTTGAAAGCGTTATTTTCTCCCATAAATCTTCTTCTCCGCGTGAGAAACAGTGTATGCTGGGAATAAAGGCAACAAAATACCCAGAAGAAGTCAGTAATCTACAAAGGCAGCATAGCCTTATCCATTTACGCATGTGTGGGCTGTAGAGAGAGGCCATTCTACCTGACTATGGAGTATCAAAGGGAAACGTAGGACAATGCTGAATCAGCACAAGAAGGACCTGATTTTTTTCTTGGTGTGGGTTGACCAACCTAATCTCTGAGCAACTTTACAAAGCTTCTCTTTTTTTTAAACACAAAGGCTCTGTCAGTCCCTCTGGTGATCTCTGAGTTAGGATGGATCGCAGACAGAATTTGCATCTTAGAGAAAATTGTCAGCTTTCCAAACCAGGCACTGATCCAATTGCATAGTAAGCTGTCTGAGAAGAGACCAGCAAAAGTAATATTTGTTGTTTCAAGCCACAGATTGTAAAACAATAAAAGGTGATGTTTAACCTCCTAGTACCTGGCGTCCACATATGTGGACATCACATTTTGGGTTATTTAGACCAGAACACTCAATTTTGTTCTACAAGGGCCTGATATCCACTTATGAGGACATTATACTGCTACCGTTTGATTGAAATTTTAAACGAATATCCTCATAGTTTCTTAGAAACAAAAATCAGGTAAAAAAAACCCCAAAAAACAGGTAATTCTTTGTTTTTACATTCATCGGATCCCAATATACCCAAATATCAAAGAGAAATTAAAAATGCATGCCATGAAAGAGTTGGGGTCTAAGGAGGCTAAAAGAGTTTGGTGTGACAGTATAAAAAAATCTCATATTTCATAACATGTATAGAGGTGACCTGCTCACTGGCTGATGTGGTGCTTGCTGTACTCACAATCTGAGCACTTGTCTTGCTAAGACAGAGCTCTGTGGCCTCTGTAAGTGTCCAGGTTTATGACTCTAACAAAAGAAGCCTTCAGTGGGCAGTTGTTTGCAGTCTGAACAAGCTTTCTATTCAGTTACAGACTGGTCGGCATGGATAACGTTATCTATGCATTATTTATTTTTGGCCTAGCTGGCTCGATATTAGAGGCTTTGTTTCTGTATTTCACCAGCTGCAAAGTCACACAAACTAAAAATTCCTGCAGTACTTCTGGCTGTGCTTGTGTGCATTGTCATTTAAGTGGCCTTTACTTCTTATCTCAACAAAGGGAGCAGAGCAACAATGTGAAGCCCAACATTTTCCAAAACATGCTGCCAGGTAATTGTGTAGTGAGTGCAGCAATTTGTCTGAGTATGCTGTTGTGGACCGATGATGCAGTTGACCAACAAGTAAGCCAGCTCCACTGCTACAGACAGAAAATGCATTTCTCCACATTACCACTGTTTTACCCTGTGTGCAGACAAAAGCTTTCTCCCCAACTGCTTGACTCATTTCATAGCTTCGGTTTAAAGCAATCATGTCAGATGAATCAATTCAGCTCATTTGCTGCACAAATGACAATTTTCTAAGAGGCCATCCTCTGATTTTCACTGACATACGAATGCTCTTCTGAAGAGCAAACAAAACAGCTCCTTAAAAATGCCATCAATTCTAAAAGCACTGAAACGAGTGCTGGCGAGGAAAAGCGCAGACAAACCTCATGCAGACATTTCAAATAGGATCTGCTATCCTATGATGTGTAAACAAATCCTCAAGTTTAATCAATTGTGTTGTGTTGTGTGTGTGTGTGTGTGTGTGTGTGTGTGTGTGTGTGTGTGTGTGTGTGTGTGTGTGTGTGTGTGTGTGTGTGTGAGACAGAGAGACAAAGGGAGAGTGCACTAAGTCTAGTATTGAATCAGATTCACTCTCAGGCTGAACTGGTTGTGAATGATTAGTCATTCGGAGCAAGTCTTTGAGAGTCCACATAGCACTATATTTTAAATTCACTGAAACTTTTGCTACTGTGAGGTCACACAGACACGGGCACACACACACACACACACACACACACACACACACACACACACACACACACACACACACACACACACACACACACACACACACACACACACACACAGAAACACACAAAGATCAGAGCTGGAGGTGCAGCCACTATTTTCATTCATCCAGAGTCTCTCCTGGCTCCTACTATTGATTTTCTTTTACTGTGTGTTTAATTCACAGCCAAAGTAAGCCTGCCACAGCCTCCACTTCCAACACCTCTCTCAGTGTTTATCGATTATGTAGTAGCACTACAACTGAGCTCTATGCCTGTATTTTTTCTATGGCTGCTTTATTGCAGCATTTATAATTTATTTATACTTATACTGTATACAGTATGAATATCCTTTATCTCTTGAGGGTGATTTTTCACCTGACAACACGTTGCTAAGTTGAATGCACATCAGTTTTTTACACCTCTGTGGGATTTGTTGCTTTGCAAGCCGAAGAAGAAATTCCTGTAAACTTAAGCTAGAGGCTACAATACAAACACTTAACAATAATAAAATAAAACAAAATAAAATAACCCCCCCCCCCCAAAAAAAAAAAAAGTCTGACTGACGCCATCTCAGGGTCCAAATTGTGGATCCTTTGGACTATCCGTGAAAATATATGTGTGCATTACAGTTTTTTACAGACGCTAGGACACATTTCTCAATACTTAGGTCACGTTTGCAAAACTCCTCACACAGTGAGCACAACAGAAGTCTATGTGGGCTAAACTGAGGATCAGTTATCATTGTTTTGGCACAAAATGCATTCAATGACTACATCTCTCAAATTTCATGAATTATCTTCTCACTCAGACACAACAACTGCCAAAAATCTTTGTACGGACAGGACATTTTGCATGTGCTTACATACTGTTGTCAAAACTGTTAAACTTATGGCCAAAACAATAACACAACGCAAAACTTAAAAAGACAGCAAAATCCAACAGCAATATTTTATTGAAACATATTTTAAATCTAAAAATGCAGTTTAACCAGCTGTTTAACAGCTGATTCTCATTGTAGATGAACATCTACACAGGTGTTACTCCTTCAATTTTTCAACTCCTTCAATTCTGGCATGCCAGAAGATTCTTTCCTAGGTGTATTGCCCTAGATGACATAAGATGTGATGTGGATGAGAACCTGTGGCCAAATGGAGAAGACCGAGTAGATTAGCATTACTATTGTATGTGTATCAGTGGATGGTGTGTATACAAATTCTTGTATTTGGGGATTACTTAGTGCAAAAAAATAAAAATACATAAACAAATACTAACAAATTCTGCATGATGTCTGATTCATTCCAGTAACATATATTGAAATTATAAACAGAGATGTGTCCTTGTTTTACACAAGAAAACACTGTGTAATGCTACATGTTGTTAGTGTTTTTTAGGTCATTGTTTTGTCGCTGACAAAGTGTGTTTGTCGGCTGTCAACCTTTGCTAGTGTTCTGGAAGAATGAGTTTATTTGAGACCTGAATAAAGTGTTTTGGTAGTTGTAGTGCATTTTGAATGTGAAATGAACTGCTTTGCCAAGCTGAAGGTCAGTTAGGAGGATTGTGTGAAGTGTTTTGCAGAAGTGACCTAAGTATTGAGAAATGTGTCCTAGCGTCTGTAAAAAACTGTAATGCATGCCAAGGCAACGCCAAAAAACATTCTGCTCATTATCCTGCTGACAGCAGCATGGCTCTGTAGCAGAAGAGTCAGACCTCACCTGTCATTCACTGAAAACAGTTGGAACATTACCAACTGGAAAACACCAAAAAGGACGTCTGAAACTGTTGAGCAGCTGAAATCAAGTAAGAATGGGAAAATGTTTTGCTTTCAAAACTTCAACTTAATTCCCAAATGTTTACAGAGGTTTGCTAACAAAAGAAGTGATGTAACACGGTGGCAAACATGCCCAAACCTTTTCCAGCAATTAATCCAGAACGAGCACGTTTTGCAAAACTAACAAACTAACTATATAAATCAATCTCTGTTTAGAAATTGTATACATATATATGTTATGCAACTTCTTGCGTTCTCGTTTTGCATGCAGTTGACACAGCATCACTACTTTTTTGAAGCAGGTTGGTGTATTGGTGTGAAAATAGAGCGTGCATGTTTGTGTTAGTGAGTGTGTAAATAACACGACTAAAGAGAGACTTTACGCCAACCTGAAATCACATGCAGCTCATTTCCTCCTCATCCCTTCCTCCTTATTCCCTCTACTTTTTCCTTTTTGTGTAACATTGGAAAAGAAATAGAGGAGAACTACAAGGGCAGAGTCAGTCTGTAAAGAGAAACAAAGCTATGACTTTCTTGGTAGCTTGTTGCCTTAGAGACTAGCAGAAAGCGAGAGATAAAGCTGTGAAATCTTCTGATCATCTGGGCATGTGTGCGTTTGACTGTGTGAGAGAGAGAAGACAGTGTCTGTGTGGGTGTACAGAGAAGGGGTTGGCTTCTGAGTCAGAAGAAAAGAAAAAAATTCGCACACAACTCTACCCTGCGCCTAACCTCTCCCCTCCGCTTCCTCGTGGTTTCTCTCTCAAATTATTACATCAACGCTGAAAATCCGATCTAATTATTGAAAATTAGAAAGTGACACCATCTTCCTGCAGCGCGCGGCCTAACCTCTAAACCAATATGCAATGGAGAGAGAAGCGCTAGACAACAGACGGCGTCTTTGTCTCCCAAGGATTAGAAGAAACCATAGTGTTAAACGAGGCTCAAAATGTTATCTTTAGAGGGAGATAATTAGACAGTGAGTTTCAGGAGAAAAGTGCTGAAAAATGAATTCATGAAAATTAACCACAAACATCAACTCTATGGTTGCTTAGATTTGTGGGGTTAAAGGCTCATTTAGAAATAAGTCACCAAACAACTTGTGTTGTGAGCTCTAGTAAAATGTTCCCTTTTTGCTCTTTTGGCTTTCCGGTTGAATTTAATAAGATATAAGCAAATGTTTCACAAGCTACATGGCCAAGGGGGTTAAAGTGGGTTGGAACAACTCCCGTGCAGTCACATGCAGCACGCAGTAATCAGGAAATAAGGCGCAGCCTGGTAGCATCAGATGGTCTGAAACATAATGTCCTGAGGTGTTCTACCTCATGGTAAATGGCCTGTATTTGTATAGCGCTTTACTTAGGAGTCAGGGTTCTGTTGCCTAGCCTGTAGAGGTCTTTGTGTCCCTCCATGGATATCCCCAGATCATCACTGACCCACCACCAAACCAATCATGCTGAACAATGGTAAAGGGAGAATAACGTTCTCCACGGCTTCTCACTTTCACGTCTGCCACATGCTAAAGGTGAGCCTGTCCTCATCTGTGGCACACTGTGGACCTGCCAATTGTAGTATTCTATTTCAAATACCAGTTGTGGGCTCTGCAGTTGTGGGCAGTGAGCACAGGACTTAAAGACATAAGGCCTCAGGCCACCCTCATGCAGTCTGTTTCTCATTGTTTGGTTAGAGACATTCACAACAGTGGACTGCAGGAGGTTATTTTTTAGCTCTGGCAGTACTCATCCTGTTCCTCTTGCACAAAGGAGCAGATACCGGTCGTGCTAAGGACCTTCTACAGCCTTGTCCAGCTCTCCTAGAGTAACTTTCTGACTCCTGGAATCTCCTCCAAGCTCTTGAGACTGTGTTGGGTGACACAGCAAACCATCTGACAATGGCACATGTTGATGATAACATCCTGGAGTTTAACTATGTGTGCAACCTCTGTAGCATCCAGGCTTCACATCATTCTACCAGTAGTTAAATTGGCCCCTGAAAATTCAAAAAGTAGTGAAAAAAGCAAGAAAAGTTGAGGAAATGTCAGTGACTGGCACTTATAAAAACGCCTCTGTTTTGAGGGTTCTCTTATCAGTGCCCTTCTTTGCCCATTGTTGACCAGATGCTGTAATCTGATTAAAAACTGTTCCTTTAACGTCTCTGAGGATTGGAATCCTCTGTGTATGCAGCAGTCACATGATGGGTCAAAAACAATGCACGAGAACTATTACGTCCCAGTTTGAACTTTTCACTGTGAAATCTTATCACAGGGTGTTACATAAACAGTGAGAAAATCCCTGCTCCAAAAGAAATGTCTGTGATGTCCTGTTAAAGTGTGGAAAATACAATTCAAAGCGTAGTTATGAGTTATGCTTGAACTGCATCAGTGATCCTGATTGGATTTGATACACTAAACATGTGAATTTAAAATGCTATGCTGTTGAAAACTGCTGTCAGAGTTCAGTTCCTTGTGCAGTACAAATTAACAACACAGAATGTACATCAGCTTTAATTAATCATGTAGTCAAATGGCATATAAACTCATTAGTTGATGTTTTAAAGCAAGTTCTGTTCTTTTGCTTGCTGTCCTATGAAGCTCTGCCTTAGCTGCTGTTCTATAAACCCAGTCTTTCTAGTATAAAATCTGCATTAGATGTCTGGGAAAATATTAGATAGAGCCTTGTGGAGCAGGATGGGGGGAGTCTCAATGTCCACTGTTGTCAGTAAAGACAAGTATCACCAGTGCTGATGACTGATTCTTCTTGTGGCACAGCAAATATTTACCCTTTTTCACATCAGACCAGAGGACACTGGCTGGCTGACTTCATGTGGCTATGTGAATAGTCAGCAAAACACTGCTGCAGGCTGACAGTGATGGTTTGTCAGATGTGCTGCTTAGACACAGCCCAGGCTTCTTGTTTTGCCAACAAGAGGTTACTGCCACCTAACCCAGAAACCTGTATTGTCTGGTTATACCTCCTCCTAGGACTGCGCGGCGAAGCATATGAGCAGACTTCTTAACTGACATCTCCCTCACGATCCTTAATTTATTGAATTGTTAGGATCCAGTCATTTATACCTTGATCATAGTGCATAGAATGAATGTTAAAACCATGTTTGTTGTTGTATACAGACTTTTTAATGTTATAATAAGAAGACAAACAGCTAGTCATCAGTAAAGCCACGGTTTATTCACATGAACATTTTGAAAACTGGATGCATCTTTGGTTCTACTGTATAATCTGCCTCAGTTTGCTGTATATAATATGTACATAGTTGTATACATGTTTGCATTCATCCCATAATTACAAACATTACAAATAAAAGAAATCACAGTGGGATAGAAATTTAATAGAAAACCACTGGATAGAAATAAGGGATACAATGGGCATTAACACACATTCAGCATTATTTTTAAAAGTGCTGAAATTGAAATGAGTTCAATTCTTAATTAGCGATGAACAGAAAGAGAAATGTGCACCATTAAGAGGACTTGTAAATAATATATAGTGAATATCTCTACTGCAGATATTAAATAAAATGCTTTAAAAAAGGCACTTTAATTGCAATAATCTGCTTTACAGTGCTTCACTGGAAATAGTGGATGAACATGAAAAGTTAAAAATAAATGAAGCCATATTTGAAGGAGCCATGTAATGTGGCTGTGGTCTTATTAGCATTGAGAAGGAATTGCTTGGGAGAGAGTCGGTGAGAAAAAATTCTTAACTTGCTTTCTCTGCTTGCTTGTGAAAGAAGCATGAAAAACGTGACAAACCAAAAGTGCCGTCAGGTACGGGTTAGGAATTACAAACAAGCAGAGGAGAAAAATGAGAGCAGAGGAAAAGAACAGAGACGACAGTAAGAAGAGAGAAAGAGGAGCAGCGACCATGGCTTCTATATAGTGATTACTTCCACACACCTCCAGCGCAGATATTCTGTGATTTGCCACAACCTTTCTGTGCATGTGTTCATTAACTCCGTCTCCATGGTAGCCGAAGTGGCAGTGTCGAGGCCTGAAGTCACCCAGAGGGTGACCTTGTCTTTGACAAGAGCACACAGCTGCACCCATCTCTCTTTCTGCCTCTGCTCAAATCCATCCATTTCCTGAGCCAGCTGCCTCTCTGTCCACTCAAACCCCACACCCAACCCACCCAAGCTTAAAGACTGGAAAGGAGTTGGCACCCACACCGTCTACCTCGAAAAGAGCCAAAAGGAGCTCTTCCTTGTTCTCTTTCTCACACACAAACTGAACACTGTGTGTAATGAGAATCCAACTACCAGGTCCTACTGGGATCTGAAGCATGAGGAGCATGTCCCACCTTTGTCCTTTTCTAATTGAGGCGTGATGGTGTCTGGGACTTCTGACTGGAGCATGTCTTTCTCACTGGCAATGATGTGCTTCACCAAGCAGTTGGCTGCTTCATCGATGTTTATGTTTTCCTGAAAGCAGAGAGTGGAGGGAAAAAAAAGGGGGGGGGGGGGTGATAGAGGAGAGGGGGAAAGAAAGACAAAGAATATGAAAAGGTAGAAGATCAATCAATGTTATAAGGCACTAAACAAGATAGAAAAAAGCGCCTGCAGGAAGAAAAACCTGTGGAGTTAATTGAGTGAATCAAATGGTCCGTCACTAAACTGAAGAGGTGGAAGAAACACAACAAAACAGTCAGCAGGAATGATGTGAACACAAGCTGGAAAGAGATTTTTGCATTTACTCTGAGTGGTTGCCTCTGGTCTGACACACTGACAAATGACAATGCATCTCTCTTTTACACACAAAAAAATGACGACGAAAGCATCCACAGCAAAACCTAATGAGACCTGTGATTACACTAAAAATATATATTTTTTTCAATGTAATATATTTATACAGCACCATATACCAACAGCAGTCACCTCAAGGCACTTTGTATTGCAAAGTAAAGACTCTACAATAATACAGAGAAAACAGAGAAAGCCCAAACAATCGGAGATGATTGCAAAAATACTGGAATAGGTAAAAACTGGAATGATCAATTTGCACAGTATGGAACACTTACATATGCAAGAAAGACCTGCATTATGCAGGCCTGAATTCTAATTTATATAAATTCTCAACATTAGAGTCTTTCTATCCTAATCTTAGAAAGAATTAAAAAACCTAGATGAACTCAGTGATGACACAGTGTGTGATTGATGGATACTGCAGTAGCTCAGAAAGGAAATGTCATCGTAGTCAAATGAGGTCTCTAATAAAAACAGAAATAACTTCCAGAAGTGTCTCTCACCCTGCCCTGCTCTACTCTTTCAATATAAATTTAAATAAGCTGCATTTTCCCTTTTTTTTCATGATCCGGTTATCAAAGTTTAATTAGGAGGAATTTTACCTTAGTTTGATGAATAAAACAAATGATACCAAAAAGTTTCTTCATATAGGAATTGGGATGCCTAGTTTAACATTCCAGCTAAATGATCCTCTAAGGAAAGTCATCATCTACAAAGCTTCTCCACCCACAGGAATACAACTCAAAAGTTCTGCTGAGCGTGAAAAAAGATGAGAAAGATGCAATTTTCTTACATGTAAAGTCTACAGCAGCAGCAGTCGTGTGCTTAATATTTTAATATCCTGATGATCTAGCAGTGTGCCGCTCAAGTAAAATGTATTATATATCATGTGCCAGCTTCACTTCTTTCCTTCTGCAGAGTTTTTCACAATAAAAACTGTTGTTGCAAATTTTGGAGTTTACTGAGCTCCAAAAAAGTCAGTTATCAGCTGAGTAAAATATAGTGTTTCCAATTAACATTCGAGGCATTAAGCTCTGAACTACTTAACATTTGTGATGGATTATTATTTATATTTATGGTTAGTGAAAAAAAAGATGACAGATGATTTATTAGGTGCGACTGTTTTGCAATGTCAGGCTTTGAGCAAAGTTAATACTCAGTTTATCTCTGTGTGTGTTTTTTTAATCATTCTTCCCCTGAAACAATTACTGTTGTAGACGTTATCGTCATTATTTTTATAAAGCTTCATTAACTTGTTTGGTGGTCTTTTTTTTCTTTTCTTTTTATACAATTACAATATTTTAGAGATTGTATTTTGTTTTCTAATGGTATAAATGCCATTTATACAACAACTAAAACTATAGAGGACAATAATGCTTTGCTGAGGATACTGAGCATAATCTATTTCGGGCCTGTGGCAGCTGTGGACCTCACAGATTTGTACAAATATTTGTATAAAGAAACAAAAGTGAGAACAGATTTTGTATATGGTTAAGTGGCTGATTGTTTTTGTTAAGTTTTATTTGAACTTTCAGTGCCGTACATGGCTAAGCTTTCTCACACCTCAGTCTATTTTCTCCTCTTACCACCCAGCTGTGAGATTCCTAGCAGCCATACTCAGGTCTGAGTGTGTTACTGTGTCACTGTGTGTTGCTCATTTCACAATCAGAATACACCCACCGCATTTTTATTTTCTGTCGTCATGAGTGAGCCTTGAATCAAACTTTTACTGTCTTTTATTTCTTATTTGTGCTCAGTATTTAAATACATTATCCCATTTCTTCTGTTCATCTTTAAATATTATTGCTATGCTGTCAGTCCAGTCTAAAATTTGTTACAAAGGCTTCAGACTGACTGAATATAGCAAACGTAACAAAGTATATTTTGTAAGCAGTTTAGGTCTTTTAGCTGAAAGTTACGTTTTGGTTAAAAATATAATTTTTATAAATTGCATCAGAGTCTCTGCGAGCCTAAGAATAAGCACTTTTTTATGGTTTGTGCAGTCAGTAGAAAAAAGTGTGCCAGTATATTCCCTCAACACTCCTGGACATCCTGTCTGGATAACAGAGCACCTGATGCAAGTGCAGCTGACCTGGAATAACACAGAAGGAACGTCGACTGTGAGACTCTTGTGCAAAAGCAGCAGGGCTCTGTGATTGATATGCAAATACTGAACAGACTGGGACTGTTAAACTCAGCACTTTTAAAGGATCTCTTCACATCCTGAATGTGCCTCTGTGGTGGCATCTCCACAGGGTAATCAGGTGCTAGGTCTGATAGAGTCAAGGAGTCAGCTGCTTCCCAAGGACATCTGAGGAGACTTGCTGACACAGGGGGATTGAACCTCAGAGCTCTGTTGAAGGCTGCTCTTTGTTTCCTTGTAGTTAAAACACTGTGTGTGTACATGTATTCGTGCGTGTGTCTGTTTGTCATCTTTCTCACCTTAGCAGAAGTCTCAAACCATCCCACAAAGCCGTTCTCCTGGCAGAACTGCTCCATCTTTATTCCGTTATTGGTCAGTACATCCCGGCCCTGGTCACATTTATTGGCCAGAAGAACAGTGGCTACATGCTTCCCGTTGGCAAGTGTCAGTTTGGAATCCAAATCCTCCTTCCACTTTGTGACAGCCTCAAAGGAGGCAGGCCGTGTGACATCAAACACGATGAATGCACCCATGGCTTCACGGTAATACACACGGGTCATGTTGCCAAACCTCTCCTGACCTGAAAGACGTGCACACAAAGTGACACACACACACATAAGATTATTGCTTGTTGTCACTGTGATGCATTTTAAACTTTTCATACTTTATTAAAGCACATCGTGAAATTTTCGACAGACCAGTATAACAATGGTCTATCAAAGCTGTCACCTTATCAGCAAAACATAAACAATGTTACCATTTTCTCATTTTGAGTTTATTTATGGATGCGTTCTTTACATATTTCACCTGCATCCGATACTTCAGACACACAATTTTTTTTCCCCATTCCATTACAAGACAAGCAGGGACAGATGGAAAAGAGGCAGAATGGGAGAAAGAAACATGGCTCTGGAGTCTGTGCGTGCCTGCTTGTGAAACTGTCTGTAAAAAAAATTCCTGAGGGTCAAATTAATTTGATAAGCCCTGTTGGAATCTTGTATCCACACACATTTTCCCATCCATAATTTCTGCTGAAGGACCATCAGATTCAGCTGCGCAGCCGCAGAATAACATCAAGACACTTCCACACTGTGGAATAACCATAAATCAAACTGGTCTACTAATCGTGGCATCCAAGAGAAGATGCCAAGAAAAAGGGTTTTGAGTCCCACAGCAGTGTTTTGGGTTTTTTTTTTTTGAACAGATGGATCAGACCACAAGGTCAGATGCAGAACAGGTGGGAGGCAGAAAGGTTTGCTCAAGGACTTATCTAGGGGCAGATGCTTGTTGAAACAGGTCGGCCATTGGAGTATGTCGAGCAGAAAATTATGCCCCTGGCCTTCTCAAACACACTGCTTTCTGGGCAAGTACATTATAGAGGATGTTTGAAAAAGCCCCACTAGAAAACTTAAGTATCTCTTTACAACAGATCAGATCAGGTATCTTTGGGTGTTTCTACTTATGTCTCTGTGTAGCTGTTTGCAAATATTGTATCTTTGCTAATATTTAACCTCACTCCTCAAAATAGGTACTACTTAGGGGCCTTTTAGGCTCATAGAAAGGCAGCAATAGTGTAATTCTGCAGTTCAACATAATCCACGAAAGTTCAAAAGACTGAAAATTATCTGAAGTCAAAGACAAAGAAACAAAACCCTAAAGGTTTTTCCTCTTATGTGTACATGATCTAGGCTTGTGAAGTTAGCTCTGCTACACTGGCAGCATGGCATAGAAAAATGGGAGACAAAGATAGAAAGGTCGAAGTTGTTTATCTTGGTAAATGCACAGAACAGCGAGTGATTTATTACATCTGTTGCATGAGAAAACTGTAGCTCATTACCAAATCCCATAACAGAGCTGGGTGAGTTTTTTCTTAGATTCATAAAAGTGAGACGCAGTCATAAATATTTCAAGAAAAGGTTGTACGTAGCGTATTTACTTGAGATAATCTTCCATCTTGAAGGCTTTAATAACCTTTAGGTGAGCGTAAGAAGCACAATGAGTACAGTGCAAGACCTGTGGCAGTTTTCTCTGAGGGAGACCCTCATCTTTGGCTCATAATAAAAAGCTTTCTGTGTACAGGAGCTTGGGCCTCAAATCTCCCTCACATGAGTTTGAGACACATGACTGCTTGCGCTTACTGGAGAGAGAGCGCACAGGAGGGGAGAGAGCACCAGGTCTGAGGATTCTTCTAAACCTCAGCAGACACTCATGTGACATGAGGCTGTTGTAGTCTTTCTGTCATCTTAACCAACAGCACCCCAGTCAAAAGCCGGTATTATTTCTGATATCTGTCATCGCCAGAAGCAATTTAAAAACTGAAAACCGACACATAAACATATTTGAATTTCTATTATAATAACTTTTGGTTTTAAAGCAAATAAAAAACTTCCATTCCTCGTCCCTGATGACATGGCATCCTAACACCTACCGACAATTTACACTATTCAACTTATATAATACTACATTTACAAAGTATAGTGAAGGCGTGTGATACTTGGGATCTACTCGGGGAAAAAATGTGAAAACACTTTGTTTAGTTACACTGTGTGTGTGTGTGTGTGTGTGTGTGTGTGTGTGTGTGTGTGTGTGTGTGTGTGTGTGTGTGTGTGTGTGTTTGTGTGTGTGTCTGTGTGTGTGTGCGTGTGTGTGTGTGCGCGCGCGCGTGTGTGTGTGTGTGTGTGTGTAAGACAGCTGCATTTAGAGCAAAAAACTCCGTACTGGGGACCGCATGACATCAAATTATAAAGGTGATATAATAAACATGCTTTTATTATGTCATCAGCTGGAACATGAGCTCAATGTTACGTTCCAAATTAGATAAGATTATTAATTTTCTGGCTCAACAGACCAGCTGGTGCAGAAGGTTTTGCATAAGCCTTGAAACAATCTTAGAGTGGCACGCCGTTACTATGACGACACTGATTTATCATGAGAGCATCGTGATGCTCCTTCATCAAGGTCACATGGCGCAAAAGCTCATCTTATATATGACTTTAACCTTTTTAACATGTGATTGTATGAGTGCATAGCCAACCGATTGGAAGGCAGGAATTTGGAGTCAGCTGGTACAAATGACGAACAAGACTGAATGTGTGTGTGGTGTGTGTGTGTGTGTGTGTGTGTGTGTGTGTGTGTGTGTGTGTGTGTGTGTGTGTGTTAAAAACAAGGGTGAACTGTAAAAAGAAAAAAACAATCTTGGACTGGTGTGCTTTTGTTTCCTTATTAACCTATGATTTGTTTAATGTAAAATAAACAATATTTTTAAAGTCCATAATCAGACATCTCACACATTTTCCTGAAATTACAAAACATGTCGTTTCTACTGGAGCAGCCAACCTCTCATAAGTATTTCATTAATTATTTGGAAAGCTTTAGCACAGCACTTACCGAGGAGTAGAAAGTGGTTTTTACAACGACAATCATTGTGTGATTGTGTGTCATTTAATGAAGACATAACGGGCTAAATAATTGTGAACTGAAATTTCTTTAGATTATAGCTTGTCACTTTCATTAAAGAGTTTTCAAATGTTATGGAAATTTCACTTAAAAGACTAATTATTTCTGCATAAGAAAATCACACATTTCCAAAGAAGTTATAAATTGATAATAATCTGCTTTGCATAACTTCTAAATGTAACATACTTAAAACACTTTTAGGCAAAAAGGAAACAAATCGCACAAATCCTCGTTTCTTACAATCGCCACGGTGTTATCGAACTGTTTCACCTCCTCCTATTTAATGTGAGCGGTGGGTGAAAGTTGGTTTACCTGCGATGTCCCACAGCTGAAGGCGCACGGTCTCCTGGTCCCAGTTGAGCACTTTGAGTGCGAAATCCACGCCGATGGTGGCTCGGTAGTTGGGGCTAAAGTTGTGGTGGACATATCGCTTGATGATACTGGTCTTCCCAACCCCGAGGTCGCCTATCACAAGAATCTTATAGAGATGCTCCTTATGGTGGTTGTTCTGCATGGCGACCGAGGAGGGCGAGAGTCGAGCATGAATCCACCGTATGGGGAAGACCTGGGGATGATAGAGGGAGACGCACAGGACAGCGCAGAGAGAGCTGGGGAGAGCTGGGAATGAGAAGGGGCGGCAAGGTACGCCCTGGCCCACAGAGGGAAGCGAAGCAGAGACGTCTGGACCTTGTGACTCACGATGGGCAGCTCCAAGCTGGAGAGGCAGCACTGCTCTTATACTAGCTGACTACTACTGCTTGTTTTGTATTTGCAGACTACTTTTTTTTTTTTTTTTTTAGATAAAAGCAGTCAGCAAAATGTAACCTGCTTTATGGAAATGAAAAAAGATTGGGCATAACAGTGCCTGCCACAGGTCTGCATTATGTAAACTGAATTATCATTACCGAAACGTCAGCACTGGTAACATTGTTTGGTTTCGCAGCTCGTCGAAGCAGAGCGCAAGAACGGAATGGCCTATACACACTCCCCGGCCACTTTATTAGGTACACGTGTTCATAGGCTCCTTAACCTCCTAAGACCCAAACTCTTCCACGGCATTCATTTTTAATTTCTCTTTGATATTTGGGCATATTGGGGCCCGATGAATGTAAAAACAAAGTTTTACCAGATTTTTTAAAATTATTTATTTATTTTTACCTTATTTTTGTTTCTAATAAAAATGAGAGCCACATATGGGGATATTCGTTTAAAATTTTGATAGAACCTTAGCAGTATAATGTCCTCGTAAGTGGATATCAGGCCCTTGTAGAGCAAAATTGAGTATTTTGGTCTAAATAACCCAAAATGTGATGTCCACATATGTGGATGCCAGGTCCTAGGAGGTTAACACGAATCAGCCAATTGCATGTAAGCAACTCATCACATTTAGGTTTGTAAAAGTGGTCAAGATGACCTGCTGAAGTTCAAGTTCAGCCTTGAAGCAGATGTGCCACTGCAGCATATGTTCATACTGATTGCCACTCCTGTCACCTAAAAACAGGAAGAACTGAGGCTATAATTATCACAGACTGACAAGCTGGACAACAGAAAGCTAGAAAATGTTACCTGGTCTGATGACTCATCTCTTCTGCTGCGACATTAAGATGGTAAGGACATAACTCTGTTCCCTACCAGCTGCGCATCATTTTAACACCAGTCTATCAGTGTACTGTTGCTGACCATGCCATTCCTTTATGACCTCAGCACATCAATCCTATGACAGCTGCATCCAGGAGGATAAAATGCACCTGAGTTCACTCTGCACAGATGGCCTCCACAGTCACCAGATCTACACCCAACAGAGCACCTTTGGGATGTGGTGGAACACAACAAGGATGTGCAGCCGACAAATCTACAGTCACTGCGTGATCATGTTAATGTAGACCAAGGATCTGTCAGCATCTTATTGAGTCTTTGCCATGAAGACTTAAGGCAGTGCTGAAGGGAAGAACCTGGTACTAGCCAGATGTACCTAATAAAGTGACCAGTGGAAGTATTTAAATTTTATATTATGCTTTTTCCAATTATTTTATTTCATTTATAGAAAATTGCATTACATTTTGTCACACACAAAAAAAAAAAAAATTTCAAAACTTCCAAATTGAAATAGAAAGGGTATAGAGGAGGAGTAAGAGGCACTACAATCAATTGCATCCCTTTATTAACTGATCCAGCAATCACAGCTGACTGGGAAACTCTTACAAATCATCCAACAGGAAAACATGGCAGTTTTGGTTTCGATGTAGCAAGGACAAAAGAGGTTTCTACTCTGTTCAGTGCATTCCTGAGTCAAAGAACAAAACACACATCTGGATTTCCCTTTAAATGTGACAAGTAAAACTTAGGACATACTGCTTGTCTCAGTAGGTTCTAATCCACAGTGGTAGGTACTTGATTTCAAGTACTTATTGGCAGTTAGAGCTTGAATATTCAAAAGGCAGCTAATCAGTCACTGCTTAAATCAGCAAACATAAAAAAGTGGTGGTGTTGGGGAGTGGCATCCAAAGAGCAGCATTACTGTTTCCCTTAAATTAAAAATCCATTTTCAGAGCTGTAAACATGTGTAATTCATACAAACATAAAATCCTTCACACCCAAATTCTAAATTTTTACATTTGGGAGCAAAAACTAAAATTCCCAGCAACGTATGAAATAATAGGGATAACCTACTGTATGCACCGTACTTCCTGATCTGAGAGCTGGCAGTTTATGAAAAGTATAAATGAACAATGTTAAGATTTCAGATTGATTTCCCTTTTAAACAAGTTGCATATCCATTTGGAAGATTGCCATTACAGCGCAAATCCATAATTTTTCCTTTAATTAATCTTGCTCTGCTCATTAGTGCCACCCTGTGACTCAATTCTTTTGTGAAAAGTTATACATTTAGCTTTAAATTGTCAATCTCCAATGCATATGTTGATAAAAACCATGGAATATTTGTGCTTTAAAATCTGTGACTCATAACCATCGGTTATGTCAATCATCATTGATTATGTCAATTCTGACGTTTCAGCTTCTACAGTTTAGGTATAGGGTTGGCTGCGACAGCGATGCTCTCGATGGCACACTCGTCATTTCCGCGGCGAATTCGGAAGTAGCCTTCCTCGCCCCAGCCGGTGCCCCAGCTGTTCTTGACAATCCAGTAATTCTGCCCAGTCTTGTGGCAGCGGCCGTACCCCACCAGCAACACGGCATGGTTGGTCAGCTCAAAGGGATTGAATGGGTCTGCAAGGCCAGTGTGGTGGTAGATGCCCTCCTTATAGTTCATGAAGTCAGGATAGACCTGTGAACAGAATGGGATCATTTTATTTTTAACTGGAAAGCAAATACACTCCGATATAAAGGATATAGAGTTCAAGGGGTTGCTGCTCTGCTCATCTCTCTGTCTGCTGGCTTACTTATATGTTTGGGGTTAAGAAAATAATTTAAACCTGTGCTTAGAAAGATTTAGAAGACAGTTTATATTGAATGTGGTGATTTGAAACAATGCAATTTAGAAAATTCATGAAAATCTGTAACATTATAAACCCTTAAGAGACGTTGCTGAATCGGGTTTTCAGTCAGTGTTTTATAGCTGAGGTGAGCCACCCTTCAAGGACAGCCTCGTCCAACACCAAACAAAGTAATAAACTCAAGAAAATTAAAGATCTGTGAACAGCAAGTATGATCATTTGATTTTGATCTTCTTTTTTCTCCCCCATTTCAAAAACACTGGTCTGTAGAATTCTTTTTATCTCTTAGTTTATGCTGAGAGTTGAATTTGCATTAACAGATCAAGCCTTAGATCAGGGAGAAGCTGCTGTACCTCGAAAGCTACTGCCATAGGTCCATTCTTGACCAGCTCCAACATCATGGCCGCCTCACTGCAGCCGCCGTAAAAGCCACCAACATAGTTGTATTCTGCTGCGTAAATGCGCCTACAGTTCTGAGGAACACCACACGGAGTGTTCTTTCCAACATACGGAAAGCATGACTCGTCCACAATGCCAAAATCCTGTGTGTACTTCCCAATCAGGTATGGGAACCCGCCATCACAGCCTTAAAAATAGGAGGAGAAAAACAAGGTTTGCTGAACATATTAAACCTGTCAAAAACCTTTCAAGGGCAAAACTTAATGTGATCCAAGATGGGGGGGCATTACTGAAAATGCATTAATATGACTTTATAAAGCCACCGATGATACTAAATGCAAAAAGATTCTTCAAAAAGGAGTTGCAGCATTTGCAAAACCTGTACCCAGTTTACATTTGACCAGTCAAGTCTTTTTTCTGGACCTGTAGACCTCTTCTAACATGCTTGCTCATAGTCTGCACCCTAGAAATCCTTTTGTGATTTCATATACTTTACAGAACATCTTGATCCCACTTTGTACACGCTATTAAAATACTTCAGCAATATTTGTTCAGATTAGGGTTGAAGGCAACCCCCCCTCAAAGCAAACAAACAAAAATTCAATACAAACATTTTTCATCGTTACAGTGTATTGTGATATTTGATATTTACATCGACTAAATATTCTTCACTGTTTTGTTAATTTTCTACTTGTAGCATAAATGTGCAATAGCCAATAATTGTTTTAATATTAATTGAACTGGGAGTCAAATAACAAACGCACAGATTTACTGTTAGTTTACCTTGAGAGTACTCAGAGCAAGAGACCACTTGTTGAGGGCTGAGGGTGGGAGCGTCGCTGTTGTTGGTGAGGATTCGAATACGAGCTTCCAGCATTCCCATTGTGGCAAAGGAGTAGCAGCTTCCGCATGATGCTGAAACAGAAAATCCAAAATCTCCATTAAGAAAACACTACTATGAAACACAGCAGCACTTCAATAAATCCCAACATTGCAAAACTTGTGATAGTTGTTGTTTTCTTGTTTGGTTTCCAAGCAAACTATGGCAACTTGTAAAGCTACAACGGGCCTAATTTTAATTCTTATACAAACGCTTTGTTCCTACGGTAGTGGAAAAACGTCTGCTGGTCTAGTTTGTGATGACAAACATTTGTATGACCAAGACAGAAAAATTAAAGCTTTTTCACAGGACCTAATAAATCTGTACTTTGCTAAAATAACATGCACCTGCAATCCTCCAGTGCTGACATGCAAGGGAGATCCAGGTGCAACATTAATAAAGAGTCATAAACGCTCCAACATTAGCAACACTAATCATGTGGGGTGGCTGCAGCTCGGGTGGCAGAGCAGGTCGACCACAAACCAGAAGGTCAGTTGTTCGATTGGGCAAGATACTAACCCCATGTTTGCCTACTGGTGGTGGTCAGAGGGCCTGGTGGCACCAGTGTCCAGCAGCCTCGCCTCTGTCAGTGGCTAAAATGTAGCTTGCTATCACCAGTGTGTGAATGGGTGAATGACTGAATGTAGTGTAAAGCGCTTTGGGGTCCTTAGGGACTAAAGCGCTATACAAATGCAGGCCATTTACCATGTTCCTCTACAACACCATTAACTGTACCCACAGATGGAAGACTGCTAACATTTATATGCAATTTTTCAACCAACTAATGTCTACTTCTGGTAAATTCCCAGTGATAAATCAGGCACCTTATAAAATACTGACTTTGTATAATAAATTTTAAAAAAAATACCGTCAGTGGCCGGAGGTAGCACTCAGCCTCCAGCTAGATGCACCCATTGTATACATTTTTGTATGAATCCATTGTCACCTTGTACTAAAGTTATCGCATTCACAAGATTTTCAGAAAACTTGACCTCTGACCTTCACCTTGAGGTCGAGGTCACTGAGATTCAAACTCATCTGAGATATTTAGTAGATACACCCATGTTATAAATTTGAAAGTCCTATGTCTTTTAGTTCTTGAGTTCTCACATTCACAAACTTGGGTGTACACATCACCTGCCCGCCCATCGGGGTGACGACAATACACTAAAACACTGCATTTCAAAGTAATGGGGGCTCTGATTGAGTGTATGGGCACTTTCCTTGCATTGCACCCTCTGCCAGACCACCCACACCAATTTACTTTCAAGCCTGCCAATTTTTGTGAACTGAAATGGAACCTTAAGAATCCACCTGACTTATAACACTGAAGCAGAAAAAGCTCTGCAACTCTGCACAGTGGCTGAGTGCGCTTTGACTGAAACACTTCAACCCTCTCCAGCTCCTTAAACCCCATCCTACAGAGGCCCTCTCAGACACTTAAAGTACTAAGCATGCATAATCTCTCCACTCACACACTAGGCTGTGCAGAAACACGGGAGGAAAGCAGAAAGGACACCCTGGCTTGCAAAGAGGGAAGCAGGGTAGCTGGTGAGCAGTTGTTCAGTGCCTGACTTAGTGACAGCTCAAAAGGAAAGGTATGGCTTTGTCTGAATGTGACCCTTTAACTTTTCTATATCGTATTGAGTGAACTTTGTATTAAATTTATTATATTGCGTACCTTGGTTTCTCACAGGGCTAACAAAGTTAACCCTGTCAACATTTCTCCAGTCCCATTGCTCAGGTAGAGCTGATGCCATCTTAGCTACGTCAGCTTTCACAGGTGCAGGGCGAGCGCGCCTAAAATGTAAAAGGGGGTAATTTTACTTAACACATTTGCACTGAAAAGCAGTCCTATACAAAACCATAACTATGGAAATGTAATGTGTGTAAATCCACATTAAGTAAGATGGATCTGTTAGTCAAAGTGATATTTGTACCACAATTTGCTGAAATCCACTTAGAGGAGGAGACAGTCCAAAATAAAGAGGAAAGATTAGAACTAAACTGCTAAAATAACTCTTAACTTGCTACTAGACCAAAAAAAAAAAAGGACAAAAAAAAAAAAAAAAAAAAAAAAAAAAAAAATAGTGTGAGGAAATATACTACTGATGAATTCAATTCGTCATTGTGGCAGGACATCCTCCCTCTGTGGTAGAGAATTATATACTATTTATGACGGTTCTTGTAAAGTTTGCCTGCAGGAGAAAAGTCTTTACTGACTTATTAAATCATGACAATAAATTCAGCTGGTGTGTTGGAGTCCAAACGACTGCAGGGGTGGAAACTCCCAGGATGGGTTGCTGAATGCTATGGAGGACTGCCACAATGACACACTGAACAGCCTTAGTTTAGTAGTGCCGACCTTTCAAGATAAGGGTGCGGGGACTGTCCACACGTAAATCCGGTTGAGTGTTCTTCTATAGCACCAAATCAAAACAGGAGTGACTTCAAGGAGCTTTATATTTTACATGTTAAAACCCCCGAAATACCAGAGAGAAAACTCCAACAATCAAACAACACCCTTTGACCGAGCACTTGGTGATAGTGGGGAGCAAAAACTCCCTTTTACAGGAAGGGAGTTTTTGCTCTGCCACGACTGGTTGGGAGTGATGGGAGGAAGACGGGACAAAAGACAAGCAGTCATGGCTTAACTAGACACAAAACACAAATGTGTACTAACCTTTTTTTCCCCCTTTTGAAAACACCTCCCAAACAAATCAACAGACTAGCTCCTAATAATGCAAACATATTACCTATATGTACATCTTTTGTCTCCTTCTATGTCCGGATCCCGGAGTACACAACGGGAAGTGCAAGTAAATACTCACACAGGGATACGAGAGGCAGGCCCGCCTGCTCTGTATTGCATCTCCTGTAAAGTGTACATTTCGTGCTCTGGGTAGGGAGCAGCCTTCCAGGATTTCTGAACAGAGTTGATCACATCAATAAAGTCCATGCTGTGTTTGTAGAGCTTCTGTGGCAGTCTGGAGAAATAATAAAAGTACATTACAATTAATTAGGTACAAATATAAAAGATTTCAACGGGACTCCTCAGCCCCAAACAGAGAGAGAAACTGACTAAAACAGATCTGAGTAAAATCACAATATGATAGAAAGTTGGTTAAAATGTACAGATTTTATTTATTTTAAATGCTCGCATCTGGTAATTAATGCTGAAAAACATCTAATTTTACTGAAGCAGAAGCAGTATAGTGAAGGGGGAGACCAGACAGCTGTTACAGTCACTGTTCCCCTTTTTCTGACCGCCTCAACACTAAATTGTTAAATAAGGAGGCAATTGACAAAAAGGAAGGGAAACTAGTTTATGCAACGTTGCGCATGTTTGTGTCCATGTTCTGTGGAATTCAACCGCATTTTATAAATAGAAGTTTACAATGTTGATCTGATGTTTTTTTTATTTATTTTAATACTGTATGGGATGTTGTTGCTCAATAACATTTCAACAAAATATGCATCTTTACTAATTCATAACCTGAATCAATTTGTTTTTTTTCAATGATGCAGTCAATCAGTGTGGTCTTTTTATGCCACTTCAGCCAAGTTGCTTAACTGTAAGTTGCAAAATAAAGACTTGTTGTGTTGGTTGGTTACACAACTCTCAAAAAAAGAAAAAAGAAAAAAACAAAACAAAAAAAACCCCAGCACTTCCACATACTAGAGCAAGGCAGTGATAAGTGTGGGAAACGATCGATTAAGCTTCAAATCACTCACTTCACAATAGAAGAACCTGTTACCCACAGATAACTACTACTAAGTAAAAAGACATGATCATAAGGATCCTGGCAGTGAGGAAAAAAAAAAGGCAATAATTTCCTAATGATTTTTCCACTATGTTATATTTGAAAATATTACAATAGTAAAATTGTAGTTTTAAATAATACCTGCTTATTTGCACTAAACTGAATTGAATTTCCAATGGGTGATAAATATTAAATGTAGGTCGGTTAATTTTCACCCTTCAGGGTAAAAATTTTTCAAAATTATTGGTGTCTGCACAGTTGTGCAGGGTTTTCAGGAAGGAAGTTGCATGTTTATATCTTGTTTAGGTTTGGACTTCTTTGGTTGACAGTTTTCAGTGACAAACTGTTTTTACTAACAGCAGCTTTAGGGAGTGATTTTACAACGCAGAGTGGAGTCCATTTTCAATGCCGGGTCAAAAGAGCTGTACTGGTTTTTAAATCATGTCTCTGCCATACAAAGGTTACTTACAACTCTGAGAATGGTTTGTTGTTACTCACCAAAGATGATGACATATCCAATTTATTAGCAATTTCACTCTTAAAACTTTGAACCATTTGCACACCAATTTTTCTTTCAGCCTCTCAGACAACTTCTTTTTATACCCAATCATCTTAAAGATCTTGTGACAGAAAAAACAACAACAACAAAAAAGGTTTGTATAGTTATGTACCTGCTGCCGAAGACTGGTTTGTATTCTGTCCGGGGTGGTACTGGATTTACCCTCTTTCCAACAAAGCATGCCCAGTTACGCCCCAGGACATCATGGACCCACCCTGGTAGGGTCTGGTCACAGTAGCTGGTCACCTTAGGACCTTCTTGACTGTACTGAAAATTTGAAGAGACACGCAGATTAAAGCTGGACATCGTGTGAACAATTCAGTCAAATCATTTTATTCCAATATAAAGAACCTTTTTAAAAGCAACTGAATTAAAATCAGATAATTAAATATGAGTTATACTAGTTTAACTAAGTATTCAGGTAACCGTTGATGTTAAAGTTTGAAAATACAGTACAAGAGTGTTTAAATTAAATTACCGGTAGATTGTTTAATTACACTGAATAAAAATCAAGAACCAGATAATGGTCATTAGCGAAGTGGAACACACTTGTGGCTATGACACGTCTCTGAGCTCACTGTCATGCGACTGATAAGACACACACACACACACACACACACACACACACACACACACACACACACACACACAAAGATTCTGAAGTCTGAACCTGCTGCTGCTTTTAAATAACACGAAATTCAAAGATTAAATGAGATAAAGAAAGAGGAAATTGAGACAGAGTGAACTCTTAGATATTTAGAAAAAGGTTAACCGAAGATTGAAATTCATTTACAGCTCAAGTTCTAATTGCTTTAAATGATGAGTCAAACTTTGACATATCAAGTCTTTTATCACTCTGGCTTCAGAAAAGAACAGCACGACTTCAATAATGGTTGGAAAACTCAGCAAGCTGGGAGATTGCATGTGCAGCTCTAACATGGCATGAAATTTAAGACATCACTCAAATCCACAAATTAGTCGCAGCCATCTTTTACCTTGAAGAAGGCGAACCATTTGTACCCATTAATGACCACTTCAAAGCCTTGATTGTAGATGATGGTGAAGAAGCCGGTGTGCCCCAGCTCATCTGTGGCCACAGACAGTTTCTGCAGAGTCACAGTCACAGTGCTCTCACCTACAGCTGTAGAGGAACGGCACACAATGAAAGGCAGCAAAAAGCCCCTGAACAAAGTCGACCTTTAGATTGACTTCAACTCTTTACAACAAAGTTAAGGCAAATTTTTGTTGGAACATTTTTACTACTTTCTTTAATGTATGTTTTACTTGTGCAATACTGCAAGTTTTAAAAAAATACAATTTAACCAAAGTACAACTTCCTTGAACTTAACACATGTCTTATCATAAGACTGTCACATGATTTCCAAAAAGCTAACCATTTTATTTCCTCCTCATGTGACCCCCATATTGTGTGACCGTTTGTTTGGTTTTTTAGATATGGCGTGCTTTTTTTGTTTGTTTTTTACCTTCAGCGGAACAGTTCACCGTCTTGTCGTGCCCTCCTTTGGACACCTGGAACACCCATGTTCCCACCAGGTCTTCGTAGGTGCAGTTTGCTGGTGTGTCACTCCAGCATCTCTCAACACAAAGCAGGAACAAACACACGAGCACTCCACTCAACCTCATCTTCAAACACAGCTAGCTTACCGGGCCACAAAAATAAAACCTACGCAGTTAGAGCTCTTAAAAAGATAAAAGTTTACCCTGACTAACTGCAAACTGTCCCACTTCGACTTGTCTGCGAACCAGTCCCCAAACAGCTACCTATCCACACTGAAACTTCTGCACAGACGCAGATTTATAACTTGTCGTGTCAAGATAGCTCTCTGCTATCAGCACAATGCGCATGCGCATATTTAGCTAGCACTACAGCCAATCGGCTAAAGTTAAACAAACATGTTAGTTTGTTCTTATTTTTAGATCAATGCTAACATATGACACATTCCAGAAACATAAGCTCGTCTTCTATCAATGTGACCAACACGCATGCAAGATGTAATTACGCTGTGAGTAGCTTATCGAGACTTTAATACAGCGTAATTAGTCTAACAAACAAGGAACTGATGGCATGTGCATCTCTTGCGCTCAACTGATCTTTGCTTCATAGTCTACTTCTTTAGTTTCGATTTCCTTGTCATATGACCTAGCTAAGAGCATGCGCAGTGGACATTGGAAAGACTAGCGGGGAAAACCACGTGAGTACACAATTATTTTTGTTGCTAAAAATTGTGCTTTCATAACATTGCTACTTGAATATTAGAAATATGCTAAAAAGATAAGTAATAAAATAAAAGCATGGTAAAAATATTTAAACTACTTAAATCTTTAACACTGACAAGAAATAATATCACAGTTTTAGGACGCGTTCTGTGTTAGAACCTGATTTGTGTTTTGTTTATTGCATTTGTTTTTTTTAATTAGGCAGAAAAAAACAGTAGTTGATGCATCTTTCTGGTGATTTAATCATAAACATTACTGATTAACCCTCCACCTCCCCCAAAAAGAGTTGTTTAAAAAAAAATATATTTATTGTAATGGAACACAAAAAATGGTCTTTTCTGCCATATAATATAACCCATCTGTGACCCTTTGCTTTTGATGATACAAAAGGAAGAGGTACATGCTTTTATTGCTGATTATCTGGCATAAACACAAAGTCCAAACTCTTTGAATTCACGTGAGCACACATAAACAAAAAGACAGAGACTCTAAAATGCACAAGGAGCATGAAACCAAAAATACAGAGAAGGCATAGCTTTGGATATACAGCACCGAACAAAGGGATTGACAGGACTGTTTATACACACTGGTGGAGGGACTGAACAAACAGCTAAACAAGACACAGTTGACACAATAAACAACAAGTGAACATAGTAAGGGAATCAAAGCTAGACCAACGGGAAGTAAATCTGAAAGAAGATACAACTGAAAACAAACTCACAAAGTAAAACATTAAATAAGCAGAGGAGACCAATCTTAACCTAAACACAAACACCTGTCAACAAATACAAGAAAGAAAGTTTATAAAAAAATATAATAACTCTGAAAGCTACAGCGAGATCCAATCTGTGAATCCCAGAAAGTGAGGAACTCAAAGAACTAAATAAAGGCCTAGCAAAACATAAAATGAGCAGAAAGCACTGATAAAACTAGTTATTATCTGTTATCTCAGAAGTGCTGTTAGAGAATGAGTTAACCACATTGTGATTCTGAAAAAAGTGCCTGCCATTAAAAATGCAGATTGGGTACATTTTATAGGATTGTCAAGTCTGCTCAACGCATTTACATTTTATGGCTGCACATACTCGCAGTAAAGTTGGTTTAAAAACATCTAATGACAGTTTGATCTCTGAGGTGATCCTAATAAAAAATGCATTGCTCCAGAAAGTCACCCTTTTTTGGTTAATTTATGTCATAAAATCATGTTTATCTTTTATTTCTGCCTTAATTTGAGTCGGTTTTTTTAGTTCTTGTTTGCCTGTTGTGTGTATAAAGGTGTTTCAAACAGTCCCTCAGGGGGGTTTTCACTTGTCTCCAGAGAGGTCAGAGAGTCAGCTCGCCTATTTATATGTTTGTGTGTGGGTGTCACTGTACACTGATAGGCCTGTAGTTAAAGGGGTTAAAATAGCTTATTTTAGCTAGCAGGCACTTAAGGGAAGTGCTGGAGGCTTTGATCACCATAGTAACCGTGACATAAACTGATTCATCTCCTTGACAGACCATAATAAGCACTCATCTGAAGAAAGGACTGAAGAGGTATTAGTCATGCACTCTCATTAGTGCCATTGCACTGTGTTTGTGTGTGAGTGTGTTTGTGCGTGTTACTGAGGGCTCATGTGTACGCTATCACATTTATGGGCCCATGTGCGATGGTGCATACCAGTGTGTTTGTGTGCATGTGCGCCTATGCAATAACGCAAATGGAGGAGCAGGAAGAAGAGAGACGGAGGGATGATGTTTCGAATGTTAACAGCCTGATCCCACTGAGCTGCCTCTGAGAGTGACTCATTGAAAGTCGTGTTTCAATCTTGATATTGTTCTCGCTTCCCCTGGCAGGAAATTAAAACTCAAGTGACTTAGAGTTCTGCTTTATTGGCACCCACAAATTTGTTCTCTGCTCGCTTGGTTTCCTCGCTCCCTCGATCATGTTTTTTCTTCTTTTGCCATGCCTTCACGGTCTCTGTATGTTGCTCTCAGTCTCTCGTCCCCTTGGCTGCTGCTCTACATGCTTCGTGCTTGTGTGTGTTCATTTAAAAAAAAAAATTCCAGTGTATTTCCTGATTTTCTTTTTGACTACAGAATATCATAAAAAATAGAGTTAATAAACAATAATTTAGTTTATTTGAAATCTGCCTCACATGCAAGTGTGTGTGTGTATTAACAGGTATGCAGCATGCGTGAGCCTATGCATGCGTCGAGCTAAACCTTTCATCACATTCCCTGCACCGTTTCTCACAGACCTACTTTTTTTTTATAATTTACTGTAAAAGTTGATACTAAATTCATGCAAATATACACTCTGAAATGTAATGTTTGCTCCAGTTCTCAGTTGAGAATGGTTAAGTCATTTCTGAAGCTGTTAAGTACCTTGACATCTAAATAGAGTTTCCCTAATTTATATATTAACATGTTGTTTGAACGCTATTAGGCTACTAATGTTGCTTGTGTTACCGCTGTTTTAGTTCCACTTGATGGGAGCTTGATGATAATTTGATCAGCTAAGAGGGTTTTACTATTTATATTGTGTCTAATAGCGTCTCTTAGCAGAAGCTTAGAGCTGCTTTTGTGCGTTGAGTCACAAAAAGGATGCAAGAAAAGCATTTCATTAACTTGGAGGTGTGGGTGGAGCCTCTCCCATCACAGAGTGGGGTTAGCTTTTTAGGCCTGGTGGTGTTAATGTTAAGTTCTTTGCATTTAGATTGCAAGTCCTGTGGAGTGGTCTTGACAATCAGTTACCACACCTACACACAAAAGCAGGTTACCACCTTCCTAGTGCATATGTCCATGCCCACACATGCATACGCTTAGCAAATGTCTGTATGTACAAGCACACACAGGAACACGCTATCATGACACCCTGCCCATATAGATTTCATGTGGGGACCATCTGACTAAGCTGAAACCACAAAATGTCACTACTTCTTCTGCTTTTGGCTTATTGCTTTTAGGGGTTCCAACAGCAGATCATCTGCCTCTATCTCACACTATCACTAGCGTCCTCCTCAGTCACGCCACCCATCTGCATGTCCTCCTACACCACATCCATGAAGCTTCTTAGAGATGTTCCTCTTTTCCTCCTGCCTGTCTGTCTGTTTGTCAGCAGTCTAGTGTTGACAGTTTTTTGTGACAGTATCTGAGTTTGACCTTGACTGTCACTGTTAACTCTCAAGATCAAAGTTGGCCTTGAAAATTTTTTCAAGAGCTGTACAACATAGTTTTTATTTTTCAATATGACATCAAAATAAAGTTTCACAAAATCACACACGGCATGAATGGATCTTAAAATCTCAAGTTTTTTTACAACTTAAGAAGCCAAAGATTTCAGCTAATTCCGCTCCAATCATATGGGTAAAGATAATAAAATACACAGTTTTGGTATATAACGCTTCAAGGTCGTAGGTCAAAGGTCATGGTCACATGAATTATGGAAAAGCTTTAGTTTGTTTTCATTGGGGACATAAACACTTTCTTTCTTTCTTTGAGTTTTTAAAACATGATTTTTTTTTCAATAAAATATTATGCGGCACTCAAAGATTAATACACTACACTAGATTTCCACATTACAAAGGTTTACTTCAGTTTCAGTGTAGCTTTGTTTCTTGTTTCTAATGTTATCCTTGTCTCTCCAAATCAAATATACTAAGAACACTGATTACAGTAAATTTAGGTTTTTCTGCTTTACTAAAATTTATTTATTTATTTTGCTTTTAATGTCATGCCCAAACTAATGCACTTACTGTACTCCAAGTTTATTAACACTATATTATTAATAATGGTGTCGTGTAGTGGTTTACACATTCCCCTAACTCGTGAAAGATCCCCTGGTCGAGACCTGGAGGAGACACAAATCCCTTGGGGGTTGCATCGGGAACCCCCACAGCCATCCACTGTGGAGACTCCCTGTGAATAGGAGAGCAGCTAAAATATAGTAATATAGAAAATAATACAGGCTCTCATGGGCATGACAGCATCCTGTTTTTGCATCTGTATGTCTACTATAATTTCAAATTTCATTTTTTATTACTTATTCTTTTATTTACTTATTACTTGTCATTATTGTAAACACATATAAGAGCATCTCAAGCAGCTTATAGAAGGAAATGTTCATGATAGTTTTTTAAAAGCATCTTTGACTGAGCGGAGCACACAAATGTGTTTGCTGTCATATTACGCACATGCCTCAGCCTAAACTGCCTCCATTGTAAAACAAGCCATAATCTATTTTTTTGGCCATTTTCATTTGCCCATTTTTTTGTATTTTGGCCGTTATTATTATTGCTTTTTCATCCCATCCATTTACGCAAATAGCAAGCCATTTGCAGCAATTTGGAAATTTTATTTTGGAGACAGCAATTTCTACGCTAAGAGGCCAAGAGAGAAGGAAAGAAAAGGAGAGTGAAGAAGAGTGACAGAAGGAAATACAGAGGACAAAACTGGGCAGATCTGGAGGAGATTTTGAGAAAGAATGAAAGATGGCAGGGTAATTTCATTGCCTTGACCTGCATGCCTTCAGTTAAATGAATAAAATGTTTTTGGAGGCTGATTCATAGCTGCACTGTGTCACTTAGCCATCCTGGCTGCTATGTGACACTGAAGGATATGGAAGGGGAAGCAAATATCACAGAAGCTGTCAAGGTGCTGTCTAGCAGCTTCCACTGTTTGGGTTCAAAATGAATGCCAGTCTCACAAACTGTTCAGGCACATTAATGCGGACTGGTAAAAACTCTGGTTGTCCAACTCAGATGTGCACTATAACAAATAATTTCTCTACTTAAGCTAAGACGGATCCTTACTTCTTCTGTTTTATTGTTATGATATTTATTATTTACCTAATACTTTGACTGCAGTGCAATGAGCAGACAGAATGATAGTCATTTTACAAGTTGGGATGCAATGATCCAATACCGGTGCTCTATTTTCCCCAGATTTAAAAACTACAACCTCACCGAGAGGAACTCATTAGGGACGTTTATGTAAGACTGCATTAGACTTGGGACTGCTGCTGCCTAAAAACTAAGTTGGCAGCCAAGCGCGAGTAAATAAACAGTGACTAAACAAAAAAACAAAGACCTTTATTTAATGTTTGTTGACTATGTCACGACTGATATTTGATGTGCTTAACAAAGTCAGAATACCTACTGATATTGCATCATTCTGCTTTTAATCATAATAATATTAATATGTTTCTATTTGTCATAGATTTGCTCCATAATAGTTGCTGGATGCTGAGATTCAGTTTTAGTGCACCTTTCATATTAAAGAAGATTAAACCTGAGGTTATTGCTGTCCTTTTATCCATTTGATCAGATCATTCATTTATTTCATTCATTACTTTTTATTTCATTACTTTGCACATTCACAACAAATCCTGTAAAATCGATGAAACTGCTGTGAGTATTGTAAGTCTATAAACGATATGATTAAACATCCATTTGTGTCCACGTCAACACCTACGGCCAATTTAGAATCTTAAATTAGCCCAGCATGCATGTCTTTGGACTGCGGGAGGAAGCCAAAGCACCTGGAAACAACATGCACACTCATAACATACAGGCACCATGCCGGTGCAAACCTTCTAGACACAAAAAACTATTTGTTGGTATATTACTTTATCTTCAAAAACAGGCCTGCTGACTTTTCACTATTTATCTTGCAGTGACCCCTTTAATTAAAAGTAATTATTTCACTTAATGCACAACTATTTTTTTCTCACATCTTTCATATTATATGTACAAACTGTAAATCCAAAATAATATATGTAAAAAAATGTCAAGATACAAGGAAGTCAGTCATATTTTTTAATAACAATTTCAATATTGATTCAAAGGTACTTTGTAGTACACTTACACAATGATTATCAATGGCATAAAAAGAAAGACTTTTTTTTGTCATTTCCCCCCCCCCACAAACCACACAACCCTTCTCCTCTTGGACTCCACAGCACTGCTGCATGGTGGTCACATTTTCTGAAAGGTACCAAAATACATGTGTTATAGCCCAGTGAAAAAAACCAAACAAACCATATGTGACTCATATGTGCAAGTTAAAGACTGCTCTGTGCATTTTTTCCATGTTGAACTGGCTACTCAGGCTGTCTCTTGGTGCCCAGCTGGTGGGCGTTTGACTACAGTGAGTCAAACTGGTGACTTTTAAAAATCGACCAGTTAATGCCAAAGTACTGTGGCAGCACAGTGTTTCTGCCGAGAGGAGATATGCACAACAAAAACGTGAATTTGTACGTTCCATCATCACCCGACGCAGTTACAAAAGTAAAGAGATATTTTTCTGGTATGTGGATGTGCAGCGAGTTTACAGCTGCCTTGTGTTGACCTAACTGCTAGAGCTCACGTCGCTTCCTGGAAGCACAGGCTTCAATGCTTGTGATTCTTCGGTGATCCCTTTAATGCATCTGCACTTCCTGCCTGTCAACTCATCTTTGTTCATCAGCTTTTCCCACTTATGGCACCAAGGAGAAAAAAAAAACGTAAGCAGAGCAAAACGGCAGTGAAAAATTGGAGGCATAGGACAATGATGCATGCGCTCTTAAAACACAGATCACCTATAATGTGAACATATTTCTGAGGAGGTGTGTCCAGATTTGTGCCAAATTTAAGCGGTTTTGAAATGGAACTTACTGGCTAATGATTCGATCATACAATGTTAACTGTGCTTTTTATTGCTCAAAAACAACAACAAAATTCATCCACACTGGATGTCAATTTGAAGCCTCTCTCCCCCTGGCTATTCTTAAAAAAAAAGAAAGAAAAAGACCTCCCTTATTGTTTGTTTGTTTTTTGCTATACCCTTTAACGAAAAATCTTTTGTTTTATTAAAAAAAAAAAAAAAAACAAGAAACAACTGATTAACACTCCCACTCTCCTTGTTCTTTTTTTCTATTCCCCAGTGGTGAAAGATCAGCCCAGAGAAAGGCCTTCATGAGAGTAATCGTGAGCCCGATTGGAAGAAGACATAAAGATGAATTAATTGGGAGATGAGAAAAACTCCGCTTTGGCTAAATCTATTCCAGGTCTTCTGGGATCCTTTAAAAAGCCTATGAACAAAGCTCCAGTGTCAGCAACAAACAAGTGTGGAATCCAGTCCCACAAACCTTTGTGTTTGTTGCGTCTGAGGCTGGGCTAAAACTAATTGAGTAATAAAATCTGCCGTAAGCAGACACGAACAAACTCCTCACATCACTTCTCGCTAACCCACAACAAAGCCACTGAGAAACAAACTGTATTTTCCAAACAGCCTGAACCACATATTCTTATATTTGACACTTTACACAACTGAATGAAAATAATAATAATGATAGTCAACCATCCAAAGATAAAACCATCTTTCATTACATACATAGCATTGAATTACATTCTAGAGTTCTTAACATCACGAGTTAAATGAAAACAAAACAGCAAAAATAAAGTCACACTTAAAAGTTTTCCACTAACAATCGAATCCACATGGGAGGATAAACACTGCCATTTTCCATTAGGAAATGATCAGTTTGATCCACTGTTATCATATCAAGATATTGGCACAGGTACACAGCTTATGAAAACTTTTCTTGCTGTTTTTTTCCAATAACAGACGTAACTGTGGTTCAGTCAGATTTTTCGCAGTGTTTGTCCACCCATTCAAAAAAATACAATGAGAAAAAGTTGGCACTGAGTGGAGAAGCTCGAGTGAATAGTGCTGTGAGGAACCTGGGGTTACATTGCAACTGAAGCTGAACTTTTCCTTCATATATTGTTAATAAATAAGAAAACTCATTTACATCCATCATAAATCTTAATTTTAGTAGCTATGTTTTCGTCTTGAGTACCTAAAAACTTCTCAGTATATATAGAAAAAATATATTTGGTTCTACATACTCAGTACAGATAAATCGGCTCCTTCTGTTTAATTAGATTTATAATAACCCATCATCTTTCTTTATCAAAATGAAGCTTAAAGTAGACTGCTCCGATGAGCTTGGCTGAATAACGATTTTGATAAATCTGGGATGTAAAGAGACTGGATGATGATGAACACAGGCCCTTCATCTATATGCAGATGAGCTTCCTTTGTCAATAAATGAAATGTATTTTTCTTGCTCAGAATATCAGACTCAGTGTTCCAGAAAAACACAAAATGTTTATACTGGCTTACAAGCTTGTAAAAAGTCACTACAACAGATCAGTCAGCAATCAGACACCAACGCCTCAACTATCTCAAGTGAGCAGTAAAAATGTAAACGTCACTTCTGTAGGCAACATTCATCCTATTTATGTCACGAACGCTCTAGTGTCACACACTCTACTGCAAATAGAACCTCATCAGAATTTGAAGCAGGGGCATTAACAAGGATTTTTCTTGTGTTTTCATGTCCACTGCGGTGATCCAAGCTTAGATTGACACAAATGAGGAATATAAAAAACACAATAATTACAGAGGAAGTCACCGTCACATGGTGTGCTGTTCAGAGCTTGGTTTAATTCTCTGGGTGTAAAGAAGTATATTTCATAAATTCCACAGCCTCCTGCTCTGTATGTAAAACGTTAATGCTCTAAAAACAACACTGACCTGGTTAAAAATGTATTTCACTTCCTTACAAATCTTTAAGCCACATAAATAAATACTCAAACTTCTCTTTCATTTCTTATCAGTATAATATTACAACCTAACCTCTTAGTATGAATTATTCCTCTATACTCGGAACAACATTACCACACTGACTACCTAAATACCAAAATATCAAAATGCACATCCTCCAGTAAAAAAAAAAAAGAAAAGAAAAAAAGACAAACAAACAAAAGCAACATGAGACCAGCAGCTTCAGACAAACATACAAAAATACAGTCACTGATTTTTAAGACATCTAATTCACCACCTTCAGCGCTTCGGTTTTCAGTAAGCCGATTGCAGCAAAAGTAGTTTCATGAAACGCTTCCAAAAAGCCAACATTCAGGATGCTGATATTCATCTTGTAATGTTTTGTACAGCACAGTTTAGAGTCTAAATGCTGTTATTTTATCCTGAAAATGCAATCTAGCTTTCAACTCAGTTGGTCGATCATTCAGTCATATTGAGGAATGTTTCTTTTTTGCAACACTACTGCAGGCCTGAGAATTATCTTGAAATAATCAGTATCAATTTCTATCTCTGACTTCCAATAAGAAAGCTAAAATAAAGAGCAGATAGAACTACTTATAACTATATAACTGCTTGTGAGAAAAAGAGAAGAGGGCTTCGTTGCTCTCTGCCTCGAAAGATTTCACCAACACTTTTAAGAGTTAAATTATTTATAACATCCACTAAACTGCACTCAGACTGGTGGTCATCACGATACAATATAAGTACTATAGTGACAAAGCAAACCTCTCTGGACATGCCCTGTCAGAGTACACAACCAAAAGTCTGTGTGGTGTTTACATAGTAAACATTACTCGTTTTTTTCCCCCTGTTACCAAATTAAATAAAATTGCTAGCAAGGCAGTGAGAGAGGCTGCTCCGCCACACAGCACTCCCAGTCAAACTCATCCCTAATGGAGAAATAATGCTTTTTCTCATGCCTCCCTCTGCAAGAGTCAGTGGTGAGGGTCAGCTTAAATGCACCACTCTTGGACCTCAGAGTGAAAACCTTATTCTGTTCAGTAGCAATTCAGTAGAGTAGCAAACGTTTAAAATTGAGGCTTTCCTCACATTATGATCAACAGAGGAAAATAAGCATCGCAGGAGATTATAATATATTTATATCTGGCTCTAAATCAGCATATATGGGTTGAGAAGCAACAGGAATCGTCCTGATAACAGGTCGACTGATTTTATATTTTCATCCAAAAGGTATGAAAAATGACTGTGTCATTTTGATCGGCAGCTGACCGCATCTGGATTAAAAGATATTTTTAAGCGCAGGGATTATCAGTCCAATTCTATAAAGTGCATTTATCAGACTTAGTCGACACATTTTGGGGGGACATCAACAGGAAATCAAGATTTTGCTGAACATGGTCATCACCATTATCAAGAGAACAATCATTAACTGAGTTCATGCTAGATTATTATGAACCATCATGTTTGGGATTCAGGAGGCAGGATCGGGTCTGGTTTTCTGTTGCTTGCTCTGCATTTGTTGTGAATTAGAGTTCCCCAATTTCACCTGGAAAAAAAATCCCATGATGCTAACTTTTTCTACTGTAGATTTAAGGTGATGTCACAGAACTTAAAGAGAATAAGATAGCAACTGATGCAAGCACTGATCCTGTCTTTTCTGCAGGGGTAGCTCTTATGCCTTTTTCAAGGGGGGTGGATAACACGCAGTTGAAGTGCTGAAGCAAGCTCCGTGTTACTCTATCGGCGCATTATACGGCATATTAATGGGCTCCTCCCAAATAAAAGCTCAACAATAGGGCAGGTTAATTTTTAACAACAGGTCAGGACACAGATTATTAAAATTAAATGAGTAGTTGTAGCAGTAGTGATGCAGCAGTTTCAGAAGAAGAAGAGGGGCGAATTTTGTCTGACGTTATATTCAGAAGATCTTAGATGATTTATTCTTTCTCATATACAAAAACCTCTGAGCAATAATCTGAGATTGTTGTTGTGTGCATGTGTGTATTTTTCCATTTGGGAACCAAAGAAAAAATATTTTCTTGTTTTGACTTGGATGCATACCACTAAGGAGACACGACATCAGGTTTATGACTTAATAAACCTGTTCACCCCACACAAAAAGCAGCAAAAAAGTACAACAAATGATGGCACCAACAGTTAATGTCCTTACCGATCTAAATCTGCAGCCATGTCTTAAACAAACTGGACTCTAAACTGAGTAAGTAACGTTGCAAAAATAGGAAATTACCCCACATTTGTTGATTATTTGAAATCAACAAATGTCCTAATTTCATTCAATATAGATTACAAAATGCAAAGAAAATTTTCAACTAATCTCTCCACCCTCCTCCTGGTTCAATTGTCCTCCACAGAGTAAAGAATGATGAAAAAGAACCAGAAAACAGTGTTTTGATTTGATTTAACATGTGCACCTTGTGTACAGATGGATAATATTGCTTTTACACTGGAAAATGTGGAGTATTTATATAGAAAATATCCAAAACAATATAAATAGTTTTACATTTACATCTTTTTTTAAGAAACCACGTATTTACCCACAACTGAGTAAGCTAGACCCTTCCTAACCCCTTTGGCACAATAGTCATATTAATATTATTATATTGTATGTATACAAGACATTTGAATAGGAATGGTCACTCACACATTCAGAGTAGTAACACAGTTTCTGTAGTCGTAACACATATTGGTACTGTATGTTATAAGATAGCTCAAAAAGATCTCTTTTTTCTTTTTCTTTTTTAACATTTGCTGATATGTAAATAAACGTACTTTCATCTGAAACAAAACAGAACTGTCATTGCATGCCCTTAGTATTTACAGAGTCATTTTGTCTGAGTTTGTTCTTGCTGGCTACTGTAGAGCACAAATTCGTAAGTAAACTCAAAAAGGAGGAACCAGACTGTGGACTATCATGATGGACAACAATGCAGCACTTATTTTTGGTGTGTTGTGTTTATCAACGGTCCAATTAGTAATCGCTTTAATGGTATGTGCACACTGTATACACGCCACATGAAGATAAAATGTATTTAAAAAACTGCTCGTGTTGTGTATGAAAACCTCCTGGTTTTAATTTTTTTTGTATTTGTGTTTTTTGCTTTGCTTTGCAACAACTGATTTTCTCGGTTGAAGGAGCTGAAACAAAGCCAAGGCCTTGTTTCTCAAAAGCATCTTAGTAAATATATTCAGTGGCACATTTTTCCTCCAGGTACAGGCGTTGGCACATATATAAGAACACTCTATTTAAAGGTATACCCAAAATCTTAAAAAGCCAAATCTGATCTCCTGCAAATATATGAACTACTGTTGCCAAACACTTTGAGTTCACTCACATTTTCCTCAGTCTAGGATATATGGCACGAAGCCAGACTTTAAAGACTAAACCAATGGACTTAAATTCTTACTGAAGTGAGAATACTGACCGCATGAAGCTACAGGCGGTAAAGAAACAACTAGCCTTATTGTCTTGGTCTTAATTCAATAATTAAAATGTCAAATCTCAAAAACACATTGCTATTTCGTAGGGGATCATTTGCATCTTGCTTCTATTTAACCATGACTTCCTGAAGTATTGTCATCACCACACGGTTGCCAGGCAACTAACAGAGACTTCCTACATTTACCTGACAGATAAAGCATGAGAGTGGTATCGATTGCCTGCTCTTGTAACCGCAGCCAATTTTCCACAATAAGGAAGTATTCCTTTAAGTCAATACTACTTGAAGTCTGGGTAATTTTCAAGTCTGTGTTTTCCTGGATCTGCATCACTGACATTTTTATTTGGCTATACTGGATGTCAGTCATCATCAACAGTCAACTAGTATGGTCTTGTGAGACTAACAGTAATGTGGCAGCAGTGTATTAAGTAAACCTAACATTTAAAAAAAATCTACCTAATGCTCAATTTTTGTGAACATCTTTGGTTGTTCTGCCACCTTTGTTTAAAAAAAAAATAAAAATCATAGCACCTGAGCAACAGATGGACCTCATAGTGGCTGAGGAGGACACTCCCCAGCTTGAATCTATCAATTTGCACCCACTGACATTATAGATTGCCGTGATTTCAATTAAACGCATTCAGAGCACTGTCTGTGATAAAACAGGGCGACTGTGTCTTGCTGACATATTGTATAGAGAAAATGTCATGACTGGGATCCAGCTAAAGCCTCGCAAAATGCAGTGTTAAATGTCACACATCAACATTTAGCTTTGAGATCAGACGTCTGCCAATGATCCACCTGAATCTCATTTAATGACTAAGATGTTTATGGTAAAACAAGGCCTGGTCTTTTCAGTCCCTCTGTCGTCCTCTTTCTCAAGTCACACACAGAAAGCTACAAAAGGTTTGGTCCCAACAGCTTCAGGAGTCATGTAGAAAACATACATTCAAACTTCTGAAGAAAACTAATTGGAAGAGTAGAAAATACTGAAATGATCGCAGGATAAAAGAAAGCCGTGAGACAGAAAGGGACCAGGGACATAAATAGCTTGGAGCAGATTGGGAAGCTGAATAAATGAAAAGGTGGTTCTTAACATAGTGCCTGTATATGTCAACACTGTTGATGCAATGCACTTTGTCAGAAGCGTGTTGGATTTAATAATCAAAGAAAAATCTGTAACCTCATACATATTTACAGTGTTTCCCTTACATTGTATTTGTATCAGTGTGCCCACAGTTGTGTTTGTCAATGTGCACCTGTGTAAATGTGCCTACGAGCCAATGTATGTGCCCTTGATAGCCTCTGACGATTCTTATAGGCTGAAGGAGTCTTTATTCATCAATACTGTTTGCTGTCATGTTGCCATCACATCTGATTAACTAAGATACAGTAAAAATACACTCACATTACCCCGCACACACACACAGACACACACACACACACACACACACATCCACAGTCTCTAATTAGTTGATAGCCAAGTTACCTTAAGGCCACTACCCAAACTTCAATGATGAGTAGCCTCAGACCCTCACAAATGATCCCTGGCCTTACTGGTGCCAAAACACTTCAAAGTTATAGTGGCCAATTTTGCAGTTTTCCATCCACATTCGTGAGAAACGGCAAGAAAATACAACATGGGCAAGTTTCTTAGACTCGCAACTCACTGCAAACATGTAAACACAAACACAGTTTGGTGTCTTCACCAAACTTGTCCTACATTTGTCGAGCAAATGGATTTGTCTACCCATTATCTCTTCTGTTTACAAGCTGTGTTGTTTTTGAGTGCTTTCTTCATTTCTGTGATTCATCTCTGCCTCACAGTGAGGATGAACTCTGGCTGTAGTTTCTGAGTGTCAGTCTGGTGTATCTGGGCGAAGGGGGTGAGGGGGGAGGGTGGGACGGGACTGGAGGGAGACAAAGACCTGTCTCAGAGACAGGTGAGCCACTGCTGGAAGCCAGAGAGTCACGGAAGGGTGACGGAGGAGTCAAAGCGATTAGCTCCTCCTCCAACTCTGCCCTCCTCAGAGGGGAGTCGGTGAGGCAGGTGAGCTGACCCCCTCGCATGGGGGAGCGGGACGGGGAGGCCTGGGAGTGAGGGGGTGGCAGGGGGTAAGGTGAATGAGGCATAGAGTGAATGGGACAGCCACCCCGGCCTCCAAAGCTTGATTCAACAGGAGGAAGCGGCTGGACATCAGCGTAGGTGGTGAGGGTCGGGGGCATCTGGAGTTCACGGGGTAACAGATAGGGGTCGGCGGGATGAGGAGATGGAGGTGTGTGTTTCTGCATGTGTGAGTGTGATGGGGAGGACGAGAGCATCATACTGTTGAGCTCCGTTATGTTGGCAGTGAAGCGGTTAACCACACAGCTGATCTGATCCATCAGTGAACTCTGGGGCTCCCCTGGGCGATCGTCCACAATAACCAATCTACCGTCACTCCCTGTAACAATAGAGCCGCTGCTGGGAGGACCGCAACTGCTGCCGCTGCCGGCGCTGCAGATGCTGCTCGGATACTTTGGAATACTGCCCATCTGAGGCTCCTCTCCCGAACTCGCTCCTATTCTCTGGCTGACTGTGCTGATCGGTGAAGGCGTCTGTGGCCGGTATGTGATCGAGTAGCGCTCCTCTGCTTCTGAGAGCTCATACAGGGTCTTGTCGGTGACATTGTCAAGATGAGTGGGGAGAGAGGACATGGACGGGAGTGAGGGCAGAGGGACATGTGGTGGCAGGTCAGCCCCACTGCAGTAATGTTCCTCAGGGGTTTTGGAGAAAGGCTTAATAACAGCAGTCTGATTGTTCTCTTTCTTCTTGATGTGAAATGACAGACGCTGCCACAGGTGGTTCCCACGTGAACTGCTGCGCTCTGTCTGTGCCCACGACACTGATTTACCATTGGAGCTACAGAAAAGGATGAAAAAGAGACAAGAGAGTGATGGGGAAAGATTTCATTTATTTTGTGCATGCACACAGTTTGACAAAAGGCTGTCTAAAGGATTACAAACATTTCTCTTACTTCTTTGAACTGAAGACACATTTTTCTGGCATTAATAATAAGTATTATTTTAATATTCTACTCAGAGGATTTGCTTGTGGTTCTGTTATTACTGTATGGCACACAACACTGTATATCATTCCAAACCCAAGATAGCACTGCTAAATTCATTTTTACATTTGTTTATCCTACAGTTCGACTCATTATGCTGCTCATTAATATTTTAAGTCTTTCTTGTTAACAGTCGTGTGAAAAAGAAAGGTAGAGATCTTGTATGAAACTAAGTACACCCTTACTGCTTCCACAGGAACTAAGATGATAAGTAGCAGCGAGGTGTTGCTAATCAAATCCACTTGATTAACTGATCATTAACCATTGTGAACAATTCTTTTAAAACAGAAGTCTTGGCAGCACATTGCCAAGGAGGAAAATATCATCAACAATGCTCTTAGTTGTACATTTGTTGGTGCCCTTCAATCTGGGATGGTAAAGAGACCATTCTCAAACAATTTAAAGTCCTCCACAGTGAAGAAGAACTAACAGACATTCAAAACAATTGTCAGTCTTCCCAGGAATAAATGCCCCGGCGAGGTGAATATGTGCCAAAACCCAAGAGCTACATCTCAGACTCTACAGGCCTCAATTAACATGTTAAATGTTAAAGTTAATCACACCGCAAGTAGAAACAGACTGAACAAGTATAGCTTGTTTGGAAGGGTTTGCCAAGAGAAAGCCCCTTCTCTAAAAACAACATAGAAGCACAACTTTACAAAGTTGCATCTGAACAAATCGCAAGACGATCTGAGAAAACTCATATAGAAATTTGTGAAAGAAAGTGATTGAATCATACAGTGCATTTAGTACTTCACAGGACTGTTTCTTTATCACATGTCTGTGTTGATTAGTACTGTCAGTTAATACTATATATAAAAATGTATCCAAATGGAGCCTTTACTCGGACAAAGAAACCAGTTTGACTTTATAAACGTAGTAATTTAAAGCTTATAAAATCAGTAGCTTGTTCTTCAGTGTTCTGTCAGGTTCTTTCATCCTGCTTTTATTTCTTCCTCCAGCTTACTTTTCTCCCCGCTTCACATCAGTCACAGCGCTTCCACCCTCTTACCACCACCTCCATCCCTTTGTCAGGTTAATTAGTGTGATTAATCTAAAGTTGAACTCCTGATTAAAAGTCACACCGCCATGGCTGGGAGTGAAACGAACTGAAATCACTCTGGAGACACACAAACCCACACACAGGCTGTGATGCTTACACTCACATACACACACACACACACACACACACACACACACACACACACACACAAACCATACGCCAGGCATGTTGATTGAGCAAACCTGACAAAGCCAAGAAAGAGTTGATTATCTTATCTTAAATTTGATCCTATTAGAAATAGGGGTTTTGGAAGGCTTCTTGAGGGGCTACGGTTCTACCAGAGCCATTACAAGAAGAGAGAAACCACTTTAAGAATCATAAACAGAAGTTACTAAAACAATATAGAAGTATGAGCCATCCATGCCACCAAAAAGACAAATATTTGCTTTGAAACTAGTGGAGCATCACCGGTGGTGATGTTGCACTGAAGCAAGTGAAGTTTGCAGCTCCACTGGAATTTGCAATTCAATTATGATCAATACCTACACCCTTACAGGTTTGTTCACACACTTACTCACACATTTGTCTAAAAGTGTGATCATCTATCATTAAACCTTTACTGGGTACTCACTGAAATATTAGGAAATCTAAATTCAAAAACCCTACAATGTTTTTTTTAATTACTTTTGCATGTCATTTGTGTTATTATGGCGCAGATCAAGTTATTACATATGAATTCTGATCTGTTAAAGGCTGGACAGAAGTTACGAAAGATCACAAATTTCACAGAATTAAGGTAATTTAGATTTTATTTAAATCTAAATTACAGATTGAGAGAAAACATCAACTTTTATCTGAAACTGACTTTTTTTTTTATGAAGGAATCAGCTTGTTGATGAGAGCTGGGTCTCACACTACTACCCACAGAGGTAACAGCAGTTTATATTGGAATAGTCCATTGTGTCCAAGCCTCCAAAGAAAGGGCACTGGATAAAGACCACATCCTAGAATGTACTCATCTTCTTTTTGTTGGATAATCACCTTGAATTTGACTCTTACAGTCACTTTCACCACACATATTACTACTGTGATATCTGTGGGCATCCGAAGAAGAACATTTGGCACATAACACCACAAGCCATCATGCACCTGCTCTCAGTGCAATGAACAAGGCAGGAATAGTTTGACCACACAACACCCTTGCTGCTTGCCACCGCCAGATTTGGCTCCCTGTGATGTAAGGGAGCCAATTTTTAAAATGAGACGAGCAAAATTCAAATCACATTTGTTTCTTACTTTTAATGTTTGGTTTCCAAACTTTAAACCTTTCACTGAAGATTTCAGGTTTATCACTATTTATCAGAACCCACTGAAAAGATTCCAGGTAGAACATTTATAATAGTTTCCACCAGAAAACAAAACTGATTCATGTATGGGGACAAGTCGATGAACCCTGTTAAGGTCTGTTTACTCCCTTAATTTCTGAGAATGTCCTGAAGGTAAATCCAGTATTTTTCCACAGTTCAGACATCAGTCAAACATGTCTTTTCTTTTTCCTTGGGTTTGCTGGACTCATGTCTGTATGTGTCTGTTCAGTTTACACAATGACAGCACCTCAAAGGCAACAGTTTCCAGCCCTGCACTGAAGAGACAGACAGCCCTCTGCCAATTATCACCGCCCACAGAGGATTACAGGACCATAAGAGAAAAGGGGAAGAGCAAAGTAAAGCGAATGAAGAAGGAAACACTTGTGACATTTCATATAAGAGTGTGATTGAAATCTTGCTTGCCAAGCGGGGTGTGCTGGAGGAACCTGCTGACAAACAAAAATATTTCTTGTCTATTTTTTCTCCCCTTTTCATTTCGGGCAAGTGGCTTTGCGTCACTCCCTTTGTGTCTTTTGATCGGTTCCTTGTCACTGTAGATGACTTGTGGATGGCCTTAAGCAGGGTGTGAAAGCTATTATGTCTCTTTGATCAAACTACTCCTTTACCCTTTTCTTTTCTTCTTTTCTTAGCACTTCCCCTCTTCATCTCTCTTTCTCTCTCTATGCATCTTCTTCTCCATTTATAATTCTCTTTTTAGTATTTTCCTTAACCCTTCTTCAGTTCATTCCAATCTCTTCCTTTGCTGTATCTCCATTAGGCAATTGTCTGCAGTTCATGTCAGGGTCAGAAGAACAGTCAGGCAGACTCGATGGAGTTCAGAGAATCAATCTCTTAGAGAGCTTAAACACACCGACACACACGTACATGCACACACCATAAATAGTCTCAGAGTGGGCTATTGGAGAAATGGTGCCTTGGAATATAACGGAAGAGCAACCCGGCATTAACCTGGTCAACAAGCCTCTTGGGTACACACAATCCACACACGCAGAAATACCTGAGTGTCTCTCCAGTGGAGCCTCTCCGTTTCCACAGGTTAACCAGACTGGAGGAGCGGCTGGCAGCTGAGGATGATTTGCCATCGCCCACATGCATGCGCACCACCGTGCTAGTGGTGAAGGCACTACGCACATTACGCTCTGGTTTAGCCAGAATGATGTACACCTGATGGAAACGGTTAGATATGAACAGTGACTACTTGTTGTCATTTACTGCAAAGATAAACGGCACTATGCAAATTTCTGGAGAGACTTTGATTGCGTTGGCTACACAAATTGGTCTTTTAATCTTTTTTTTTTAGAATAATAATCAAGCCTCTCATGACTCACCTTAATATTCTAAACATATTATAAAAAGAAAATTCTCAAAAGAAGCTTCTGCTAAGTATTTTTGATTGACTGAATTTCTTGTTTAGGCTTTTTTTTTTACTGTAGTGACACTGTACGAGAAAATCTAGATCCTGATATTACAAGTGCTGAAACATCTGTGATTAAAATATCAAAAGAGATGTTCTCTTGAATCTTAGCATTTATCTAGTCAAATATTTGACTCAAATTCTCACAACTGGTGGGGAACAACAGTGAGCTCTGTTGCAATGGTCATTTGAAGCTTAATGTAGTTTATGCACAGATTTAGATTACAACTATAGTCGGATTCAGGTAATATTCATAAAAACAACAGACAAGCAATCAGAATGAAATGAAAAGCAATTTAAGCAATGCAACCTTACCTTGGGTACAAACATGCAGCACAGAGCCACAGTGGCACTCAGGCTGACACTGAAGCACATGGTGATAATTTTGTAGTTAGAGCCAAAGTAGATGGGTACAAATGCCAGCCAGATAATACAGGTGGTGTACATTGTAAAGGCAATGTACTTAGCCTCATTGAAATTAGCTGGGACGTTGCGGGTCTTGGAGGGAAAAAGAAAGAGAAGCATAAGTAAACATTCCTTCATTTCCCTTCACAATTGCTGTTGTGCATTTCGCTGTGATCAAGAATAATAAAGCAAATGTAGACGTTCTTTACAGTATATACAGCGATACACACTCTTAACCCCTTACAGTTGTCATTTTATTGCTGGCCACACCGATCTGTGCGAGTGAATTAGGTGAGGCATTTGGTCCTTACCCTCAGCCTCCAAAGTTAAATTGGTTTACTCAGCTGCTGTGTTTAAAACTCGGTTAATTTATTTGTTTGAAGTGCAGTGCATTTATCTTCTGTCTCTTTTTACAATTCTGCTCTCATACTCCGCAGAAAATGGATGGCCGCTGGTCATGGATAATCACAACATTGACTTTATAATTTGATTGGGGTAACATAATTTCATTTACTGCCGCCAAAAGATTTTAGAGAGGCAAAACCACAGTGGCTTAATCGTTTTTTTTCACATTATGTCTGTGTAAACCTCCTCATATGTAGAGACACTCATACAGAGTATCTCTACGGATAACAACACACTGAACTTTTATTGCATGTCAACAGCGCTTAGAGTTCTCTAACTGGCCTCTAACTGGCAGCTTTACCAGTTGTAACAACATGTTTCAGTCGTGTTCGATACTGTGTTATAGAAATAATGCAAAATTGTCACAGGTATTTTTGATATTGAAGTGGTAATGGGAAAAAGTGACAAACACTATCTCGTACCTTGAAGGCATAAAAGGTGCAGCTAAGGATAAGCAGGCCGTTGTATCCCAGCGGGGCAACCACGCCGAGGTTAGTGGTGTTGCAAATGAGGTTGACCTGGCGGATGCTGGGATAGTCGTGGATGACCTGCAGACACCAGAGGAAACGTGACATGCGTGTTATCCAAAGTGTGACAACACTGTTGCTGTCACGTCTTTAATACAAATAAGAATTGACCGTAGGAAGTCAATGGCGGCATGTAAAATTACAGTTATGGAAGTAATTTCACTGACATTTCATGATTATGCTGCCCACTTCTGATGCACAATATTTATTGGTTTATTGAAAATGAATTCAGGCATTTCAGCAGATAAGAACCAAATGTGATGGTAATCAACTTTACAAATTATATGTGCTGTCAGAAAATTTTAAATTGAACAACTACAGACTTACAAGTAGATGTCTCAATATCCAGCTAGGCTACATCCATTTAGGGGTATACACTAACATTTTAAGCTTTGGTCTTGTTTGAATTCTTACTGCCTTTTATCTGCCAATCAAATCAATTATTTATAATCAGTGAAATTTCTGTTGACAATCAGATGCTCAGTGTAACACCTGAGGAAACATGTGAAACCGGTGAAGTAGTTTAACACATTTAACAGAACTCAAAATACAAAAATCCAATAAGACACTCTCCTAATTTCTAATAGGGCAAATCTGCAATCTGTTATATTTCAAACTTAACATCCTCTGGTTATTGTTTATTTTGTTTTATTTTATTTATCTTCTGATTTGTCTCCTCCTTCTGATGATATTTTTTCTATTAAAACACACAGAGCCTACCTCCGGGGGCTCCATGAGGAAGAGAGCCACAATGATGCCCAGCTGTAGCAGTATGAGGAGGAAGGCAATGATAAGCTGAGCACAGGCAGACATGAAGCGAGGTTTCTTTGTGCAGATCTTCTTCTTGCTTCCTGCCAGGATCCGAGCAATGCGGTTTGTCTGGGGTCAGATTCCAAACATCATCAGGACATATAGTACATACTGAATATGCTGCAATCTGCGTTCTCCGTTCCTACAGAGCACTCACTGTTATTATGCAGACATATCAATGAAAAACACATTAACTGCACACTTTTCACAACTTGTGGACCCACCATTTCACTCAGGCCTTACCTTGGTGACAAGTGCAGAGTAGCTCATGGCAGGTGACAGGCCTATTCCCAGTCGCTGGAGGTAGCAATGGATGACGTGGGGTTTGGCTATGAGGGTAAAGGTACACAGGTATCCCAAACAGATACCTGCCAGTATTATGTAACACAGTTCCCTACTGGAAGATTTCACGACTGGAGTGTCCCGGAATCTGAATATCCACATTCATAAAGACATGCAAGCAAGAATTTAAATAAACAGGAAGGAAAACAATTTCAAAAATTCAATGATTTTAAGAAATAAAAGGGATATGTTACCTAATAAAGACTGCAGTGACAAAAAATGTAGCCATTAGACCGAGGCAGGCAAATACCACAGCAGCAATGGGTTCAGGGTCTCCCCATCGAAGGTATTCCACTGGTATTGGGTCACAGCCTGGGGAGGTGGGGGACATCAGTTTGTTAATGTATTTTTTCAGAAAAGATTATTCACTGATCATCAGTTTACTTGACATGTGACACACAGGAATATATATGGATAATAAGATTTAGGTAACAATGGCAAACTATTGTTCAGCCTTTACTTTATGCTCATTCTCACACTTTCTTTTTCTTATATCCAGTTTTAACCATTCTGAATAAAATTGGACTTCGGTTGCTTTCTAAAGGTCCAACAGCTTGCGTCGTGGTTAGAGTTGTACATGTTAGACCTCCAGGCAAGAAACGCTTGCGAGTTATCCGTTGTGCCGAGCTTTGCCTGCAAAGTATGCAACTTTTGTATACAGATGTGGGTCTGATTTAGTATAAAAAGCATGAGAAGCAAACAGGGAGGAAGGAAGGGGGTTGTTGGTGTAGGTGCCCAAATGAGATGATGACTGTTTAATTACTATCAGTATGAAATCTCTCCACTATTGAACTATGGGACCTTTATTTATCACAAATTACAGTTTTATTTTTTTCCCTTGCACCTCCTTCACTGCTATTTGGAATACTACTTCTAATAATACTTTACAAATACGTCTTTGTACTTCACTTTCCTCTTCTTATCCATCCTCCTGGTCTTTCTTCCTCCTTCCCTGTCATTCACCATTTCTTGTCTGTCTCCTGTTGCTCACCATTTCTTTGTAATAATCCATCCATCACTCTGCCTGCTTCTATTTCCCTGAATATCTTCCTTATCTCTCCTCATCCTCATACCTCCCACCTACTCCTATAATTCTCTACCTCCATCTCTGTCTTCCTCATAGGCAAGGAGATAAAGTGTCATTAATTAAAGGGACAGTTCTAATTACGAGCCGTCTTAATGCTTGCTGAATTATTGGTCAGTCTAGACATACTTTAGAGGGAAGAAATGCAAATAGTCTCTTTCTAATTCTCTTTCTGCCCCCTGTACATTTTATTTTTTAACCTTTTTTTCTTCCATTTTCTCTGCATGCAAACAGAGAAAAAGATCATTAAAGAAATAACTTAAGAAATCCATAAACTTTGTATTTAACATGGTTAACAAAGTTTATTAAATCAGTAATGAGGTTAGGTCTAAGGGCGTAAACAAAAGCATAAATGGGAGCCAAAGGGCCAGTAAACAAACAGAGAAGCAAAGTCAGGCAGGACTTTCAGACTGAAATGACTGAAAAGCCCAAAGTGAAATATTAATGGAATGAAAACAAATTAAAATCTTTCTGAAATACAATTAAAAATAATGTAATGTATCCGTATCTGTTTCTTTGTCATCTTAAGAATATTTGTGATGTTATGTTTATGCTGTTAAATCTATACCTATACAGCTGTTCCACATAATAAACAAACTCAAAAACAATAACTACAGTACCTGTCTTTTCCAGTCATACAAGCTCAAGACCACCCACTAATGACAACGTGAGGTGGGTGGAAATTTAGCTCCAATTAATCTAGATGCTGGGTGGGAAATCCCAGATCAGTGTTTCTCCTCGTGGGCTTTCTCAGAGCAGTCAGAAAGCATTTGCAAAGTCAGCAATTTGATAATTAGTTAGTTCATGGAACCTGCAGGAAATGCTGCAACGCTTGACTATAAACCAAACTGGTGCACGAAAGGAAGAGTGACCATTTGAAGTGAGCAGTCAAAATAAAGTTTTTCAAACAATCTCAGACTCAGACTGTGGAACTTTACCAATCAGTGAAGAGGCTCAAATCCCATAGCTAATCCTCCCTTTTTCTCCTTCTTTCACTCTCCCTTGCTGCTGCTCATGATGGAGCCTCTATTCATCTCTATCCCACTTTCACCGTGACTTTATTTTTCTCCCAGTCTTTTCTTGTTTTTGTTCCACTGCTGTCTGAAAAACTATTCCATATCCTTTCAATGGTTTTCGCTCCCACTTTGCTTCTGTCCTTGTCAGCTGAGACCTTGCTTTACCTTTTCCCTCTGCTCCTTTACCTTTTCCCCCCTCCCCTTTTTATCTTTAATATTTTTTTTCCCTCAGATTTCTTTTGGCCTCAAGGAGAAAGATCAAAATGTCTGCTGGTGGAACAGGGCAAGCAGTTTGTTTACACCTCATTATTACTGTTCCATATAGCCCTGCAGGGGGACACGCAGCACTTATTGTTGATGAAACGAGACACATGCATGTAGTCACACACTCTGAGCCCACAGTCACGAACACTAACGAACACACGGATAACCCCAATTAAGCCTCCGTTCCTTTATCTTCTTTCTCCACTGTCAGCTTTCTGCTGATCATTTTCGCACTGATTTACTCCCTGTTTCAGTTTTTAAAGATTCTTCTGTCTCAGACAGAGAAGCTCCCTCTGAATTTTCAGCAGGGCTCAATTCATGTTTTAATCATTGAGCTTGGTGAGGAGCTAGCGTGCAGTATAATGAGAAGCTGAAAGAACAACAAGGCAATATGCAACCTCTTCGAACGCAATGGAGAGGAAATAAATTTTCATTGCAACTGAAGTGTATTTGCATGGCAAGCCGCTCTCGTTGCAGAATAATTAAAACACGAGTGACCATGTTGGTAACAAATTAACGATATGAGAGAGAGGGAGTGGCTGGGAGGAAACGGGAATGGAGAAGAAGAAACTAGGAGGAGGGAAGAGGAGGGTATGGTAAATGGATGCCTCTCACTTTCTCTCTCTAGGGTAACTTGTGCAGGATTTCCTGTGCAATGCTAATATGTAATACACACTGACAGGCTGGATTAAGACAAAAAAATCCATCATGTGAATATTCTTTATATCTTTTATGATCCCTGGGGTATTTCTGAGATTGCAGGTAAAGATACCGACCTGTGAGGTCATTATTAGGCCAGGAGCCCAGCTCACAGGCTTGGCAGGTGTACTCATCAAACACAAATTCATTTTCTTTGCAGGGGGTGCACGTCCAGCAGCAACTCACTTCACCTTTACGGATCACCTGAAGGAGACAGAATACGCACTCACGCCATAAGCAGAGTTCAAACGAAGCCACTGTATTAATGTGAAGCTTTACTTTCAGTCATGTCACATAAATGATCTGTAGGAGGAGCAAAGAGGTCTGGTATAAAAGTAGAATACAGGCTGAGGTGAAAGAGGTGTAGGCTGGTAACGTAAACATGATACAAATCAGTTTGTGATGATAATGAAAATTCCTCAAACACTCATCATACTAATAATTTTATTATTCAGTTATTTTAATCTAATTCCGGGTCTACTGTGTGAAAATTACTCATCTTACCTTAATCTGCCCTTTGTCACAGGGGTCACTGCAGACTGACTTGATCACGCTCTCTTTGCTGGGCCAGATTTCATCATCATCTATTTTTAAGCCTCTGTTGTCCCAACTGCCGACGTTTATGTAGTCATAGTAGTCCTTCCCCATCTTTTTGAAGTTCATTATTTCATACCTGTTAACAAAAGGTGCACATTGAACAACAGTGGGAGGTTGTTTGCACTCCAAAGAGATCTATGACGTCTCTGCACAGTTTAAAGCACCTACCTGCCGGGTGAGTCTCCGTTTTCATCAAATAAGATTCCTTCCCCTGACACACCGGTGAAGTTGGTTTTCATCAAAAAGTCCAGAAGTCTAGCCCCATCAATGGGTCGCATGGCATCACACAGGCCCTTAAAACACATAGATGGTGATGTCGCACCCAGAAAAACAGTTATGACTATCAACTTTAACAACATAAATTTCCATAATTTTATGGAAGTAAATTGTGTACAACTGGCCTTTCAATTAATTATTATTCTCAAAACATGTTCACTGTACTTTGGAAGCAACACAATGTAAAGATAAAATTTAACCAATCAGCTGTTGAGGTGAGTCGGCTCGCCACATTCTAGAAAAAGTGAGAAGGACAGTGTGGCAGTATGGTTTCCTATGCAGTGCCTATTCTATGCAAGCCAAACAGTGCAACATTTTCACAATCATCTCATAAAGTTTAGTTAAAATTAAGCCCATGTTGACATTTTTGCATTAATGAATTTTAAGTCATCCCCACAAAGTATGTAGAGGTGAAGCAGCACCGCCGTTTGGTGCCAAAAATACAGAATCGTGCTGCTCTATACTTAAAATTTAGCATTTTGTTTTCTGAATTTCTAAGTGAATACGAAGTTTGACATATACTATCAGTGTTTGGCATCATTTTAATTTACATTTTCCTGAATAAATGCAAAGTGGGGTCCAAAGTCTATTATATTTCCGTGTAAACCTCTTTAAAAAAAAAAGTTCTTGGGTAGTGATGTAGCTCGCAAGTTTGAGCAGCTGTGCCGAATTCTGAAATTCTACTGCAGGAGCCTTGGTTCAAGTGTCTCCCTCCCTTCTCTCCTGTCCACTTAGTGTCCTGTCAAAACTAAAGCCTAAAAAGAGCCCCAAAATAAAATCTTACAAAAAGGTCAGCTTTCCTTGTTCGGTTTCTTCCTTTCTTTGAAACATGACAGCTAGAGGCTTGCTCAAGCAAACACACTTGCATTTTTGCACCTTTTATTAGCTGCGCCTCAATTTTCTAGCAAAACATTACTTACTAAGTAGTGTGCTGAAAGTTGGAATCGTGGCATCAGAACTAAGTGATAGCATCAGACGTAAAACTGTTATTGTAAGCAAAGAAAGACTAAGTGTGCATTAGATTATGGCTAGACCTGAGGTCTGAGAGGGAGTGTATGGCATTTGACTTGTTCAGAGCACAATCAGGACATCATCATCAGAACATCAGCACAACAAGCTTTGTTTGCTAAGAGATGAAAAAGTAACTTCATCACAGTAACACAGTGCTGTGTGTGGAGATGCAAGCAGGAAATAATTAATATATTAATTAATTTTCTTTACCTGTTAAGAGTATGGGATGTATTTGCACAAATCTTTAGAGCTTTAAATACCAAATGCAAACTAGGACAGGACCTAAAATGTAACCATTTTACATCGAATTCTTATCCTTTAGTCCTTTTCCATTAGTCTTGCTAAGCTGGTGGTCTGTTTTGGTGAGTTTGCTGAGAGTCTCTTATATGTAATCACCATAGAAACTGCTCGATCAGCCCAGTTTAACCTGCAGGAGTTTGTGAAAGCTCCTGTAACATGTTTTACTTTTGCAGCGGAAATAAATATATGTTTGGGGAAAACAGCTGTCACAGATAATGAGCTCAAAAAATAGTCTGAAAATAGTAAAGTAACTGCTCCACAGGCGCTGCTGAAACCCTTCAGAAATCTCAGCAAGACCTTGGAGAAGGATCTTTACTGGTGTTCCCAGACTTTTGGATACCAACTTACATAATGTGATAACAAGTCAAAAATGGGCCGCGTGGCGACTGTACCATGGCATCAATACTTAGGCTCTGTAAGTCCTGCTATTTTCCCTCTCCATCTCTTCATTACCCTCATTTTGTCTGTAGTATGTCTTAGTGTACCCCTCCTTATTCATCCACCAGAGCACCACCTACCTTGTAACCTGGGCAGAGTGACCGTTGCATGTTATGCAGGCCATATGCCATTGAGTAGATGGCGTTAATGACAAATCCCATCTTAGTGTCCTGTGCATATTGCTGCCGAAGTGACTCTCGCTCTGCAGAGGTGAAGGGGTAGAGTTGGGGGAAATGGACAGTTGGGTTAGTGAGGAACAGTAGGTAGAAAAAAAACACATCAGGGAAACTCTTAATATCCCCTTTAGGTTTTATGAAAAAACTGTCCCCCCCCAAACATCAAAGACTGCTGTCATTCCTCTTCCTCATCAGTTACTTTCCACCTCCGTGTCTCATTTTCTTTCTGTCTCTGTCTGTGTCCTGTTCATTTGTATTTCACGTCCCATTTCATTAGAATACATGAGACACGGGTCCCTTTGATGCTACGCTCACACACTGTTTTGCCTATGAATGGGGGGAAAGGAACAGAGAGAGAAAGACATGGGGGCGGATAGAAGCTGAAAATAAAGGGTGGGTTCACTCACAGCCACACGAGATGGCTGCAGATGAACTGGAAAGCTCTGTGCATCCATGTGGTCTGTGTGTAGGTGTTTGACTGTGTGTTCACACATTCTCTTTGTTTGTTATTTGCATTAACAGCAGCCATTACAAAAACCTATCAACAGAAATGCAGATTGGTACTGTGGCCTGTTATGCAGACTCAAAACAATATATGTTGTCTGCCAACAATACAGCCTCTCTTTTCTTTCAGTATTCAAGCACAGCTGTAAATTTCTGGTGTTATCCCTTATGTGAGTAAAGGGACTTGACCAATAACAAACCTAATGTAAACTATAGTAACTCCACCATTAAAAATGTTCAAGTGCAATAACGGCAGTCTATTTTTGACTGTATTTCTATTTCTGTCTGTACTTACTGCTGCAGGTGCGGTTGTACTTGCTGTTCTCCTGCGTGTGACCTTTTAGTCGACACTGAAAACGATGCTGCCAGAACTCTGGAAACCAAGGGTTTCTGTGATTGTTTTCAGGACGAAGTTTAAGGTAGTATTCATCAAACCATTTCACGTCAGCCGACTGGAGCTTGATGGTAATCCCGCCGGCCGCTTCCTTAACATAGCCATCTGTCACATCATACCTGTCCGCCCATCCATCACTGCAGAGATACAAATAAAATGATGACTAGAATTAATTCAGTCCAATTATCTGTGCTCCACTTTTTCACATCCAAACAGGATTGAATTTTTGGGTAACAGATGTCAATAATATGAGAGAAGACCAACGTCAAACATCAAAATCAAAACAGACAAGCAAGAAAGCCCTGCAGGAACACCACAAAAGCAGAGGAGGAGTTCTTGTAGAGTACAGTATCTCCACATTTGGTGCATTTTTTTGTGCCAAGACAGCCAAAATGCAGCTCAAGTATGCAAGACTGCAGGAGAAATATTAGGAGAAATGAAAATAATGTCAGTAGTTGATATTATCACAATACTACCACAGAGTTATTTCCCACGATCGCTTTGGAGTTTGGACAGTTTTTCATGTCATCTAATTCCATTAAATCACACAGAGAATGGCCATTTCTGCACTGCACAGTTACATCCTGATTGTTTGATTTTAAAATCCAGTGTGGTGGTGTACAGAGGCAAGTCTCACTGCCCAAAAATGTATAAATCTAACTGTATATACATGTGCTATCAAGGAAGCTTCTAATGAATCTTATACTGGTCCTTTATTTCCCCTCGTAGTTGAGCTCCTGTGTATTTATTTATTTGGCCTTTTTCAGCTTTATTTGTCAGGCGCAGTGAGGCGAGGCCAGGAAAGCAGGGGCAGAGAGAGGAGGGGGAAGACATGCAGCAAAGGACTGTGGGTTGGGCTCGAACCCAGGCCGGCCACTCTTAGCCGCTCTTACGGCATGTGGCCACCCTTTTAGTGCACTGAGCTAAACTGGCGCCAAGCTCCAGTGTTTTTAATGCCGAATAGAACCATGACTGACATCCTCATAGAAACTCCTCCACTATAGGCTTTTGACTTCACCAGATGCTATCCCAACAAATAAACTGCAGTACAGTCTTTTACAGCTTATGTCAACTTCCCAAATGTGCCCCATCTACTCAGTCTACATCATTTCGTTTTGTTTACTCTCTCCTTCAGTTTTTGTATTGCCTCTAACTTCTCTCCGCTGACTGTTCACAGTAAATGGCTGCCTATGTCTGAGCGTGGTTCAGCTGAAGGTCTCTTCCTGTCAAGAGGAAATTCTTCTTCTCACTTTCACTAAGGTGGGAAGAAGGGTCAAATTGTGGGATTGTCTGGGTTTGCTTAAAATCCAAGGTACCTTTTCACAGCAACCGCAGAGGAAAGTGGGCCATTCGAGTTTTATTATATCTTCACAGCTCAAAATACAGGAAACACTTAGGGGTGTGCAGGTTTAGCTTGAGAGGTAAAGCACAGGGTCAGCACTATGTCACTGTAACAAATAAACCCTTTTTCGCACATCCACACGCAGACACTGTAGATGACATTTACTTTGTAAGTTTCCCAGTTCCCTTGCAGGAATGGAAGAAAAGAAAAAAAATTGAAACAGAGTGATAGGAAATCAAACTAAAGTCAGAGAAACAGAAATAAAAAAAGAGAACTGCCGTGAAAGCTGGCACAAAACCAACGATTATCAGAGAGACAGATGACAGGGAGGCAGGGAAAGCTTATATCATTATGGACAATGTCCAAAAGTCATTTTATTGCTGAGAAATAGACAGAACTAGGATGCACAGACACATAAACACACACGCATGCATACGCCAGCCGGGCTCAGAGACGATCTAGGTCAAATGGAGTATTTTGGCTGCAGCTCAGCAGCAATGCCTCGTCAGACACCAGCAAGACGAATATAACTTCCTCACAATGCACATACATAAACTGTGGAGACATATCGCTGCATTTTGCATTTTTTGGAGGAGATTTGGGTTTACTGTTCCTCAAGGAGGAACAGATGGCAAAGTGAGTGTGTCTGTGTGTGTGTGAGAGAGCAAGATAAAGAGAGAGAAGTGGATGTGAATGACAAATCCTCTCTCGTCCTTTCACAACTACACCCAACAAGGCCTCAAGCAAGACAACGATCTTTCTTTCTTCCTTCCTTCCTTCATTCTTCCCTTCTTATTTTTTTCCTCTCTCTGAGCCTCCGGAGAACAAAACTCATTTTCTCCAACAGCATTCCTTGCAGTGTCTGTCTGCCATCAAGTGCATTCCCCCTTTTTTTTATTCTCTCTGTTGTTGCTGTCACCTCCTGCCATGTGGCTGTTGTTATAAATCAAGGTAGAAACATTTCTAGATTGCAATCCATTACATTAAACTTACAAATATAAGTGCACAAGGGTGCAATGTGTGGTGTTCTATTGGCATGAAAGGGCTGGGGGTTGATGTGCTTCTATGAGGAAAGCTTGTTAACCTCTTTTAATGCTTTTATTATAGCTCTTCTAGTTATTATTTTGGTTATATGAAATTAACCAAAACAATGGATGTTTGTTTGATGTCCATTTCCATTGAAATATGGTTTTATGGGTTTCATTTAACAAAATAAATGAATAAATAAATGAATCAAACTTCCAGTGACGCACAGAATAACCAGCCATGGAATATCCACCAATTTCACAGATTGTTGTAAACATCACATTTTAACTCGATTTGAGATCATGTGTCTTTAAAATGACTCCATAAAAAGTGAAAGTCAGTGGAGCTGAATTTTGGCCGCTGACTGCAGTAAATGTTTGTCTATGGTGCCATGCAGAGGATGAGGGATCGATGAACAGCTCCCCTGCGGCATGAAATGAAAGGATTTGGGATATTTATGTGAGATTTTTCCTCCTGGACTTTGTTTAACATAGTGTTGTACTGACATTATGACACACAGCAGGTTCCAAAGCAAGACAGCAAGAAAGCAAGAAAGAAAGAAAGCAAGAAAGAAGAGACTGACAGGCAGGCGAGTGAAATCACAGAAGTAGAAAGAGACATGCAGAGGTAAACAATCAATGATCATTAATCAGCACCATCTAATTCTCATCTCATCAATGGGTTTCTCCTTTTTTCTCTGACACAGGTTTTTTTCCCCCATCTGTTTTTTTTTTCCTTGCCTCCTCTCATTATCGCCTCACCTTCAGCTTTCCCTTGAGCCCCTTTGCTCTGCTTTTCTATCCTGTTCTTTTTTATTCTCCGGCTCTGTCACATTCCACTGCAGCCATCTGTAATTATGTGCCTCTCACTCTCTCTTTTTTATGCCTTTTTTGCCTCACCGACTTCATTTTCTTACTTTTCTTTCCATGGATAACGCCCATACTTTCAATACATAATTACTTGTTAATACACAGGCACATTTCTCTCATTATTCTTCATGTTTAGCAATTATACTTTCCTCCTTTCCTTCTTTAACTTGCCACTACTTTGGTAACTTTCCAGGTCACACCTGCAGCTCCCCAAAAAAATTTTGCAACATGCACACTCTTCCATTAATCATCCTCCAATGTTAAGTAATGGACATGGAAACTTGTGGTTAATTATAATTAAGTATTTATTTTAAAGGTTTTTGCGTACAAAACTTACAATGCTCACAAATACTCAATGTCTCCCCCTCCGAGTGCACAGCATGTAGCCAGACATGATAGCTAGTCAAACTTCCCCTATGCTTTTGGTAGCATGTCTAGTTTCACTGCAGCCACTGTTGTTGTTATGCTACCTACTGCCAACCACGTGAAACTCACAAATCCCCTATTTCTAAGAGGACGTGCTTCAGCTGTGGGATTAAATCGTTGAAATCAGATGATTCTCTTTTATACAGCCCATATTTATAAGCAAGAAAATTTTTAAAGCAGCATTCATGATTGTATGGGGGTGCATTAATGCCCCTCGGCATGGGTAGCACACCCATTAATGCTGAACGATAAATCCAAAATTTGGGGCAAAGTATGGTGCCATCCAGATGACAACTTTTTTTTTCTTTTAATTTGGCCCAGAAAATACCCGTCCACATTCTCCATGTATTACAAAACAAAAATGGAAAATCTCTGGCTTTCCATACTCCTATGGTTTACTGCAAATGTACTCTAGCATCTGCTAGCACCAAAATGAGGAAAACTAAAATGTAAAATGAAAAGTTTTCTTGCTTTCAACTATTTTGACGAGTGAACTTGTTTGGTTTAACGCAGTGCTGAGTTCTGTTCTGAATTTCAAATATGAATTTTGAATACTGTAATTCATGAAAACCCTTAAATTCTTTGCTGTTTTGCATCACACTTTATCCTGAAACTGCTAAACTCATTCTTTCCTCATGAATGTCCTTTTACAAAACCTATACTCAATCACATTGCTCACGCGTTAATAATAGGATAACACAACTTTTCCAGCCTTTCATTGCTCTACCAGCCCAACTTTTGGCTTCACACTCACGCTAATGACTGCAGAGGAAAAATAGAAAACAAAGATCTGCAGTGATTTATCAACAAACTTCTAATTGGGCCCTTCAGAAAGCAATATGTTTTGTGAGCTCTCCAGTACAATTGCTGCAAATGATATGTGCTCTGTTCTCTGTCTTGCATAAATAAAATAATAGTTTCTCAGATGGCTAGATGACTCCCACACATTTTGGAAAATGGAAGTTGTCTCCACAAATAACACATTTTCATCCAAATGCCAGATTCCTATTTTTAGTTTTTCACTGAAACATTTTACGGCTGTTCACACATGCAGTTCACTGTTGTGCTCATGTGCAAACTGTCGTTTCTTTAAACAATATGCAATATCACTTAGCTAATTATGTATTAAGTAGCATTTTTTAATCTGAAAGTAAGGACTATTAATAAAGGACTGAGTTCACATACAGAGCCTGCATTAGACTGCTTTAAGGTGCCTTACATGTGAGATGTGTCACATTCAATTTTGCTGTGGTGCAGTGATACTTTTGTAACACTGCCTGTTTGGTATCTTGGTGACTTGTTTGTATCAAAGTAGGCTGTAGGCGGAGGCACAGTCGGGTGGAATCTTGGTTCTTTTTCACACTGCAAACTGTAACGTTGTTGTCAAGGACAAGGACATGCTAGAAATAGGTCTTTTTTAAATGACTGTACAGCACCTACATATAATTAATGTGTTAATCTGAATGTTTCAAATACAAATTACTCACAGTCTGCTAAATATTTGTGGATTCCTGATTACTAAGGAGCTGCAGCATGCTAAGAAGCAAACCTGCACATCTTCAACAAGGATATTAGGATCCTTTAACAGAGTGAACTCACTTTGTTCAGGTACAAAGTGCCAGCGATTCATTGCATGGACCACACTGTTCTACAAAGCATGAGAGAAGTTGGTGTGATATGCGATGACTGACACTAGTTTCCAGCACACCCACTGCTAATGTATGGTAATTGATTCATTTCAGTTCCCACCTCATTTGTGAGCGCACAACAGGCAAGCTGCATGCTTCCAATCACAAAACCACCAAAGGTGTGTGAGGTTTGTCATCACTATGTATTTAAAGAAGCTTTGTACTCTTTACTTTATTGCCAAAAAATGATTAAAGCCTACAGTTTTGAACAAAAACACAAGGATGCACTTGCGATATGCAACTGTACAGGTGACGTCACAAGTCTGTCTGTTTGTCTGTCTGTCTGTGTCTGACAGACAGACAGATAGACAGATAGATATATATATATATATTAGTGGTGCAACGGATCACAGTTGATCCATAATCCAAAACTGATCCTACTCCACGGTTCGGCACGTACGTGATCCGAAGATTCGAAAAAGAAGGAAAGAAAGTATGTCTATGGTGTGCGTGGTCAGTCTGTCAAGCGATAGTTATGGCCAGCGCTAGCAGCCCAAGTGGAGGAGCAGAGGAGTTTGCGGCATTTAAGCAGCCCTTTGCTGCCCAGTCCGACCGGGCTAAAGGTATTACAAAAGCTACTGGGGTGTTTAGCTGCAGACGGGAGGCCGTATTCCGTTGTGCAAAACAAGGGGTTTAAACTGTGATGAACGTGCTTGAGCCACGCTATGATATCTCGTTCCGCGTCCACTTCAGTGACAAGATTGTACCCAGGCATGTATGAGCAGGAAAAGTTTAAAGTTATGGCTGAACTGTCCCAGGCATCTTCTGTTGCCCAACTACAAATGGGTGGAGCTCCAGGTCAGCGGAAAGCCACGTGACCGTGACCGCTTGTTATATCACAGCGGAGTGGTAGATACAAAGCCCTGTACTGCCCTATATTGCGCCTTAATTTGTTTTTATATAATTTCGTGGAATGAGTCTAGAGTTGAATGTTTTTAATAGGCAAAAAAGACTTAAATAAGTTAATAAGTAAATGTTAAAATTTTGTCTTTTTTTCTTTTTTTTGCTGATCCAAAAATTGATCCGATCTGTGAGTTAAAACCGTGATCCAATCCGAACGTGAGATTTTTGATCCGTTGCACCACTAATAAATAAATACATATATATATATATATATATACATATACATATATATATATACACATATATATATATATATATATATATATATATATATATATATATATATATATATATATATATATATATATATATATATATATATATATATATATATATATATATATATATATATATATATATATATATATATATACATATATATATATATATACACACATATATATATACACACATACACATATATATATACACACATACACATATATATATACACACATATATATATATATATATATATACATATATATAAAAATTCCCCACTCGCCCCTGTGGGCGGTCAGTCCTTCAAGCTCGGGTCCTCTACCAGAGGCCTGGGAGCTTGAGGGTCCTGCGCAGTATCTTAGCTGTTCCCAGGACTGCGCTCTTCTGGACAGAGATCTCCGATGTTGTTCCCGGGATCTGCTGGAGCCACTCGCCTAGTTTGGGAGTCACCGCACCTAGTGCTCCGATTACCACTGGGACCACCGTCACCTTCACCCTCCAGCTCTTCTCTGAGCCCTTGGTATTTCTCCAGCTTCTCGTGTTCCTTCTTCCTGATATTGCTGTCATTCGGAACCGCTACATCGATCACTACTGTCTTCTTCTGCTTGTCTACCACCACTATGTCCGGTTGGTTAGCCACCACCATTTTGTCCGTCTGTATCTGGAAGTCCCACAGGATCTTAGCTCGGTCATTCTCCACCACCCTTGGGGGCATCTCCCATTTTGACCTCGGGACTTCCAGGTTATACTTGGCACAGATGTTCCTGTATACTATGCCGGCCACTTGGTTATGGCGTTTCATGTATGCCCTGCCTGCTAGCATCTTGCACCCTGCTGTTATGTGCTGGATTGTCTCTGGAGCATCTTTACACAGCCTGCACCTGGGGTCTTGCCTGGTATGATAGACCCCAGCCTCAATAGATCTTGTGCTTATATATATATATATATATATATATGAAGAGTAAAAACTGATTATGTGCATACCTGTAGATGTATCTGTAAAAAGACAGTAATTGTATACAGTAGTCATCATACATCAGGCTGATCAATCACTCTATTTTTGATCACAATGGCTGTTTTACATGACATCCTCGCTCTGCCTCTCTCCACATGTCTAGGAGCCGAAGGCCGTCGCCATGGTTTCCAGCCCACGCTCAACCTGCCGTCTGTACTTTGTGTCTCATTAGAAGCACACTGGATTTTAAGTGTATGCACGCACGCACACACACACTCACACACACTTTTCTATTCACTATTCAATTAACATCAGGCACCCCATCTCTACCAATATTGGAAATGCTATTTGCATAACCGTACAGTATGCCAGTGTTGTAGGCCACTGCACCACCTTAAACAGAACTTTTAAAAACCAATTCTACATACAGAGGCCTGGGGCAATTGCCTTTCCATTCTGTTCATTCAGAGTATAAATAGAAACTGGAACTCATTTGCAAATTATTATTAATTTTCAGTCGGCTCTTTCTTGGTTATGAAATCTATCTAAGCCAGGCGTTTCCAACTCTTTAAGTTCCAGGCGAGGTCTTCCAGGTGGACCAAGCACAATGAGCAAATGAAAATAAAATTTTTTAATGTATTCCCCCTTGCCATCACACTAACAATGATTCTTATGAAAATAGTCTCATGTGGAAAAGCAATTTACCCTTCCATCGATCAACTTGAAGCCGTCTCTCAGCTGACATAAAGCAGGAGAGAGGGACACACACCCTGTCTAGAGTATGCTAGACAGGGTGCCAGTCTATTACAGGTCAAACACAAAGAGAAACAGACAACCACACTCTCATATCCACATCTACAGTCAATGAAGAATGATCAAAGAACCTATTCTGCATGATTTTGACTGTGGATGGAAACCAGAGAAAACCCATGAAGGCAGACTGAGAACAAGGGGGGCTCAGCTGACCAGGAGGTTCAAACCCCAAAACAAACAAAGTAACGTAACACATAATGTTTACGTGAGACAATTTAAATATAGTTCATTCTAAATTATTTGTGTTTCTTTTCCATATGGATATTTAAAGAGAAATACATCACGCACGAGCAATATTTATGTAATCCTTGCACCTAGAAAAACCCTGTTTCTACTTGCTGTCTCCTTCTGTTGCATCTTGATTTCTCTCAATTCAGCCATTCTTATCTTTTAAATTCAATTCAGTTTTAGATGTGAAAAGATGTGCAAGAAAGACAAGATGATCTGGCCCATTTTGATCCTGAACCGTTATCTTTATTAGGTCATTTGAGATACACATATGTCTATTAATCACCCGCAACAGCAATAGTCATTAATTTCTGGTTAGTAGTCACAGATTTTAGATGGTTCTTTTGTGATATGCCATCCCTTTTGCCTTCAGAGATTCATCAAGGTGTTGGAAAGATTCCTTTCGTTCCATATTCACATGACAGCGTCACATAGTTGCTACAGATTAATCAGCTGTACTTGCATGATGTGAATCTCCTTATTGGATTAAGATCTTTTGACTGTGGAGTAGGCACATGCAGAGGGGGGGGGCTAGAGGGGCTTGAGCACCCGCCCCTTTCCTGATGGGTGCCCAAAGTGCAAACTTTTTAAAAAAAAATTATTATTATTATTTTTAATGTGTGTGTGCGTGCGGAGTCCTGTCTGTGCCCCTCAACAATAATATTTAACTATTAATCACAGTTTTGCTAAATAAAAGGATCTGGCTTGCATCAGTCACATGATCACTATTAACCAATGATCGCCCTTGACGGCAGAACGCGCTGGTTACGAGCCGGGAACGAGCTCACAAAGAGCACGCGCATTTGTTCCAGTCCGGAGCTGTAGGAGAAACACAAGTTAACTCAGAGACACAGACTGATGCGACAAAACCAGTAAGTAGGTGTACAGCGTACACTGTAGTGTGTAGCACACAGGAGTATTAGCTTATTACGTACACGTTGGTAAGTTGTCTTGTTGCAACGAACGAACTGAAACAAATGAGCGTGCTGTGTGTGCAACAGCGCGACAAACATTACCTGTCCTTTTATTAACTGCACAAGTAGTGCTGGTCATAGCTGCTGGCTACCTGTGTAAGGCTGTAATGGGTCTGTAGCTCTGTCACCGTTTTAGGGAACATATTTAGTTTTAAAGTAAGTTACAGAGCTTTTCCTGCCTTTCTGGAGGGATTATATTTCACTAAAAACGATCTAATATGCATGTCCACATAATTATGCATTATTATAATTATAATATTTTAAAAAACACACGCTGTATTTTAAAGAACATACATTAAGTGGTAAATGGCCTGTATTTGTATTTTACTAAAGCGCTTTACACATCCAGTCATTCATACACTGGTGATAGCAGCTACATTGTAGCCACAGCCACCCTGGGGCACACTGACAGAGGCGAGGCTGCCGGACACTGGCACCACCGGGCCCTCTAGCCACCACCAGTAGGCAACGGGTGAAGTGTCTTGCCCAAGGACACAACGACCGAGACTGTCCGAGTCGGGGCTCGAACCGGCAACCTTCCGATTACAAGGCGAACTTCCAACTCTTGAGCCACGATCGCCCCAAGAAGCAGATTATATTAGATTTATATTTTAAATAAGACAAAATTTGGATTTTACAGCAGTAAAATTATTGTATCTCTACAGTTTAAAAATGTAATAAGCTTTGCCCCTGCACAGAGTGGATAGTGAAACAAATGGAATCATCATAAATACATTATTTCATATTTATTACTTCCCCCTCCTCATTGCTTTATTATTGTAGCTCTAGTGATAAATAATAATGTAAGGATTCTGGATCAGCACCATGGATGCCCATAGTATATACAGTATTCTGAAGAAGTCACTGTGTGTGCGTGCATGTGTTTGTTTTATGTAAATGGATTTTTTTTAATTATTACTCATGATATAACATTGTCCAGACATGCCTGGTAAGGACATGAGGAGGAAACAGTAGGAGCTGTGTGAGGCTACTAAAGGCAGTGCTATAACATTTTTCTGTCATCATTTTATTATAGATTAAGTGCAAGAGTTGTTAGGTGTGGATAATTAGATTATAGTTTATTGCAATAGCAAGTTGTGCCTTGTTCTCAGATAGACAGCAAGTGGAGAGTGATATATGAAATGATGGGATGGAAGGAAGAAGAGAAGCAAAGAGTGATTCACAGGCAGAGCCTAAATTATTTCTCACAGTTTTTTGCTGCCTTATGGTTCCAAGTGCTGTCACCAATCTTTGCATTTTGTTATTATCTCATGACACTTGTTTAATCAGCTACCATCTCTCCTATGGACTTTTTACTGTCTACAGTCTCAGATCAACACAGCCCTGCCCTCCAGTACTATCCACAGCAACCCCTCAACAGCAACATTGTACCCATCAGGTAAAACATCAGCTACGTTTGCTTTGCCTTGTTGCTCATATTAGATTCTTGGTGAATGTGTGTTGTTGTTATTCACCCTGTTTCAATGTGCCCCTTTTTAACTTTGAGCACCCGCCCCTTTAAACCTCTCTGCACGGCCCTGCTGTGGAGGCCAGTTGATTACAATAAACTCACTTTCATGTTAAAAACACCCAGTTTGAGATGATTTGAGCTCTCTGACATGGTGGATTTTATCCCGCTGGAAGCAGCCATCATGATTACACTGTGATCACAATAGAATGAACATAATCAGCAATGATTCTCAATAAGACTGTGGCATTTAAATGGTGATCAATTGGTATTAAGGAGTCCAGGTTGTGCCAAGAAAATATCCAAAACTCTATTAAACCAGCAGAAGCCTGAACTGTTGATACATGGCAGGATGAGTCGATGCTTTTATGCTGTTTATGCCAAACTTTGACCCTCAGAAATGTTTGTCTGCATACCTTGGCTGTAACAAGTGGTTATTTCAGAGACCGTTGCCTTCCTGTCAGCTCAAAGCAGTCTGGCTATTCTCCTCTGACCTCTGAATTCAACAAGTCTTTTTCACTCAGAGAACTGACACTCACTAGATATTTACTCTCTTCAGACAGTTTCTCTATAAATCCTAGAGATGTGCAGGAAATGCTTACTTGGAGCTTCAGTGGATTGTTTTTACCCAAGCACTGAGCTACTGCGATACGATTGGCTGATTTGATATTTGCATTTACGAACAGACAATAATAATTAACAAAGATGCCATGAGTGTAAGTCACAGGATTTCAGCAGAGCAGAAAGGTGAAATGAAATGCTTAGTGTAGCATGACACAACATGTGTGATGAACTTCTACACTAAACTAGGGCTGCTCAATTAATCAAATTTTAATCTAAATTACGATCTGGGTTTTCAACGATCATTAAAAATGACTGAGCCAATTATAAGCACCTCCCTCGTGCTTTACTCTCGCGCTGCTCTGTGTGGCAAATCGAGCGCACCTCTCTGCATTTCGAACACGCCTCACAACAATTAAGAGGACCCGAGGAAAGCTCGGAAAGCTAAGCAGAAGTTATTTGGAGAGGAGAGGATAATGGCTGCTGGAGAAAGAATGCACTTCAGCAACTTCAGTGGTGTGGAAACATTATGGGTTCGTGGAGGCAGACGTGGATCAAGTAGACATAGTGTGTAAACTTTGCTACGGTGTCGTAGCTGCACCACAGAGCAACTAAACATAGATGTTTACATTTTTCATTTATTTTTTATATTGCAAACCTTTGCACTGTTATCAGTATTTGCACACTATTTTATATTATTTTTTGACAATCTTTAAAGCCATTATTCAATACATTGTTATTGTTAAATAAATATCGTCAAATAATCGAGATCTTAATTTCAGTGAAAATAATCGTGATTATCATTTATGCCATAATTGAGCAGCCCTACACTAAACTGTAGGGACTGTACAAACTCACTGAGATATGGTGAAACTGGAAAGGTTTAAAGCTGAAACTATTGTGAGTGAAATCATGACCTGGCTGTATCATTGCACCCCAAAACATATCTTTGTTAATCACTTCATCCAAATTAAAATGAGTAAATGGCACACAGCATTTGTGATTCCACAACTTTAAATTCATCCATTCTATTGTTTCTTCCTGACCTCAGTTGTGGTTGCAGTTGGTCACGATACAGCTGTGGATGTTTTGCCCGAATTTAATTCCCAGTCTCACTTTATTAATATAGAAATTTGGATATCAGTCCAATCATTGTAGTAAAATTGGTTTAGCTCAGGAAAACAAGGTCAGAGATTTTGCTTTGGCAAAATACTTGAATCTGATCTGAGGTTGTGCTGCCAATAGGTCACTTTAGTAATTAATGTCTGAGTTCAATAATAACATGCTACACGACCCCAACCCACCCACTCTCTAGCTGCCATGGCAACCTGGCAAAGATTCTAGATGAGCATCTGCTGCTTACAACCATAAAGAGTGCACACACGCATAAAGACAGAAACACACACACACCAGTGGTCCACCAGCAACATATGACAGCTTTAATTAGCTGGACAGACAAGTCGAGCACGTGACTACACCTAGATACTGTAGATGCTTACAACTGGAAAGTAATTGTAAAACGGAAGCTGGTGGTCCAACATCCGACAGCCTTACATTCACTAATTTTGAAGTAAGAATACAAACAAGGCAGATGTCAAAAGGATCCAAGTCACTGAATTTGGCCGCTTCATCTTTTTAAAATGCTGCTGCTATTGTAGCTGAAGGCTCCCCATGCACAATAACACAGCAACAAGTGTCAATTTCTGTCAGTACACACAGCAATCTGAGACTTTTCAACCAAACAGGAAAATCACAAAAGTAGCAGCTATGTCTCTCACGTCAAGTTTTAAGTGTGAGGACTTAAATAGCAGATGCAAGATAGCTGTAATTTCCCCACAGAGGTATAGTTTTGACTCCACCATTATTATTGGTATGATTTATAAGAAGAAAGCAAACAAACAAAGAGGCACGGAGTCGAATGGGAGTTTAACCAACAAAGCCTGCATGCGCTTGGAAAAGGCTGGGGAAAGAGAGAGATTGGTTCAGTGACGCTGTGCCGGTGTGTTGTAGAAAAAAAGAAAAAAAAAGAGCTTAGCCTGAAGGTGAAGCTGCTAATTTACTCATCAATCTACATTAATAACCTGACCTAAAAACTTTGGGTCACTATGGATAGAATAAGAAAAGAACAATAAGCTTCCCATTTTAGACTCTGTCTTATAGAGGGGACAAGAAGTCCAGTCATTTGCGAAGGGCTCAGAGGAGGAACACTGCTCCTCTAAGATGAATAGAGCCAGTAGAGGTGGTTCAGGAGTCAGACTAGGCTGGCTCCTGGATGCCTGCTAAATGAGGTGTTTCAGACACGTCTCACTTGGAGGAGAGCCTGGGGTAGACCCAGGGTTCGCTGGGGAGATGACGTCCCTTGGCTGGTCTTTCTGATGACTTCAACTGAAAGCGGTAGCCACTCCTGAGCTGTGCCGGCTCATCTGTTAATGGCCTCAGCCAAACGGAGGTCAAAGTTCACAGTTACAACAGCAAAACTCATTAAGCCAAATGTCAGAACTGTCTCACACATAGACAGAGCGGCGCTAAAGTCTGAGCGTGTGTGTGTGTGTGTGTTTATGTGTTTGAGACAAAGAGAAAGATGCGAGGCCAGTCTCCATGTGTGTGCCCAACTGTGTAATTTTGAGACTGATCGGACCACTTTACATGCCCATCATTCAATAACACACACACACACACACACACACACACACACACACACACACACACACACACACACACACACACACACACACACCTGCTTATCTTGGCAGCAGGTTCACTTTTACTCATCTATTGATGCCACACTTCATTACCCTCTGTCTCTGTTTCTTTGACACTCTTTTGCTTCTCATCTTTTCCTGTTTGCCTTTTTTACTACATGTGGACTTTCAACTTATCCTAACCTTATACTGTAGCACTACAATTTATTTATTTTTCTCACATTTCCATTTTATTCTACTCTCTCAGTTGATAGCATTTGTATTTTTTTTACAAGAATAAAACTTAAATTGAGAGATTATTCCCAATATTTTTCTAGAAGAAGCAATTAAGTAATGCCTGATACAGATACAAGCACATGCACAAAAGATTCATATTCATAAACACAAGCAAAATATATAGACTCTATTTGCATTTGCAGACAATGGTCACAGCTTTATATATTATGTTATTGACAGTGTATAATTAGTTACCTTTGATATCTACAAAGACACAGAAAGAAGCACCAAAGGCATATAGATTTTTGCAACATTATTTTTCCCTTGATTTGAGGTGTGACACAGCGACACATTCCCTCAATGCATTCAAGTAAGACTGTGTTCATGAGAACGAGACATGGAGACAGACAACCTGGACATATAATGCCTCAATTGTTGCTTTTACAGAGGAAAAGAGAAAAACAAAAAACCTGAAAGTGATGTTCAGACAGCCCATTTGGCTCACTCTCATTCATTCTGGACCGACACACTGCAGAGAAGGTCATTTGGACAGAAGGAGAAGTGATGGAAACAAACCAAAAGCACTTTCATAATGGAGAAAAATGAATGTTTAAATCTGTTACTGCAGTACGACAGTATTATCCATTTTCCAGCATGTTAACGTCCACAATACCACTGACCATCTGGACCTATTGAAACTTACTCCAATACCGTTTGTAACCGAGTTGCTGTCCTTAGAAATAAAACAACACGCAATTAGGAAGAAATGTTTTGATCGTGTTGCGAAAACCCAGCGCACAAGGTCAAACCACTGCTGCACCACACAAAATCCACCACTACGAGTTTGTGTATTTTTGATCAGTGTATCCCCGGTGACAACTAAATCTCAAACCATCTAATGCAACAAATGTGTGCAGAATAAACATGGAAAAACAAAATTCAAATGACAGCTCACATTTGCATTTACACTCAAAAATAATAATAATAGAAACACCACCAAGCTCTTTTGTTGTGTGATTATAACAAAAGGTTTCTCAAATTTGCTTTGATTTAATTTACTTGACTTTAACTGTGCTGCAGAGTGCAAACACAAATTTAAGTAGACAATGTACTTCAGTTTAAATACTGGCAGACATTCTATATACCTACTTTAATTTCTTCATTTTAGTTTTATTTAAGTTATGACTCTACTAATGCCCTAAATTCTTAGAAATATTCTGCTGAATTCTTGAAATTAAGTACAGTGTGTGTGTGTGTGTGTGTGTGTGTGTGTGTAAGGACCAACACATCATCATAATTACAATTTGAATATTTAAATCTGTATGAAACTGTGGTCTCTGTCCACATATGTACAGATTTTAACTGTAATTCATCCTGCTTGTTTAAGTCTGACTTCATTATCTATTGCTGGGTCCAAAGGCTGGTTCACTTCCCAAAATTAAACAAACTCAGGCTCCACTGAGACTTGGTATAAATTCTTTCAGTTTCATTAAAATGATCAGTGTGGCTGTTCTCTCCCCAGTGTTGCAATTAAGTTTAAAGTCCAGGAATCCATGAAAAAGAGAGGAAGTTAGCAAACAAGTTTCCAACTAAATATGAAATACCATGTTCTAACTGAAAGATTTTAAGTACAATACGCTGCTATAACTTTGGATGTGAACAAAAATGGAAAACTATATAGAGAATAGCTTACATATAAAAGAAACAGAGCAACAACTAGGTTATACACACAATAGCACAGAGAAGTTAAAGGATAAGGGTTAAAATTTTCTTATTAAAAGTATTTGTTGAGGCTGAAATACCATCATACGATATGGGATGTTTGGTCGATGAAAAAGAGAGCATCCGATATGACTTATCCACAAAGTGAGGTTAGTCATTAATATGTTGCTACACGGTTCGGTTACTATTAAGGTAATCTAAACCATGGAACCTATGGATTCCTATTAGTCAGCTTAATGTCCACACTGGAGCCTGTAGCCAGTTCCAGGGTCCCAGCCAGCCAGTGAATTAAAACCTAGGACCTTCTTGCTGTGAGGCTACAGGACTAACCACTGCACCATGGTGTGTCCGCGCATATAATACTAATAAGAAGAAGAAGAATGAGGAGAAGAAGAAGAATGAGGAGAAGAAGAAGAATGAGGAGGAGAAGAAGAATGAGGAGAAGAAGAAGGAGAAGAAGAAGAAGAATATTTTCCTTTCTTTGCTCTAGTAACTGAAACACTGAAGAAAAACACATAAAAGAAAAAAAAACATCCAGTGAAAATAGGTGCAAAGAGTGAAAATAACTTGCAATTGAGCATTGCCATGAACGGAGACAGATACAGAATGAGAGTACAAGGTAGGTTAGAAAATGGATGAGTGCAGATAACAGAAATTATTCCCCTCCAGCTGTGGTCTTTGTCTGGATGCAGTCAGGTGTGAGAGCAATACACACATACACACACACACACACACACACACAGTTGGTCAAGAGATGTACATAGTCACCGGTTCACTAAAAATCTCATCTGCTGTGAAAGGTGTGCATGCATGTAACTAGGAGTGAAAAAGACTTGGAAATCTCAGTATTTGGGATGATCACCTACTTCTTGTTTGTCAATCGGTATTGTTTGCCAAACTTTATCAGAGAAGATAAAACGTAGAAAATAAGTACAAGGGAGCAATAAACAGCAAACCAGAGAGAATGAGACCGATGATTGAAATACCAGAAGGCGTGAAAAAATAAAATCCACTGAGCTGAGAAAGAGAACAAGAGAGAGGTGGGGGGATAAAGTGACACAGATATGATCTCTAGGGAAGAGCTAGAATGAGTGGAGGGAAAAGAGGATCAAAAAGGAGCTAGCAGCATTCTGTAAGGTGGATAAGTGTGTGCTTTGCAAGGTTATGAAGAAGAAGAGCAGTAATGTTTGAGGTGAAAACAGTCGAGTTGTGCATAGGGATAGGTATCGTTTAGGTTTTATCCGATACCGGTACCAGTTATATCCGATATATCCGTTATATCCGTTATATCAGTTATATCCGATACCGGTACCAGTGCTTAAACTGTGCTTAAACGGTGCTCCAACCCGTGCTTAAAGAATGGAGAACACAAACTTTGTCCAAAAACCTCTCATGTTTAGCTGTTTTTTTGTAAAACAGATAACAATGTTAGCCTTTTCTGCAGCTATGGGGCATATATGGTATCACTCTTGGCTGAAAACAGTGCTTAATCAATGGAAAAAACACAAACTCTGTCCAAAAACCTCTCATGTTTAGCTGTTTTCCACTTTTTCTTTGGTCATTTTAGTCTTTTTTGCCAGGGTGAAGGGAGTATCTGCCATCAAACAAGAAGACAGCCGCATGTAACTACGACGGTGTTTGCTAGTTCACCTTACATGCATTAATGTAATAACGTGGTTAGCCTACTCAACGTAAATTACACACGGACAACATTAAGCTACTCACGCAGAAAAGACCGGCTGCTACTGCCATCATCATCCGTCATCATTTCTGCGACACTGGCAGGGCTAGGGGCCAGGACTCTCCTCTTCGGGTTCTTGGGGGATGTTGCTAACTCCGGGTCCGATAACAGGCACCACACCCGCAGTAGATGTGCTCGGTGTGAGGTCTCGCAGCAAGCTATCAAATACGGTGCATTTCTCAGCTTTTAAAAAAAAACGCTATGGGTCGCCAGGTGTTTCATCAGATTCGAGGAGTTACCTCCTTTGCACAGTATCACCTTAAAGTACTTGTTGCAGGCTGCTGAGTTTGCATCTTTTGCTGTGAAATACAGCCAGACTTTGACCGCTTCGCCTTGGGCATTTTTAATCTGCAGCTCTGCTCTAAAAGAATGTACGTACCTGGGCCCGCCTACTGTCCTTGGAAAGGTAAAATGATTGGCTAAAATCCAAAGTGTATGACATCTCAGGAAAAAAAAGCACCGAAAAAAAAGCACCGAAATGTGCGCTGCTTTTCAGTTTGGTTACTACCGTTTACCCATCCCTAGTTGTGCAGTGGAGAAAGTCTCATCCCTGGACATCGAATGCTGCAATTTTTTGAGAAGCTATCAAAGAAATACAAAGATGCCCTTTGGCGTTTGCGTTCTGATGCACCTGCAGCAGTGGTACTGGATAACATTAGCTAAGAGTGCTGCTTTAAACACTGTACAAGGAAGAGGCAGTGGCAGTAGAGTTTCTCTGCCAGCATGGATACCGAAAACCAGCATTCCTGTTTTAGGAACAAAGTCTTCATGGGAGGCAGGAAAGGCGGAGGTGGCAAGCCATAGGTTGTCTGATTTCCTTTGTTTTTGCTTGCAAATTACTTTTTATTAAGGTTCAGAAGAAGATTTTGGTTTGAGTAAGGCCTTCTAAAAATAAACCCCACATCCTGAAAAAGTGCATTCAAATGTGACAGCAAGAGTTCTGAAAGAGCATCTATATGTGATGAGCTGACCAATCTTGCCATTGCAGTGACCCCGTAACACTGCACTAAAGACAAAAGGACTTTCAGACTTCAGCAACTTTGACACAACAGCAGAATTTGGGTCCCTGGGAATTAGAGCAGGGTGGAAAGAGAGAGAAGGAGAAGGAGGGAGCGAGAAATATGGGAATGGTGTCAGGGTGAAAGAGATAGAGGAAAAACAGAGGCTGTATATTCTGCCTATTCCTCCTGGTCTCACCTCATCACTTTTTATTGCTTCACACATAAAAGTGTCATCTCTCATATTCAGCACCGCAGACATTGTAATATCACCTGCTGAGGTAATACACCACCAAGGTAACATTACTCCCCCCACCTCCCCACCTCTCCATCTTTCTTATTTCTGCTTATCTTTATCACCATGGTGGCCTTTTGGTCTTTGGCTCTCTCATCCCCTTTCCATCTCTGCTCTTCCAAACTCCTCTCTATCATTTTCTCTTATTCCTCAGCACTCCTTCCAGGTCTCCAGCTCTACATTAAAGATATCTGTGCAAAATCCAAGGAATTTAACTGACTTTTAACAGCAATTGCCCAGCCAGAGACCATACCGTGAAGTGACTTTGCATTGAAATAGTGTTAAATTGTAAAAGACAGTAGTAATACAACACTCCATTTGAGGGAATTTAATGCACATATGACTTGTGAGTATAACATGAACATTGACTTAGATTTACATGCCTTTTTTCTGGATTATAACATTTAACTACATTGAAAAATAAAAGCAGTCTAACATACAATACCCATTCATTTTGTTAATATTTATTAAATGTGGTTCTTTATTTGAGACACCGACATTTAAGGTACACTCTGCAAGAGAGGTTGCAAGTTTCTAAAAATGCACACTCCTCCCTGCACACATGAGGACACACAGCCATTAACAGACAATCTTGTGTAGCCTAATGATGGGCCTGTGGCTTAGACGCAGTAGTCAGAGTTTTTGCTGCTTTACACGATGGTGATAATTATACTGGTTGGGCCTGCACGCGCTCACACACATACACAACCAGTCTGTCTGCTTGACAGCAGGGATTAGTGAGGAGAGGTGCAGCTAATGCCCAGTAACGAGACATCCAGCTTATCGCCCACAGAATCGTGTGTGTGTGTGTGTGTCTTTGTGTGCACATATGTGTGTGTGTATCAAAGAAAAAGAGGCGAAGGGAGAGATTACCAGATGGATCTACAGTAAATTAGCTGCACACTACTGTGGATTTTAATGACTTTCTCCCATTTCATTGGTACCCCATGCCATAACCAGTGCTCTCCTCTTTGTTTCCTTATTTCATAGAAGTTGGCCATTTTTGCAAATTTGAACCAGCATTTTGAACAATTTGACAATGCTGACAAACCTAATAATGAAAAATTATTAAACTGAAAATGTTGAGGTTTCTTATATAAGGTCGTGCAGACATTGCTCAAGATTTGTCCCCCATATTGGACGTGACACCACTGGTTGCTACGGAAATCTGTATATTGCTCAACTGATTTCCTGGTAGTTGATTGCTCACACTGGAGACTTCTACAGTTGTGTGTAGTTTTTCATGTTTGTCGGCATATATTTGCTAACTCCTAGCTGAGCAGGCCAAGTAAAACAGAAAGCGGAGATGGTAATCATTTGGGCTGTATGCAAAAGTTGGGACTCTGAGCCACAATCAACTTTCCGCAGTATTTCTATACAGGTCCATCACTTCCATGCAAGCTATGGGCAAACACAGCAATATGCTAGTGTCCAAAACAATCATAAGGAGGTTTTTGCCCATCTGGTTAGGGGAAACTCATTTTTCCCTTGTAACAGGTGGGTTACTAGGAAAAAAGGGGGCTCACTGACCAGTCTGTAGGCCTGTGTGACTTAACTTTAGCAATAATGTTAATGTTGCATGGTTAGCAGTCATGTGTCTGCAAAACATCAATAGCTAACTGTAAGTGTGCAAACAAACATAGATTGTTTATGTATGTAAGCTTATGCAGATATCCATGTGCACAGTTTACTTAAGTCTCTGCCCTGTTTGTATTGAACAGAGTAGAGTAAACTGCTTATCCTTCATATCCTAATTATGAATATTTAAGAAGTCTGGTCTCTGGGTAGCAATGTTTTTCTGCAGCCAGTTTACAGAAAACCAGATAATGTCCATGGTGTTTGTGCATGTTTATGAATTTTTATTAGTTAAATGAATAAGTGCCACTCTTAACTAGGAGTTAAGACCAGTGCCAGTTTCTTTGTGTATAGTGCTGGTGTTGCTGTTGTGTGAGAACTAGCCTCTGGGCCATTCTCTGGCTTTTTTAGTGCCAATGCTTTTTTATCCAAGGGTGTCAAATACTGCAATTCTGTCAAAAGCTGCTGGTGTCCTGGAGAAAAGGTGTCCTTTGTCACTGGTGCCTTAAGACACCAACTGTGGCAATACTGGAGAATATGAGCTAACAGCGCTGCTTTAAAGAGCAACAAAAAAACAGAGTGGCAGCAATTTAGTGGAGTTTCTCTGCCAGGTTACTCTGATCTATGTCGCATTTGGGAGCTTGGTTTTGCACTTTGTTTAACTTTGTTTTTGGTTACTTTTCACCTTTTCACCTCCACTTTCACCCACTGTTTGGTTTTGGTTGAGGTACCAAAACTACTTTGTTAGGATTAGGAAAATATCTGGTTTGGATTCACAGATAGCACATTAACTTGTGTGATTCCAAAGGCTGCTGAAAAAGCTTCCAGATGACAGGAGCTTGGTGTCATTATTGGGTACAAAACCACAAAGATGTCAAAGACCATTTTGTATGTATCTCTAACACACCACTATAACAAAATGGCAGCAATTGACTCCCTTGAGAATGAGGATGGCAGTTCCCATATAAAAGCGCCGTGCTACATTGATAAGAGTCTGGATTACTTCTGGGGGAGTAGAAAGAGGATTGCAGAAGCAAATTATGTATTTCTAACACTTTTCCAGATGTCAGTGTCTGTCAAATGTGTGTTTTTAGTATTATTAAAAGCTGTCATTATTGTTTCATTTGTTTTTATTGATATCTCCTGCAATTCTCTTTAGAGGTTTAGCTGCACTTTTTGCCATGTAAAAAAATGTGATGGACATGACTGATTGGCTTACAATGATAATTAAACAGTGTTTCACTGTGCTTAAGGAAGTTTATAAAAATGTAGTTGCAGAATTGTCATATACTGTGTAGTCCTAGTCTCGGTATTGCTTTGTGCATTTGGTTTACAGTATTAATAAAAACAGTGTTATTTGTAACAACAGTCTCAGTTGCTAGTTTTTATTTAAGCAGGCTTTTTGGGTCTCAGTTTTTGCACTTTCTGATAACATGGCATTCACACTGCCTCACTGAATTTGGAGCAATAAGTTGCAGATCATTATTATTTAGAGCTTTTACAGCAGATTGATATTGTTAAGGTGGACAAGTCTTCAGTTAGCTGTCGCTTTGTCCCTACACTACATATCTTTGCCTGTCAGATCTCTCCTTATAGTAATTGGACACAGATGGAAGCACATATATAGTACACAAGTAAACATCCCGATCCCTTTCTTGCAAAGTTCTCTTTCACACACTCGGTCTCTGCCATTCTATAATTTTCTTGCCTTCTGTCTCCTTTGTTGCCATGGTAACAAGCTGTGCGGGGGCTATGATGCGGCACACTCGAACGGAGCTCACCGGAAGAGAGGGGAAAGCAAAAGAGACAGAGACAAATGGGCGATGAGGGTCTGGCGCGCGTGTTTGCCGGAGTCTGCTTAATAGGTAATGACTGCAAACTTTATTGTAATCTGGCCCCCTCTTTGGTTGATGCTAAACCTGGCCACCACCTGCAGATTTCTGTCTGACAAAGGCTTGATATTGAGCGCAATCAGATCATCTGACACGTTCATAAAGACCCCCAACAAAAGCGTAATTGTTGATCACGGTAATGGCTCATGACTTAGAGCACTTTAAATATTGCTTGATTATGTATGATAATAGCGATTGCTTTATTATGGTATGATTAACCTTGTCTTAATCATTACTGGACTGTACATTATCAGTAATTGGTGACACTCTAAACAGAATGATAAGTAGATCCAAGCAGAGTGACATATTAAAGTGAGTGGCAATAGGCCACTTTTCACCCCTTCCAGCAACATACTTTCTGATCTAAAACATTAAAGGGCCTTGTTACGCACCAATCTATTAGAAAAAAAAGCCAACTGATTGCCAGTTTTTAACCCTGTCCAATTCTGGAGCTTTATTCATCTATCCTCACTTTTGATCACTTTCTACACCTTTTTTCCCCCGTCCATTGAAGTGGAGCTCTTTTTCTTTTGTCAGGTCGAATTTCAGCAGGCATGCATATTGAAAGAGAGGCTTGTGGGGAACAAAGCTGAACGTCAGTGGTCTTATTATTCTGCACGCACTAGATTATGTATTCAACAGTTACTTCATAACAATCAGTTACAGCAAAAGGCAAAAAGACAGTTCATTGCTATATTGAGACTAAGGTTATTAACTAAATCTATCATCACGTTTCATTTTATAGCGCCAAATTGTTCCAGGTATAAAAACTGTTCATTAAACCCCTCAGAAAGTAATGATCACTGAATGGGCAGCTCATCAGGATACAATACAGAAGCCTTATATAGTCCAGCAAAATGGATCCAGTCTTAGCACCACACAGGAGAAACAGTCTGTGCCAGGTGCAGATACAGATATTGCCAGCTGATCGGAGTTGTGCCAATGGACAACTTTGGGAATCACCAACAATGAGATCACTAGGCAGTAGGCAGTGGCACCAACGATATGGGATGGAGTAATTTCATAGGTCTTTCCAGCTGCTGTCAGACTCTAGAGCAAAGACTTTACAGATGACCTCAGACATGCACACAGACACACACAGACACACACACACACACACACACACCTATACACAATGGTAACTTTCGCCCTGTCTCCCTGATGTGCAATATTACCAAGTGCAATTTTCTTGATATAACAAAGTTTTTTATTCTATTTCGTATAGTATGTCATTCTATTTTATCTTATTCCATTCTATTGGGAGGTTTTTCTTAACTTTTAATGCTCTTAATTTATACTGTCCACTTTCTGCCATGACCGAAAATTTGCACATGTGGGACAAAAAAAGGTTTATTTTATCTAATCTTATCTTACCAGCACATAGCTTAGCTTGCTTTTCTATAAATGCAATGAATGATCAATATTATTAGATACATCTCACTGGTCGTACCACCATAACCAACACGTAAAGTTCACGTTCACACTTTCTCTGATTTTCTCCGTCTCCTTCATACGTACATTTACAGTACTTAGGATTTTAAATCAGAAGTTAAAGTGTTTCAACAGGGTAAAAATGTTGATCTGCTATCCTCGGTTTTTTGGTCTCACTTCGTGAGTTTGTTTGTCAGCGAAAGACTGCATGTTTGTGAAGCTTGTGGCAAAGAGGGAAAAGAAAGACCATTTTTCAACAAAACGGGATTAGGTGATGTATTAGAATGACACATAACTACAGTATAACACTTAAGAAAAAAAACAAAAAGGAGAATCAGGCAATTTTGTGATTTAATACCATTTACCACTTATGGTCAGTAATAAAGTAGGCATCCCTGTCTTCATGACAGAAGTGGGAAATGGACATCCTGGTGTGCCTTTCATTTACTACAAAAAGTAGTGCTATTTTTGTGTGTTTGGGTCACACAGTATGCATTGTGGAGGGCAAATAGTGCTGCCTTAACGAGCGCATGTTAGCCTCTGATGCTGCCCACTAGCAATCGTACAGGTTATTATTAATCTCACAGGGGAACTATAGGACATTGGAGAAGATGGCCCAACCCTAGAGCTTATCCATTAAGTGGCTGGAGATTGCCTAACAGTGTTCCCAAAGGGATTTTGTTGGTTTGCTGTGTACTTTTGCTTCACCTCCCCCTCTTCCTTCTTGTTATTGGAGGTCCAACTAAGTTGGTAACTCATGGCTCAACAGCAACAGAAATGCAAAGAGAGCAGGGAGCTACCAGGTCATAACAATCAACGACATTCATTCACATTTAGTCACCCAACACACTCACAGTTCAGTATCTTACCCAAGAATACTTTGTATACTTTGTATCCTTGTACCCACAGCCATACCATCATCTGATGTCTGTACAATGAGACCCCCCCCCCCAAAAAAAAAAAAAAAAAATCAGTGTTAAGGAAACCGAGCTTACCAAATACTCAGCGAAAAAATGAGCTTTGGTTCATAATTTTCCCATTTCAGCTCAGTGGTCTTATTAGAAGCTGATGTGAGTCCATTTCAAAAGTTATGTGTTACTCAGCCAAAGCAGCCCACTCTCTGTTAATGTTCCATTTAATCTGATGGATTATTTCTTGCTGTAACATATTAACACATTAGGCAACGGAACCAACTGACAAATGTGGTAAATCAATACAAGCATCTGCTTCAATAAACATATGAGATAGAGCTGAATAAAAAGCGAGATGAGAACAGTTCATGAAATACCAAGAATGAGCTGCATTAAGTCATGCAGTCCAGTTTCTTTAATTGCTCTCATTTGTTCAAATTCTCTTCACACAAACCATGAAAAAAAAGAAATGTCATATCACACAAAACACTAAACAGCTTCACTTTCTCTAGATTTTGTTTTATTACTCTGTACATTCCATTTCACCAAGAGTTTGGAGCCATTTCTCAGAGAAATCTCAGTTCAGATTTCTCTTAATTACCTTTGCCTGGTTCAGAGTCTGAGCTAAATTAAGGGCCAATTAATTTCCTGTCCAGGCACTTCAGGACATAGAAGGCAATTCTTATACAGATAGCCCTTCAAATGTGTGATGAATAGATGGAAAGGCAAGTGAACTGGGAAGAGAAAGGAGGAGGTTACAAAGTTCCTGCTGATTATGGAAATGAAGTTAAGAGAGAACAAAAAAAAATATGCAGAAATGAAAGACTTTGAGAGAATGAACAATACAGAGAGATAACATTAGTGCTTTTTGTGTCACGGTGAGATCTTTGTTGGTGTTGATTTGTGTCATCGTGACAAGAAGTGTGAAAAGGCACATAGTTAGATGAATATTCAGAGCAGTCACATATCTCAAAAATGAAATTAAAGAAACTAAGAGGAAAACCCGTTAGATTCCAGCGTGGATTACTCTAACAACCATAAAAAGGATTTTGTGTGTATTGCTCTGTGTGTGTGTGTGTGTGTGTGTGTGTATTTGTGCATGAGCGGACGTGATGTAACACTTGGTTTAATCCCTCGGTGTAAATCTCAGAAATGAGCAACAAAATACAGAACGGAGAGCTCATAACACACTAACAGCCCAAATAACTCTGTTTGTTGCACCAACACACCGATTCATACACACACACACACACAAACACAAACACACACACACACAAGGGCAGATATATATCAACTCTGGATTACCTTCTTTCTCCCTCCCTTTCCTACTATCACTTGTTCCCTGTTTCCCCTGTCTGTCAGTCTGTCTTCCCCTCCTAGCCTCTCTAATTCCAAGCACTTTTCCCATTGGAGTGCTGTAAGAGGATAAGGCCATTCCATGGGAGAGCAATAAGAGGATGAATATGTGTGTGTAGGTGTTCTTTGTGTGTCTGCTTATGCCTGTGACTGTGTGTACATAGAAGTGTGTTTTTTGTATGTTGCACATGTTGGTCAATCTATGCACCACTGACACAGGATGTTTATGTATACAGCTGTCCATCTGTGCTTGTTTATGCGTGAAATATCGTTTTTTCCTGTTATGTTTGATGTGTCTGTGTGAGCATCAACATGCCCAAAGCTCCACCCTCTTCATTCGCTTGAAAGAGATGCAATGTATCGGAAAAACACAGCAATTCCTGTTTTTTTCTCCTTTGTATTCAATCCTTTAATGTTTTTCTTTTTTTTTCTTTTTTCTAACTGTACATTGATCATTAGCAGTCATTAATCAGTAAGATCAGAGAGAAAAGAAAATACGAAACATGAAGCCTCTGAATGGTCTAATGCACTCAAAACTTCTACTATGAAACCAGAAATAGTAGAAGAAACATTGATGTTGACTGGAAAGTTTATATTTAGGTTATATTTTGAAGAACACTTGATTAAGTTGAACTGACTGATTTATCTGGCATTTGAAAAGCTTTTAGTCAATTAAAAACTAAAAATTCAAACTAAAAAGCAAAAGAGGGCAAAAAATTTAACAAGTGAGCACCATGGGTGGATTAACGCTGTTGTACTGGTTTAACCAATGTCAAGCTTGGTGTCATGGGATATGTTTAATGACACTGGTCACTTGTCTTGGGAACCACCTGAAATTGTGGAGACTGAAAGCAATGGCAGCCTGAGGATGGAAATGGGATATAACATTTTTTAAATTCTGAGAGCCATTATTTTCTACCTAAGGTGGCTGAAGGTGAGACAAGCAAATTACCTAAAATATAGGCACAAATATTCAACTGTTGGTGATAGTTTACTTGATGTTACACCCATTGTTCCCTACTGTTGTTGGAGTTTAATTCTGTTGCTAAAAATAACCTACTGCTAAATTGCCATGGACCACTGGTACAAGGTCAGTGCAGCATTAGACGTAGCACCAGGTTTTGGTGATGCATGATGTAATGCTATTTCAGCAAACTCTACATCACATCAAGAAGAATTCACAATTAAAATCTAACTGCAGGCTCTGACCTGAAGGGAGTGAGCACAATAACAGCTGTGCCAATAGCACCAATGCCTATGAATGCTGCACTAAAACCGAAACATATACGAAAGTCACAGATACTGAATTCTTTATTACTGTTAATAACAAGTTGCTATTATGTTAATCCCTCATACCGTCACACTGCCACGAAGAACTGCTGCCATGTTCTACTCAAATCCCATAACACGCTCTTATGTATCTTTTAAATTGGATGAAATGTCAGTGACTACTATTTTTAAATTAATGCATTAAATATGTGGTTTATGTTTATGGATTATTACCACAAATGAATAAAACCTGACCAACTGCCCCCAACATGTCCGGCTGGATAACCGCTGCTCATCTACTATCACAATGAACACCGGTGTACCACAAGGCTGTGTGATGAGCCCTTTCCTCTACTCCCTCTTCACCCACGACTGCAGACCTGCTGATGGTTCCAACACCATCATTAAGTTTGCAGATGACACCACGGTGATTGGCCTCATCAGTGACAACGATGAGGACGCCTACAGGGAGGAGATGGATCGTCTGGCTGAGTGGTGCGACACAAGCAACCTGCTGCTTAACACCAAGAAGACTAAGGAGCTCATCGTGGACTACAGGAGGAATGCTGACCCACATCCACCCATCTACATTAAGGGGACGGCTGTGGAGCGTGTGAGCAGCTTCAAGTTCCTGGGAGTCCACATCTCCGAGGATCTCATCTGGACGACCAACTGCTCCAAGCTGGTCAAGAAGGCTCACCAGCGCCTCTTCTTCTTGAGGATTCTGAGGAAGAACCACCTGTCCTCAGACATCCTGGTGAACTTCTATCGCTGCACCATCGAGAGCATCCTGACCAACTGTATAACAGTCTGGTACGGGAACTGCTCTGCCTCGGACCGGAAGGCGTTGCAGAGGGTCGCGAAAACTGCCCAGCGCATCGCCGGAGCACCACTTCCTGCCATAAAGGACATCTACAGGAAGCGGTGTCTGAAAAGGGCTGGGAAAATCATCAGAGACCCCAGTCACCCATCACATGGAGTCTTCACCCTCCTGCCCTCTGGGAGGCGCTACAGGAGCCTCCGGACTAAGACCACCAGGTACCAGAACAGCTTCTTCCCCACAGCTGTCAGATTCCTGAACTCTGCCTCCTGACATCTGACCCACGTTAACACATGGACTGGACATACACCCACCCACAACCACCTACACACACAATGGACAACTGTACCCTCAAACACACAATAATAACATGGACTGAACCACCACTCACAACCACTAGCACTTTATATAGCCTCTGTAGAAATTATCCACATATCTCACTTATCTTAACTGCACTACTGTATAGCTCTGTGTAAATAATCATTCTGTACATACGATAATTTTTAATCCTACAACTGTTTATAACCTGCATAGTTCACATTTCTGTATAACTGTATATCTCAGATTTCTGTATAGTTTTTTTATTTCATATTCTGTATAGTTTTGTTTTTCATATTTATATCCTGTTCATAGCCTGTACATACTTATAGTTATAGAATATTCATAACATACTTCATACCGTGTACATTATAACATACCATAATAGACCCATTTCTGCAATATCTATATTATTGCTAATATATATTGTAATATATCTATATCATGGCTAAAGCACTTCTGGATGGATGCAAACTGCATTTCGTTGCCCTGTACCTGTGACATGTGCAATGACAATAAAGTTGAATTCTATTCTATCTATTCCATTCTAAAATCTGCTTCCTTTGGTCTTTTTCCTCTTTCACTTCCTCTTCTCTCTTGGGAATCCTTTAAAGGGTTTTTGTGGTTTTAGTCTTGCTCTTATTTCTGATTAGTTTATTCTCACTGGACACTTTATTAGTTACACCTCGCTGGTACTGGGTTGGACCACCTTTTATAATCAGGATTGATTTAATTCTTCTTGGCATAGATTCAACAAGGTCCCCAGAAATTTGCTTGTATAGCTGTGGTGTTTGAACAATGCTTAGCTGGAACAGACCAGGCCAAAAAGTGCCAAGAAACCCCCAAACAATTAAACCACCAGCAGTCTGAACTGTTCATACAACGCAGCATGGATACCTGCTTTAATGTTGTTTACACCACATTTTGACCATACCATCTGAATGCTGCAGCAGAAATTGAGTCTCATCAGATAGGACAACATTTTTCCAATCTTCTATTGTCTAATTTTGGTGAGACCGTGTGAATTATAGTCTGCATTATTGAATTAATCCAATTCCTCTAACTGATAGGAATGGCACTTGGTGTGGTCTTCCGCTGGTTTAGTCCACCTGCATCAAGGTTAGACACGTTGTGCGTTCAGGGTATGTCACTGTATTTTCCCTCTTTCTGTTGGAGACACCTGTGCTATACACTTCAAGAATTTTGTACATTTGAATGTTAGTGTGAAAATGTATGCAGTAGTAAATTAATGTGTTTTGACACATTGGCTGGAAAATCAGCTAGTGTGGTAAATTTCTGTTTTTTTCCTCTGTTATTAGCAAAAGAGCGATGTGCAAAGTCTTCAGACAGCTTTCGATTTTAGCAGGTGCAGACTGTAATTTTCAGTGGGTGAAATGGTAAAAGCAGAAAGTGTAGATTGTCACTAATCAGAATTAGTTCACGAGTAAAAATTCAGTCTTGTCAAGTTTGTTTTTGTAGAAGCATCACCCTGCATCACAGCCGAATAACTGCAAATAGGCTGGGTGTGTCTGTGGCTGCAAAATGTCCCTAGAATGGCAGGTTTTCAATTTCATGCGTCATACTGAACAACAACGAAGCTGCTGTCCCTGATATGGCTTTAAGTGTTTCTGCTCAACTCATAAAATTCATTCATGAGAAAGACCCAGACAGAGAATATAAAAGCAGGGCACAAAGAACGTGTCAAAAAGTGAGGAGCATGACAAAGAGGGAAGGAAGCAAGTCGGCCAAGGGAAGAAGCAGGTAGAGACAGACAGATAAAGACAGGGAACAGTGTGTGAGTTGAATAAAGAATTCTGTGATGTCGGGTAGTTTCATGCAACAGCCTTTTGATCGGCTGTCTTAGCGGACTTCACCCAAACTGACAACAGAAAATGGAAGCTAAGGCAGAGTTTTATTGGAGTTTATAAAGTGAAGTCATACACCTTCTGCCAGAACTCTTTGATATGTAGTTGACACTTTTGACACCACTGAATGAAAAGATCCAAGGCTCTTTGCTTTATGAATTTCTTCCATTGTCAAATTCACAAGGAAACTTTTGATGTGGTACAACAAAAGAATGTCAGGAACAGTGATGAAAACAGGGTGCTTGTTTAAAAAATTCAAATATCGTGAAGGATGTTTCTACAAATGTGCATATTTGTCCAATAACAAGCTGTGTGGATTATTGTTGTTATTCCTTTTTTAAGCTGTATTAAAGGAATACCTGTTAGCTAGACCTGAACCATTGCTAGCTACTGTTAATGTAAAAGTTTGTTAAGCCACAAAGACAGCAGTTTTTTTCTTAATATAATAGGCACCTGACATGAGGGGTGAAGCAGGGTTATGTCTGCACATAACAAACAACTTAGGAAAAAAATTAAATAATATCTTTAGGTTTGTTATTAGCAGCCTGTTGCAAAAACACCTCATTTGTTCCCACTTCTTCTCAGTGGAAGGGTGGCTGTCAAGAAGCCATTCTTAAGGAAGGGAAACAGGGAGAAAAGACTGAGTTATGCCACATTACACGAGAACTGGACAGAAAATGCATCTAGCGCTTTACTTAATCCCTAAGGACCCCAAAGCACTTCACACTACATTCAGTCATCCACCCATTCACACACACATTTACACACTGGTGATGGAAAGCTACATTGTAGCCACAGCTGCCCTGGGGCGCACTGACAGAGGCAAGGCTGTTGGACACTGGTTCCACCGGGCCCTCTGACCACCACCAGTAGGCAACAGGTGAAGTGTCTTGCCCAAGGACACAACGACCGAGACTGTCAGAGCCGGGGCTCGAACCGGCAACCTTCCGATTACAAGACGAACTGCCAACTCGCCACAATCGCTCAGTAAGTACAGAGGAGGTCAGAAGAAAGATAGTGGATTTCTACAGTCATCTGTAAAACAAGATGGGTCTTTCAACCAATGGTGATGGGAATCTTGTCAAATTTGATGGAATTATGAACACAGAAAAATACCATCAGATTTTAAACCACTATGCAGTACTGGAAAGCATCTGATTGACAGCAGTTTAATTTCTATCACTATCAGTCATGGATTGACCTTCACAGAGCCCAAACCTCAACATTATGGAAACAATCTGGGATCTTCGTATCCCCTTTTCCATTACTATCTACTCAGATTGACCCGGCATGTTTTGCCACGGTTTTCAGCCACCTGGTAGCAGGTACTTTTTTAATTCCTCGGAGTTCCAAGCGATCTGAGCGGGTTCTAAAATGTGATGTCATCAGACTGCATGCCACCGATTGGCTGGTCAGTAGCGTCACTCCATGAGTCATGAGAGCGTCTCGTTTACGAAAATCAAAACTGCCACTTTTAAAACCTTAAAACTAGAAAAATGGCTACAAAAACAATGCCATGTTCCCAAGTCTAACAAAAGTTCATACCAAATATTGACTTTCAAGCTCATTAGAATTCCACATCTCTATTTTTGCTTTATCTACTGTATTTCAATTAATCACTGCAACCATTTCTCGTTTTCCTAGCAAAATATAAAGAAATGAAAGGTGGCTCAAGACTTTTACACATTACTGTATGCACAGATTTTTTGGTTTTTTTAAGAAAACCTATTGATCTGAATGTTCAGCAAGAACAAACTGCATAAAATAACAAATTAATGGAAGAGAGAACCAGGCCTCAGCTCTCTACAGACAAGCTTTTAGTGTTTTCTGCAAATTCAAATTACTGAAATTAGAGCACTGGTTAAAGATTCACATTTCATATACAGATGGACATCTTCACTGCTCCAAGGAACAGTTTATTTTTTTAATTAAAAGTGTCTGATAGAGATTAATTCAAAGCTAGATGCTCCTGATGCCTCGAATGTTGAGTCATTAGCACAGCTTTCCAGTGTTAAATTTTTAAATCCAATTTGCACCCATGCTAACAGTTTACACTGGGTTATAAGAACACACAGTACGTGTTTAGATGCCTATATTCAGTTAAAATGCATCTATCAGTGAACCTCCGGAAACCATCAGTACACCACACTGAGCTCACTCACTGTCACACGCAGCTGCACGCATGCACATTTACACACAGCGGAGGAAAATAAACACTAACGACGCATAATCACACGAAAAAACAAAAGGTCCCTCTTTCTCTCCCTCTCCCCATTTTCATCCTTCGATCATTCATTACGACATATTCCCTCGTGCCTAATTGTCATCCGTCTTTTATTGCAAAGCTTTAAAAAGAAACAGCAGAATTCATTTCTATCATTTCGCCAATTAAATGACATGAAACGGCTCTTGTTTTAATCAAGGGTTAATTAACATGATACTAGAAAACATTACACAGCTCCATAACCACTAACAGACTGAAACCTGCACTTGTACGGTATGAGTGTGAGGATCGGCACCTGCGGGTGTCCACATGTAAATGTGTGCGGATGTATCCAAAGCGCAGCAGTGATGCGTAAATTACATTCCTACTGAGAGGTTTGCTTCTTATGTGCGACAACAAATCTTTTATACCCTGATATGCGAATGTGACACACACACTGTCTGCTCTCTGCCCTGATCTGCTAATCTCTCCTCTCTTCAATCACAGTCTCCCTTCTTCTTTCTGAATTGCTTCTTCCCCTCCTCGGTCTGATTCCTTTCTCTGCCCTCACTATGTCTTTGGCCTCATCTCACGACTATACAGGTGCACAACCCACTAAAAACCGATTCTGAAGGCAGGCTGCTTTGAGTCACTCAAACGTTTTACCATGAGATTTTTTTTTCTCCAATTTCTCTCAGTCTAAAACACAGGCATGTTGGGCCTTAACCCACAGCTGGGGTGTGAAGTGCGACACTGCAGGGCCTCCATGCACTGATAAGCCACAACATAAAAATCACTGAAAACTTTTTATAGTTGATCATGTTGTTACAAAGCAATGTTCTGCTTTGAAAGCTTGGGTCCTGGTGTTACCAACGCCATGCAGCACCCAACTAAACCTGACTGCAGACCATGCACGCCTCTCACAACATCCTGGTGCTGGATATCAAAGGATACCACTGTCAGTGTTGTTCTCTAGTGGGAGGTACACAATATTGGGCAGGTGGTTACAATGCTGTGCTTGACAGGTATACATCACGCTGTTAATCTCTGAAAAATGCAAGCAGCTGGATTCATGGGAAGAAAAGAAAGCAGCAGAGAGCGAGAGATGACAAGATAGAGTCATAAGTTGATGGTACAAAAAGAGTGAATGGAGAGATGATACGAAAGGAGAAAGAGTATTTAGACCTGTGGGGACAGATCTGGACAAAAGATGTATGGAAGTCAAAGCATTGTGTGTAAGAAATTAACTAAAATAGCCATAAATACATATATATAAGCCCTTCTTCCAACAGAGGCAGAGATGATGTCAGGCCACAGAAAACCTCAGAATACAAACACATTTACTGACAGTCAAACACACACACACATATATAGATGCACCCACGCAATCACATAGCCATTCACATAAACACATGCGCCTGCGCCACATATCACCCCAGCTGCTATGCTGGATTCATCCAAATATGGCTGGGGATATCTCCATGGCAACAGCAGGCAGAAGGGGTGCAGACTCATGCGGGATGATCTCCAGAGAGACTCTGCTTTTTGACTTTTTGATTCAAACTATTCACTTTCAATTCATTCAGAAGTATATGAGCCTCTTCAGCAGAGTCAGAGAGTCTGCCTCTTATGGAAATACAGACAAACCAGCACTGGTTACACGTTGGCTGACACAGTAATTCCCTGCAGCACCGCAAGCCTTCAAAAATTTCCATCTACTGGTTTTAAACACATTTTGTAGTTGAAGCATTTGCATTTTTTACTTTCTAACCAATGTTCTCTATCTGTTTTAATACATTTACTTTGTGAGAAATAATGTGCACATTGTTACTAACACTTCCCTGAAATGCGGCGTAACAGGTAACTGAGAAGCAGCTTGAGCAGGAGACATATCAAAGTATAATAGCCGACCATAAAATGCAGAAAATCTCACTAAAGTGGCGGCTGAAACTGATTTATCTCTCGCTGTCACTAAAAAGACTTCATCAGACTTCATAAAGGAGATGGTGTTTCACTTGAAGACAAATAGGAGGCTATTAAGTTGACAGAGAGAAAAACTGATGCTATGACAGAACCTGCATTTATGTTATTGCACTGAGTGTGCGGGGGTATCTACATGTCCCGTGTGGATATAGATATTTATCTCAGCCCAGCTATTCATTAATGGGCTTGTAGCCCTCTGGCACCATAAGGAATTATAGAAGAGAAGCAATAAACATATTCAGATGCAGGAAGGAGAATCTCTGGGTCCACATTATGCTGCCTATGGGTCCGTGTGTGTAAGACATTAGTTTTCTTGCAATGTGATAGTGAGCCCCAGGACCTGATTTGGGTGTTAAGATTATTTCAAGTGGGAAGAAGATAAAAAATATAAAATCAGAAAAGCACTTAAACAAAGCAACCATTGAGGGTTCATAAAATCGACAAAATCTAAATTTCAAGTTGTTGCAAAACTACTGAACTGAGGAGTTTGTAACAAATACAATGTTACGTGCAACACTGTTACACTGTTAACGTAGGAGCCGAGCCTAGATGTAGAATAGTCTTAAAATGTGAAGGGCACAGTGAGGGATAAATTACAGACCAACAATTTACTCAGATTAAATGCTTGTATTTCATGTGGCACTTGGCTTATTTAAACAGTATAAATATGGACCCTGGAGATCCAGAGATCTTGTGGTATTCCATGCTCATTTGCCCTCCATAAACCTGCTTTATCATCATCTTTGTGATTCTGTGGTAATCTAATTATCCTGCATTATACACCTGTCTCCCCAACTGCATTAATCAGAAGCTCCTTTCACAGACCTCCAGTTAGCAGGGCGCCCACCCGTGACCATCTCCAATTTACAACTACAGTTCATTTATAATAGTGATTCCTAAGGAAAGCTGGTTTTTAATTAATTGACCAAATCAAAACAGACTGGCTGATTTTTAGTCCTGATAACTTATGCTGTGTGAAGAATAACTCTTCTGTTTTCGTTACTAAAACGGAGATGAAGACGATGTAATTGTGACACCATAGTGATGTCCCACAGCTGACTTTCTTCGTACACTTCATTATGCATTGCAATTGATGGGTCTCATTCACTAATGTGGAAAGAATTTTGTTTTTTGTACATAAAATAACTGTGCAAATTTGTGACATGTGCACACCAGATGATTTTCTTCTTACCACCATTTGTATGTCAGTGAATCAAGTCCAAACAAAAGAATTAAAGTAAACTTAAACAGATGAGGAAAAAAGAACGCAATGCAGGAAAAAAACAACAGAATCTCTTCAGTTACTGGACAAACATCAGTAAGCAGGTATTTGTCAAAACATTATACTCACAATGACAACATCCCGCTAGGATTAATGGGTCATTTTCATTGTTATTTAATGCACTAGTAACAAGGTGGTTTAATTCAGGCCTTTTTTGTGAATCAGCTTGACTTTATCATTTGTGAATACTCATGATATCCAGCAGAGTGTGACCAAATTCAGGCAAGGAAACATGGATCAATCACAAATTTGTATGTAAAACGTTCACATGCACAGTTTGTGAATGAGGCCTTTTGTCACTGTTAATTTTATTTTTTCCCCTGGAGCTTCTGTGGAAATTATCCATTAAACTCTTTATATCATACATAGTCAGACCTAACAAAGAACTTCTCCCCTGACAGTGCATCAAAGTTACGACTGATTAAGTCCTTTAATTCTGTGAGGACAGAAAATGTCTGCCTACTTCATGATCGTTCTCTCTCTCTCACTTCAATCTCTAATTGCAGACTGAGTACAGTAGACTTTACCTCATATAGACAGCGATGATGATGATGATGTTGATGAGGAGGATAATGATGATGATGAGTAAGATGGTAATGAGCATCAAGGTGGTGATGACAACAAATATGATGCAGGGCATGATGATTTAGTGAAACAGCAGAGATCACTGGGGGGAAAAGTAGAACAGAATTGGAACCAGTTACACTTGTGCCATTTTAAAGGCAATCCCATCATGTTGTTTCCAGTATATGCAAAAAGCTATTGTTTTTCCTCTTCGCATGCTGGCTGGCATAGGTGCTAAAATCATTATTCATCTTATGTTAATCAACAGTTGGCATGGCAACCGTAACTCGAGAGGCTTAGAAGCAACTTTCATACAGACGTATGTAGCCACACACACACGCACGCACGCACACACACACATATATACACAGATGTAGGTAAAAACTGTTGATTTGGAAAGTTTTTCTTTCTGCATATCAATTCATCCACACAGAAATGGAGCTTTATGTGAAAACGACCTCATATAACCAAATGTTAGTGCATACTGTACCACGACAATGTCTCTAGTTGTAATACTGAGTGTTTATCACCACTCCTGATGCAAAAAATGTAGCTTTTCCATAAACTGGCTTTTTGGGTTTGTCCGTTCATTCATTATTAACTGCGGATATTATTTTATTTAAAAATTAAGGCAGCTTTTCTAAGGAATACCTCAAACAAGACTTAGAAAATGATTGTTACATTATCTAATCATTTCCTGCAGCCTTCACCCCCGTCTGTGGTAGAGACAGATCTCCATTTATGAAATGCATCAGTTTTTATTTCAGTTTCTACAGGGAGTGCAGAATTATTAGGCAAGTTGTATTTTTGAGGAATAATTTTATTATTGAACAACAACCATGTTCTCAATGAACCCAAAAAACTCATTAATATCAAAGCTGAATGTTTTTGGAAGTAGTTTTTAGTTTGTTTTTAGTTTTAGCTATTTTAGGGGGATATCTGTGTGTGCAGGTGACTATTACTGTGCATAATTATTAAGCAACTTAACAAAAAACAAATATATACCCATTTCAATTATTTATTTTTACCAGTGAAACCAATATAACATCTCCACATTCACAAATATACATTTCTGACATTCAAAAACAAAACAAAAACAAATCAGGCGACCAATATAGCCACCTTTCTTTGCAAGGACACTCAAAAGCCTGCCATCCATGGATTCTGTCAGTGTTTTGATCTGTTCACCATCAACATTGCGTGCAGCAGCAACCACAGCCTCCCAGACACTGTTCAGAGAGGTGTACTGTTTTCCCTCCTTGTAAATCTCACATTTGATGATGGACCACAGGTTCTCAATGGGGTTCAGATCAGGTGAACAAGGAGGCCATGTCATTAGTTTTTCTTCTTTTATACCCTTTCTTGCCAGCCACGCTGTGGAGTACTTGGACGCGTGTGATGGAGCATTGTCCTGCATGAAAATCATGTTTTTCTTGAAGGATGCAGACTTCTTCCTGTACCACTGCTTGAAGAAGGTGTCTTCCAGAAACTGGCAGTAGGACTGGGAGTTGAGCTTGACTCCATCCTCAACCCGAAAAGGCCCCACAAGCTCATCTTTGATGATGCCAGTCCAAACCAGTACTCCACCTCCACCTTGCTGGCGTCTGAGTCGGACTGGAGCTCTCTGCCCTTTACCAATCCAGCCACAGGCCCATCCATCTGGCCCATCAAGACTCACTCTCATTTCATCAGTCCATAAAACCTTAGAAAAATCAGTCTTGAGATATTTCTTGGCCCAGTCTTGACGTTTCAGCTTGTGTGTCTTGTTCAGTGGTGGTCGTCTTTCAGCCTTTCTTACCTTGGCCATGTCTCTGAGTATTGCACACCTTGTGCTTTTGGGCACTCCAGTGATGTTGCAGCTCTGAAATATGGCCAAACTGGTGGCAAGTGGCATCTTGGCAGCTGCACGCTTGACTTTTCTCAGTTCATGGGCAGTTATTTTGCGCCTTGGTTTTTCCACACGCTTCTTGCGACCCTGTTGACTATTTTGAATGAAACGCTTGATTGTTCGAAGATCACGCTTCAGAAGCTTTGCAGTTTTGAGACTGCTGCATCCCTCTGCAAGATATCTCACTATTTTTGACTTTTCTGAGCCTGTCAAGTCCTTCTTTTGACCCATTTTGTCAAAGGAAAGGAAGTTGCCTAATAATTATGCACACCTGATATAGGGTGTTGATGTCATTAGACCACACCCCTTCTCATTACAGAGATGCACATCACCTAATATGCTTAATTGGTAGTAGGCTTTCGAGCCTATACAGCTTGGAGTAAGACAACATGCATGAAGAGGATGATGTGGACAAAATACTCATTTGCCTAATAATTCTGCACTCCCTGTAGAATTTTATAACGAAGTCTTTATCTGTCCAACTCAGCTCAGCCGTTTACAGCAATTGGTGTGTCCATTAAGCTTATGTTTGCAAAAGACACATTCATTTATTATTATTATTATTATTATTATTATTATCATTATTATCATTATTATCATTATTATCATAGATATATCCAACAAATACAGTTCAATCAGTCACAACCAGCTGGGGATGTGTGCAGCACTGCTAGTCAAAAACCAGCTACTTTGAAGCACAGACTGGGCTTTGAAGTCTATTCATCAGCAGCATGCACATTTTATGCAAAAAAACAAAAACAAAAAACAGAGCAGAGACTAGCTGAAAGTATATATTTACCAGATGGGCTCTTATTAAATGTTCATAAGTGTGGCTATAATGGTTGTTATTGACACTTACATTTCTGATTATTTTTTTAGTTTCAGTTACATCGGTCAGTTGACCTCCAAACATGCAAAAACCATCACAAAACCATCCAACAGTGCAACATGAAATCACTAAATGTCTTCTTTTACCAGCAGACGAAACAAATTCATGAAAAACAGATTTTAAGCATTTTTCCAGAAAGAAGTGCTTAAAATATTATTTTTAACAAAATGTTTAAATAAACATTGATCCAGTTATCAACTGATCAACTAAATAGCTGTGTCTGCAATTCTCAAAGACTGAGAGGGTTAGTTTAGAGAAGAGCACTAAGCCACAGCATCTGCCTTGTAAGGACAGATTTTTTTCATTATTTTCCAGCTAATGTTTTTTAATTGATTTAATAACACTGCAATCTGCAAACCCACTGGCTACTCTGCTGACTGAAAACAGATACTTTTTTAAGCCTTCCTGTAGTTCTTTCACAAATTCCTCATCAGTCTACTGGTCAGTTTGTGAATGCAAATAAACCTAAAAGGCCTATGAAAAACAATATCACTCTCATTTGAGCTTGCATTGTGGCCTAAGGCTTTTATTTTCATACAAACCGCACAAATTGAAACCTCCAGTACCAAAAACACAGAGGAGTTGCATGTTATAGAGTACATATTTAGCCCCACTAACCTGCCGATGAGAAGAAACTCTCCAACCAGTCCCTGGCGCCTCATAGCCATGAGGATATTTCGGACAGTCATGCCTTCACAGAAACATGCCACTACTCTAGCCTTAGGCAGATGGGCCCTCAGTCTCTCCAGCAGCCGATCAAAGCTCTGCTCTCCGGCATTGCTCCAGATTTTCCCTGTCACACAAATCGAAACACAGTTCTGTGATTCTCATGTGGTACTCACAATGTAAGCATTTTAGAAGAAATTAAAAAATGAACAACACAATGACTTACAATCTCACCTTCTTTAAAAAAAATACTATTCCTGTTTATTTAGAATTAAGCTGTACTTTAAAGTAATTTTAACTTTTGTTTAACAGGCTGTTTGTGTTGACAGCATTAGGTGTACGACACAGTAGAGATGGTAATGCCCTTCCTAATGCTAAGCAGCACTTTATGTGGGTAATGCACTTCTGCTCTATTGCTTTTGAATCAGTACTAAACTATTTACTAACTAAAATTCCAGCAAGCCTTTTCCCATCTAATATATTTTAAACAATGTTTATGACTCATACAGTTGACTTCACTGTGGTTTTTTTGACCTGCGTCTCTTACCAGAGTGGGCGATACAGATGCCCTCCTTGGCTGCCATGTCCTTGAACGCCCCCATCCCACTTTCACCATAGTTCCCTAGAAACACACAAAAAAGGTGACATTTTTAATTAGTTCAGTTTTGAGGCAGAATTACTTAACTTTTTCAAAAGGAGAGGGAAATGTCTCTGTGTCGACAGATGGAAGCACATAGAGAGATAGATGAACTACTCCATACAGGAACTTGGGAAAATGTCAGGAGAATCAAGTCTAGACATTGCCCAAAGTTGCCCTTTCTCACATTTATCTCACAGCAGTTGAGAGTCCACTTCTGATAGTTTCTCTCTACTGGAAATCCAAGTGAAATAATAGGTTGCATGGACAGAGTAAGCCATCACACAGATTTTGTGGTAGGGAATTGGCAGATCAATGATGATTAAAGATCACTTAATATTGGATTCAATAGCAGACAGACAGAGTTTGGCACCTTTCAGACCTGATGTTGCTGAGCTGGCCATTTCATTCCCTCCGTTTAAAAATGTACCAGACTATTGATTTTTCCCACTCATTATTTCATATTCTGTATAGTTTTTCATATTTATATCCTGTTCATATCCTGTACATAGCTTGTACTCACTACAGCCTGTACATACTTATAGTTATAGAATATTCACAACATACTTCATACCGTGTACATTATAACATGCCATAATAGACCCATTTCTGTAATATACTCACATATCTATATTATTGCTAATATATATTGTAATATATCTATATCACTAAAGCACTTCTGGATGGATGCAAACTGCATTTCGTTGCCCTGTACCTGTGCATGTGCAATGACAATAAAGTTGAATTCTATTCTATTCTATTCATTAAGTTTTTCCTGTCTATCCGATGGGTTTATTTTGGGCTTTTTAGACTAATAATGGCATCGCTGGTGCCCTGTTCCAGTCTGAGGTCCAGTCCAGTGGTACTGAATAGACTGAAACATTGATTTAGGTCAGGCAATCATGGGGGCTAGTCAATAGCAATGGTTTCCCAAGGAACTGCCTGTATACTCTCACCATATGAGGCCGGGCATTGTTGTGCACCAGGAGGAACCCTGGACCTGCTACACCACCATAGGGTTTGACGATGGATCTAGGCATTTCATCCCAATACCTAATGGTAGCCAGGGTAGCGTTGCCTAGCTAGAAAAGGTTTTGTGCGTCCCTCCATGGATATGCCTCCCCAGACCATCACTGATATACCATCAATGCTGAACGGTGTTACGCTCTCCATGACTTCTCCCTGGCTCAGGGTGAACCTCCTCTCATCTTTGAAAAGCACAGGGCACCAGCGGAGGACCTGCCATTTCTGGTATTCTATGCAAATGCTAATCAAACTCCACAGTGCCGGTCAGTGAGTACAGGGCTCCCTAAAGGATGAAGTCCGTTTCTGATTCGTTGGTCAAAGACATTTTGTTGTACTGCCTGTGCAACCTCTGTAGCGTCCAGGTATTGCCTTGTGATACCAGTAGTGACACTGACTCTAGCTAAAAGCTAAAACTAGTGATAAACCAGTCCAAAAAGAGGTGCAGGGGAAAAAACATCAGTGGCCTCCAGCTGTAACACCTTTCCTGTTTTAGGGGTTGTCTCACCGTTGCCCCTCTAGTGTACCTGCTCTTAATTTCATTAACACCAACAGCTGAAAGTAATTACCCCTCCTTCTTAACTGACCAGATAAATATTGCATTAGTTTAACTGGCCTGATGCTACATCCTGATTAAAAACTGTTTCACTTTTGTCATTCACAACTTGATTGTCACATTTAAAATCCACTGTGGTGGTGTACAAAGTCAAAATCACAACAATTGCCTTTGTCCAACAAATTGTGGACTTAACTGTAGACAGATAGATGCCTGCATGCTGAAATTTGTGTCAGAGAAAGCATCTCCCCACTGTGGCACCCCTTTCTTTGCCAGAGAAAGTGGGTGACCTGGAATTTATGCTAATGAAGGGTTGTACACACTGGCAAAGAACATGATAGGATTCCCCTCTCTAATTTTTCCTCCTCTTCCCTCTTATCTCCTTCCCTTCTCAATGTTGATTGAAGAAAAGATCAAACTCCCCCTCTTTTTATCTAATGTTTGTTTCTTCCTGTGTGTTTGTAACAGAATGCAACCTAATTACGCATCATTGATCTGTGCAGCACATAAATTGATGAGGAGGAAAAAAGAAGAGGTCAAGGGAGAAATGAGGAAGAGAAAAATTATACAGAAATTAGAAGCGGTCCCACAGTCCCAGACCACTGTGGATCTTGCTCTGTGTGTGTGTGTGTGTGTGTGTGTGTGTGTGTGTGTGTGTGTGTGTGTGTGTGTGTGTGTGTGTGTGTGTGTGTGTTTCTGTCTACAGTCAGGCCAGTCAGTGTGGTGGAGTGAAGTGTAAAGTCCTGTAATTAGTGTCTCAGTGAGAGGAGTGGGAGACAGATGGTGCAGACCATCCTTTGACACACACACAGACACACACACACACGCACACACACACACGCACAAACACACACAGCTACCATCATCAAAATCGATAAAGCTTGTAACCTACTTCACTCAGGACTCAACAGGGATTTATGTGTGAGACATCTCGCCCTCTCTCACTTTTTCTCTTTCAGTAAAGTTGCCGTGGTTCTCTTTATCTCTCTTTTTCTGCCTCTCACTCTCTCGGTTCTACTCAACAATGCTAACACACTGTCAAACAAACACACTTTTGCTCCCACCATTCCTAAACAAAAGCCAGCCCACACGCATAAAAGGGCTGCAACTGGTAGCAGTCTTCTCTTCCTCTGTACTGGTTCATTTGTCTGTCAGGGAAACTTTCTGGCCATCACTGGCATGCATTTTGATTCCAAGCCTAGCATCACTTCTGATGGAGTGATGGAGCTTATGTTTGATAGCAGCAACACAAATTTGGACAGAGGCAACAAAAAATTGTATAGTGCAAAAAAAAATTTGTGTTAACTGTCAACAGTTCAGTAACATGATCGGGTATTAAAATGCATCTTAGAGAGGCAGGGTTTCTCAGATGTAAAGATGGGCAGAGGATCATCAATCTGCAAACAGCTGTGCCTACTGTGAATAATAATCTTCAATATAAATCTGTACAAACTTATAATATCTCATCATCTACAGCATATAATATCATCAAAAGATTCCAGGAATCTGAAGAAATCTCTGTGCACAAGGGACAAACCCCCTCAAAATCCATATTTAATGCTCATAATCTTTGGGCCCTCAGGCACCACTGCATTAAAAACAGGGATGATTCTGTTATGGAACATTCCAGAAATCATTGTCTGAACACAATTCACTGTGGCATCCACACTCCAGGTTAAAGCTCTATAATGCAAAGAAGAAACCACATGTGAACATGAACCAGGAACACTGGTGTTTTCTCAGAACCAAAGCTCATTTAAAATCGACCTAGGAAAGCGGAAAAGCTGTTCTCATCAGGAATCTGGGTCTGCCTGTGGTCAGTGGAAATGTTATGCATCTTTTTCCTCATACACAGCTTCATTTTGTTGCATACATAACAATCATTAATTCCCATTAAAAGCATAACAATAGGTCAGACATGTCTCCCCTTTAATGACCATGCAGTTAGTCCCTCTAGCGCCTGGTCTGAAGGATGTTTGGCAAACTACTATCTGTCTTAACAGAAGCCATTAAATTGATTCCCCGAACATGAGTTCTGAAACCTGAGGACAAGCCAATTTGAGGAGATGCAGTCTTGTGACCCCATGCTCATTAAACCACAAGCCATTGTTGTTGTTTGGGGACCCATCCAGAAACTGTCCTTCTTTGAATCTTCACCCTTAGGCAACACTTTTTTTCCCTTCTTGTCCATTCATTAAACCTTTCTCTACACTACCCTTTCTAACCCCTCCTACTTTCATCTTCCTCAATCCTAAAAAGGCACAGGAGTTAAATAGACAAGGACCATGTTTTGTCCCAGAGTCTGAGTGTGAGACACAATGGCAGAAAGGAGGACGACGAGAACAGAGAGGAAGACAAAACGCAGAGGATGAGAGGCAGAGGGAGAATCTGCAGTGCTAGGATCAAATGAGTCAATAAAGACCAACAGGAGAAAGAAATGAGAAAAGACAAAACGGTAGTGTGGAGGGAAAGTTGACATCTTGATTTATTGAGCCATTGATCAACTTCTGTTTCAGCGTGCTGGGGTGACACATGTCAAATATCATGCCAATAAATCCCATTCAGCTGAATTGGATTGAGGTGAACAGAGGAACACAGAGAGAAATGGGGGAGGAAGGCCACAGAGAGAGAGTGAAACAAAGAAATGGTAAACTCGGTGTGGTGGAGGATGATAATGATGATTCTGGCTGATTAAAGTCACACAATGAACAGTAAGTGAGTTGTTGGACTCGCAACCTATTGTGATCATCGCGTGAGACCGTGTGGTAGAAACACATGTGATGGTGCATTAGGAAAATGCTGACGGTAAAGAGAGGGTCCCTTTCCCTCCACAGCATTTAGTGATGCAGATAAGTATACTCAGCTACAAGCAGGTCTCTCCAAGGTGCTCTACAAAGGCTTCATTCCAAGAACTGTCAGTGTTTCTGCCATTGTCCCACAGACATCACCTAAATTAAAAGGTCATTTATGAATTTTTTTTTTAATATATGCTCCATGCAACTGACCTTTCAATTCTCTTGATGCTATTTTATCAAATGTCTTGGAACACGATATATCTGAGGTGTTACGTTACAGTTCCTGCCATAATTCACCTTCAGCATCTGTGGTTAAAGTGACCAAAGGAAGGCTATATAATGATATTCTACTTATTCTCTGTTAATAGTAGTGGCCTATGTGATACATTTAAATCGACCTTTGATAAGGTACTGTGATGTTTGAAGTTTGAGGATTAGACATTGACATATTCACGAAAGAACAAGCACCCATTAAAACTGAGTTACAGAGAGAACCTGTTATTTTGCATTAAAGGTTGTGGGAAAGTTCTTGGCTCGAGAGTTCTTACGTCCATCTCAGGCATTGATTTTAGCAGTCACAGCTGAAAAAATATTCTGTCAGGCCCAGACAGTCTGCGTTACACAACCAAGAAACAGTAATAACGTCAACATATTGCATGCATGTACCTTATATCCTCCCGGTGAAAAAATAATACAGTATTTCATTACTTCAGTGTAATGACTTTGCTGATATTCCTTGTATTCCAGTATCTTGCATATCACTTTCCCCCGTCTTTTGCCTCCAGATGCAAAATTTTAATGCAGAGAATTAATGAGTCTCTGTAACACCCCCCACCACCAGCAGCAGCAGAAGCAGCAGTAGCACCACCACCACTACCAATCTTGTTCCGAATCTTCAGCTCCTGTACACTCCCTTATCTACTGCAAGCACTCCACATCCTAATACACACACAGACACACCTTGTACTCTGTCTTCTGTCGTTTTCTGGCATTATTATCATTGGTTCCCTGCATTCTCTCTTCTCTCCTTGTTCCCCATTCCCAATTTATCTTGGTTCTTTTAAAAAAAAAAAATAAATAAAAAAAATAATCCTTCATTTCCCTTATTTTTTCCTACAGTTCTCTCCCCACCCCCACCTTATATGTCCTCTCCCTTCAGTCTCCACTTCTTTTCCATCCATTACATTTCGTCTTAATTCATTCTCTCTGTCACACTAATTGTTTTTGCCATGTTTTGCATTTGACAAGGCAGAATCTGACCTTGAAAACCTGTTTCAAGGTTAAGCTGAGTCTTTGTAATTGAAAAGACCACTATTTTCTGCACATCTAAGCTAAGACAAATACTCTAAGGCATAAATTTCTGTAGAAATGTTGATAATATCGTGCACATTTCTCATGTGCTGCTAGAAGTGTCAGGACTCTGGTAGTGTCATGCATCGTATGGCACCAGGATGCCAGAAGAAAATCTTTTGGGTCCTGTGGAACACGCAGTTGAGCTTCTGTGAAGTGGGTTTATTACAGTCCATTCAGTAGATTCTAGATAAATCCAGGGTGTAGGCAGTTTGGAGGTTTGATCAATGTTTTGCTGGAATTTTGTTGGATTCCCTGCCCTGTGCTTAAGGGTGGAGACGCACACTGTCCTGCTGGAGAAGACCATTGCCATCTTGTATAGTCTGCCAAGTTGTACACACCTAAGTAATGTCCATGTGAATGTCAGGACCCAAAACAGTGCTTAGACAGTGATTTCCTACTTTATGTTCCTCCATCCATTCACAGCCAAACGAGCACTTTTTTCTATGCTTTAGTGCTTTTTGACTTGCACAAGGATATTAAGCATGCAGAACAGCCAGGGATCCAACCAACAGTGGTTTTAATGTTGTAGCTGTTCTGTATACATGCTGTTATAACATTATAGGTAAGCCCACAGGCACACTCTTATTACAAAGAAAACAAAAATGTCACACATATGCACTATATTGTTCTAAATATGTGACCTGATCTTTCTGTAGCTCTTCATTTAAATAAACAAATTCAGACAAGATTTATAAATATGTCTCAACATCTGTGAACAAATCCCTTTCTCAGTTTCACCGGAGGAGAATTAAAGCAAATAAGGATTTAATTTCACAACGTTTTACTAGAATCAATCCATGTTACCAGGGTTCAGTGAGTCATATGCTCACTCACGCTCAGTCAGTTTTAACTAAACATTTATTATCGCACAGCTCTACAGTGAAAGCGTTTGTGAGAGAAATTTATAGTGTATGAAAGTAATTTGGGCACACTAGCGCAAATTACTTCGTGCTGACTTGTGGCACTCTTATTAGCAAATCTCAGGGTACAAAACACTCAGCAGCCTTATTTCTTCAAATGAACAGATCTGCTGTTTCTCACATACACACATAAACTTATTTCTCTTATACACACAAACCTATATGCATATACACATATATACTCTTAGATAATTGCACACCACTAACACACACACCTACGCGCACACACACAGACTCATTACACCTAAATTCAAAAGCTCTTGCAGCAGCTGGAGGCAAAGCCAGAGGCCCGGATCAACAGTCCTTGATATGTGTTTGTGTGTGTGCTTATCGCTCTTTATCGTACACTTTCAGGTTCAATAGCTGTTCTCTCAGCAGGCACAGAGGTACTCATTGTCCTGCAGTTCAGGTAGCTGTTGCACTATCTTCAGCATCTTCCACCAGTGAACCAAGTGACTCAACTCACCGATAACTTCAGGGTGAGAGAGTGAATGAATGAGTCACACAAATCCTGCAAGTATTCTCTCTGTCTGTACTACACAATCCTCCTCCAGGTTTTCACGTGCTTTTCCCTTGTTGTTTTCCATTGAGGATGGAGGCATTTATTTTGAGAGTTCGATCTCTAGCATAATTTTTAGTTCTCATGACCCTTTTGTCCGCCAGTCATCACCTTCTGATCTACTCTCCATCAGCTTCTTGGCATAGAGGTAGCTTTAACCCATCTACAGTAATTCCATTTTAACGCATTTCCTTTCATAAGCCGAAACCTCATCTCTGTAATAACCACTTCTCCTTCGCTCTCTGCTGCAGCGTTGCTACGCCGTGGCTGATCTCGTCAGTTGTATTTGCAACTCCCCTCTTCCTTCACATCCTTGTGCTCATAAGACTCCTTGCCTTGTTTCAAAGACAATTTTACCTCTTTTTCTTTTTAGCTGGAATTTATGAGAAAGTTCTGTTTTTTTGTTATTTTTTTATTGAGGCATCACAGATTTCAGATGTCTTTCAGCTTGGACATGGCTGCGTTCGAAGGTATTTCAGGCAAATAAATATAAAGAGGAGCCAAGAACACAGTATAATGAGGCAAACACAGTGGAAAAAGAGAGAAAAGGACAAAAGAAAAACATAAGAGTCTGCGTGGGTGACCGTACCTTCTGTGTGTATTGCAGACACGTAGCTCCAGTTGTATCTCTTGACAATGTCCACCATAGCTCTTGCCTGCTGGGCATCTGAAGGCACCACCCGCATAAAGTATTTGTAAAGGCTCTGGAACAACAGAAACAAAAAGAGCGTCAAGCTGTGTTTTGCAGGAGCATGCAGGGCATTCAACTCGGTGAGTAATGAATAACTTTGCATAATTAAAAGTGGCAGTAATAGATTTTCTCTGTAATTGATTCTTATATAATATTTATTTGTATGCAACTGTAGAGCTTCAGTAGCATTCGTCTACAAGGAACAGAGCTCACCTTATCGCTGAGGTCCATACTGGTGGCAGAGTAGGCAATCTGTGGTATGTTGAATAGCTGTAGCAGGTTCTGGACCTGGATGGCCACTGAGCTTGAGCCAGGTCCAATTAAACCCACAATAGGTTTCTTCCCCCGCATTGGAGTGGCAGAGGGGTCTGAGCACTTTAGCGTCCCTCCTCCGCCTCCCCAAGAAGTTCCGCCGCCCCACTCCTCCGCCTCATCAGAGGAGACCAGCGAGTCGCGTATGAACTCGATGCTCTGCTCCAGAGCCACAGCCGAGTGCCAGCAGGAGTCCCTGATCTCACAGCCCAGGCTGATGTTGGGAAGGATGTGCGGGTCAGCATTAATGCGGTCCAGTGTATGCATCATGGCCTCCACCCTCTGGATGCCATACTGCTCTCGCACCGCACCACACTTGCGTTCATGCACCTGATTAGACAACACAAAGGAGACAGGAATCAAGCCAAAGTGAAGTGACATTTAGATTATTATAAATGGTTATTTTTACCCATATGAATGCAAGAGACCGTGCTTTTTAATACACAGGTGCTTCACTGTTGGAATAATATTGGTTTTGTATTCACATAGCTGCCTTGTTCTGATTTTTCCTGTTTGCAATTATCCTTAATGAGATGGAAAAAGCTTAAATGTCAGTGGGTGACTTCTGGTTCCCGGGGCAGCTAATGGAACTTAAATGTCGACGGACTCACAGAGAGCTACCCATTCTACAAATTGAAAGCATTCTTTGGGTCTCAGAACCAGAGCAACATTATAACCTTTGGTACAGGAGATTGGACAAAATGTATCAATTTTCTGTCGCTGTGTTAAAAGTATTAATTTCTATATCATTTCATGGTGTTTCTCTGAAATCCAGCAATAATTACACAAGGTCAGTTGAAGTAAAATGTAATCATTTTAGCTACACGTGATTCATTTATACCAGTATTAACCACACAACCACTTCAGTTTACCTTATCAGCAGGAGGCTGGTGATGGACAGAGAACAATGCTCCGATGATTATGTCACCAGGCATGTGCGCTACAACTCGCCGTTCATTGGACTGAGCAGAGTCGGCTTGATTGGGACCCAGCCAAATGGACAGAACTAGCAGCAGCCAAAACATCATCTTGGTCCTTTTGGGTCACTACGAAGAAGCAGACCTCAACTTTCTATTGTGGATCTGTCACAGGGAACTACTTTTCCGAGAAACTGTTTTCCTGGCCATGGCATGAGCTTGTGGCACGGAGGAGTTTTCGAAAACTGAAGATCTCAGAACGATCCTTTCTTTTGACTCGTTTTTGCTCCGTCTGGATTTCAAAGTGGGACCATCACTGCAATGGCTGGTATAGGTGCAGCGGTGCAACCTGGGAAATGTAAAAGAAAATTCGGGTTAAATCCCACTGACTGTAATAACTCCTGGATCGTCAAATTAAAAGGCAGAGGAATCGGTGATAGACAGACATGTTTATGTAAAGCTATGGTCATAACATTTAGCTAGAAATTTAGCATCACGTATAATAACCTGGGTCTTTAATATGTATTCATAAAACTTGTGGTTGAATAAAAGTACAACAGCGGTGACAAAAATGGTCCAACCTGGTACAAATGGATAGTTTTGCAAAGTGAGAAAACTGCACAGAAGAAGGACAAAAATAGCAGCTTTTCACTGTACCAGGAAGCACTGTGTTAAAGTGAAGAATGCTTCACATCATGAGAGTGGTTGCCCGAACTGTTTATTTCACCCTAGAGATCTGAATCATTGTCGGTTTTACAGCCTTCTTACTGGCAAACACATTACACATACATTACTCCACACTTGCCATACTTCACTAAATAACAATGGTTAGGCCAAGGAGCTTTGCCGACACATTTCTTTGCTTTACGACAGCACCATTTCTTTGTAACATATACGATTGGATTTATTAAAAGGAATAAGCCATCCAAAGCTACCTACAGCCATATCAAAAAGTAATTGCCCTCTAAACCTAAAAACTAAGGCAGGCATGAACAGCGTGTTTAAGGTTATGCCAAACCATCTCAAGCTGATCTAAGTCTGGACTCAAAAATCTTTGTTATGTCTGGGGGGGCGTTACCCAATGAAGGGTGGACTTGGTCGTATATTTTAGATCCATGTTCTGCTACATAACCCAGACATTCTTCTTCAGGGTTTTCTGGTAGAGAGCATAATTATGGCTTGTTGTCTGGATCTTGAAGCAGCAAAGCAGGCCCAGACCATCACACTACCCCCACTGTCTTTGACAGCTGGTATGGTATTCTTTTATTAAATGATTTTAGTTTTATCCAGATGTAACAGGACTTAAACCTTCAGAAAAGTTCAGTTTTTGTCTCGTCTGCCCACAGAATATTTTCACAAAGGTGTTGGAGATCTTCAAGATGTTATTTGATAAATGTGAGTCGAGCCTTTGTGCTCTTCTTGGTCAGCAATGGTTTTCTCCTTGGAACTCTTCCATGGATGCCATTTTATCCATTTATCCATTTGCCATTTGTCTTTCTTATTATTAAACCATAAGTCTGACCTTAACCTAAGCAAGTGAGGCCTGTAGTTCTTTAGATGTTGTTCTGGGTTCTTTTGTGACCTCCTGCATGAGTTATGGGAGTAATGTTGGTCATCCAGGCACTCCTGGGAAGGCTCGCCACTATTCTAAGTTTCTTCCAATTTTGGATAACAGCTCCCACTATGGTTATGTTAAGTTAGTACTCAGCCTTAGAAATGGCTTTGTAACCCTTTCCAGACCAACAGATGCCTGGAAAAGCCTTGGTGTGGCTTGTGAATTTAAACTTTTCAAGATATGTAATTACGATTTAACATAGGGAGACAATTACTTTATTTTTTACACAGAGCCAGGTGAATCATGATTTACTGTATTTTGTATTTACTCTGGTTATCTTTGTCTAATATTAAAATTAGGTTGATGATCTGAAATATATAAGTGAGATAAGCAAAAACGTGAGAAATCAGGAAGGGGTCAAATTTTCACAGCACTGAGCATGCAAGTACTGGCTCGGCGCCCTAGAGCTCAGATTGAATAGTACATTTTTTGAATCATATTAAGTGATGTTGTGCTTTTTTTCAGCTACTGTTTGGAAAGTCCAGAAAACAGGACATTAGCGCCTAAGTTTGTATTTTCTACCTCACTTTTTGTCAGTCTAATCATTTAGTCGCTAATATAAATGCAAAATTGTGCAAATAAAATCAAAATATTGATCATTGCATTTGCCAGCAGCTGTGTCACACCTCACAGCTGCTGTGAGGTGTTTTACACAGTGCACAACAACCACAATGCCAACAAGTGCACATAAACCCATTAGAGGTCCCTTTTTTCTCTTTAATTCCTTTTTATGTTTTTGGTCCTTGAAGATTAGCAGCACTGTTTGAAACCAATGATGAGTACCAAGTAAAACCATTAACATGGCATACCACAAGTCAATCCTCAAGTGTCTGCCCCCCGACTCTCTCCAAATCAAATTTGAGGGCATGTTATAGCTAATTCTCTTGCTGCTTTAATGGTATTACTCTAATTGTGAATTTTGGGTGTTCTCTCTAAACTAAGCCCCCGTTGTGTTTTTATCATTACAATTTAAATTGTTTTCGAACTGTACCAAGACTGCTATACATCCTTCTGGCAAAAAAGCAGTGCTTTCAGGGGTATTTTGTATTCCTTTTGTTCTGGCAAAGAACGCTGAGTACTCCATGTGTCTTGTTATTATAAATTATAGAAAGGATTCCTTTAATGAAGTGCAGAGTTTAGGCAACAGTAAAGAATCCCTATTTGCAAGACGTGGGCAAGTCAGCTACTAAGTGGATGATTCAAAACAGCATATGGGACATATCTAGCTAAGCGATGTACACCAAGCGCCCTGTGTTTAACAGTCAGCCAAGTGCGGGGGCATCAGTTTCATCCTTTGGGTAAACTTTCAAGTAGCCATCCCTCTGCATTAATGGGTAAGACTTGTAATTTGCCTAACCCCGAAGCTGCACAAATACTTTCCTTCACTGCAACTGAGAAATTTAATTGACCGTAAACAGCAGGGGAGCTGGGACAGTTCAGCAGAGGATGGCATCCACTGCTTATGCAAAACAGGATCAAGGTCGTGGCAGGGATGTCGGGCGGTTAGCAGACTGCTGTTTGGGGGAAGAGAGAGAAAACGAGCGAACAAAAAAGGCAGATGGAGGAACACTGCAAGGAGAGGAAATGAGGAGGAAGAAACAGAGTGTATGCTGAAGAAGGTAGAGGAAGACAGAGACAGAGTAGGGGATAGAAGAAAAAGGCATGAACAATTAAAAAAAGAGGCACCAGGGGACAGAGTCTCTCTGTACGTAATTAACGTGACAGTGTCAGGATGGCAACAGGGCTAACTGCTGCTCCAGTAATGAACAAATCAAACAAAACTCTGCTCTGTCTCACATGCGCTCCCTCTCCATCAGTGACGCAACTCTGTCTCTTTCTTGGCCTCCTCTTTTGTCTTTCTACTGACACGTTAATACAAAGATGAAGATGAAGAATCCTCATAGAAGAATCTCTCCCTAGAATTTCACTGCACAGCAGACACACATTACCCCCACACCAAAACCGCTTCACCACGTTCATTTCATCATTTCTCTCCCTCCCTTGAACGATCCACTGCTTCTGCATTGCACACTCAGTCAGACAGATACACTGTGTCTGTCTGTCCCTCCCCCCGTATCATTCTCTTGTTGGCCGAACTGAAAAGAAAGTCAAATCCTTATTCCCTAAACAAACATCTTGCTCACGCCATTAGGCATTTATATCTCTAGCTCCATCCAAACTATGCACACGGGCATTATAAAACCATCCAAATCAACTTTTACACAGACAGAAACACACAACACAGGCAGCAACAAACACTCTCCCTCCCCCTCCCCGCCTTGCATACTGCTTTATGTGTTGAGAAAGCATTTAATTTACTGCGTATTAAACAGGGGCGTTAAGAATTACACTAAATTTAGACGCATGGCTTGTAGACAAATGCATTTATCCTCTTTATCTTGTCCTGTATGACGCACAGACGTTTGTGTTTGCATTTAATGATGGGGTGAGGGGGCGATGTCTGGAGTTTTCAGAACAGATTATAGTTGTGCTTTCCATCATCTGAGCAGTTTGCGTTTGACTGTAAAAGCTCTCCACTGACTGCACATTCTGACAGGTTAAATGAGGGGAGAAGAAGAAAGCATCCTAAGACAGATGTACATCAGTAAGCTCACCGCCGTTATTAGCAACACACGATCCCACAGAGAGAGACACATATCATGTCAAATGAAGTGTGCCAAATACAAATGGATGTGCGTTTACCCACATACCCTATTTCTCCAGCGCGCTCATTTAACGGCATACAAGTTTTGACATGTGTCATGTGACATGTGTCAAGATAAATGGATATCTACACAAAAGATGTTTTGTTGCCTTTTCTCTGAGTACATTGGTGGTCAAAGAAAACTAATATTTGACAGGTTCTCTCAAAAAATCCCCCTGTAAAACATTTTGAGAGGAATATTTTTGGGGTGTTTGCAGCCTTTATAAAAGGTTTGAGTAAACATGACATTTAAGTCTGAAATGTTATCAGAAGTCTTTGATTTGAATCATTTTGTATGAAAAACAAAATGTTCACCAGACGTAATCCTGACATTAATAAAGAATTACTTCAATGCTCGCAAGGTGTTTTTATACAACCGAGAGAAACAGGAGCTGCAATACTATACTGCAACATACCACATAAAATAATAACATGAAACATAAACTGTCAACAGGAACGGACGGGCAAAATGATCTGGCATAATGGTGTATTTTCAAATTACTTGCTGGTATCTGAAATGGGTCATATTGCTTTTCTGTGTTGTGTGCACATTCACTTATGCAGGGAAGGCTTTTGCTGATTGGGCTTGTAACAATGGTTCTCTCCATGTGCCTCCTATTCCCAGCTAAAGAGATGCTCATTATTGTTGCTGTTGCTTTTTTTTAGTTTTTTCTGCACAAACCCTTTGACACAATGTGCATCTGCAGGTTTTAAGAAGACTAAAGATTTATTTTTGTAATTGCTGCCTTGTCTCTAGAATCATCTCAGTGCCACAGATGAGTGATGAAGAAAAGCGCCAAGGCTTGGATACACAAACACACCCACTAAGTAAAAGAACCACTAAACAGCATTAAACCTCTATAACTCCAGTGCACCACAGTGACATAGCTTATATGGGCATTTTATAGCTAATAGATATAGTGCAGGCCTGCCTTTGAGGACGAATGACCAAAAAGCTCCCGGTATGAATGGGATACAAATATCACACATGCATCGTCACGCCAACAAGGCTTAGTCAGTAAAGACTTAAATCGCTGCAGCCACATGAGACAAGGCGCCTGCACAACTCCCCCAAAACAAGATGTGACCTTACAGCACTTATCTGGGACTCGCAGTCTCCATTAGTAGTAAGACTATCGGCAGTTTTCAGCCAGGTGCATTTATTTATTTATTTATGTCCTTTTTAATCCTTTGTGGTTTCGTTGGTCTTCCTGTACCATCAATTTAAAGTAATTTATTGAATGATGTGACGCTTTGCAAGTGCTTAATCGCTGACAGGCACGTACAGCGTCTGCTCAAACTGAGTCTCTCCAAGGAGAAATCAAATCCAGAGACAACAACATCGACTGGCGCAGCGCTGCATCCGTTAACCGCAAGAAGAGGGGGAAAAGAGAGGGGGGGGGAGTCCATCATCTGCACAGATCCGAAAAAGAGATCGAAAGGTGCGAAACATGAAAGAGACACGGTCTGAAATGAGCACAGCTACAACACGCGCCGGTGAAAACCGCCTCTCTGGCCGTCCTCTGTCTCAGTGGCATGCTTGTTTCTCCCATACATCAGCGCAATTGGCTGCTTTCTTTAACTAGGTTACAGCGAACCCGTGTAATTCAAGGATAAGTAAGCCACGTGTAATTGCAAGTCCATTCAGGAATACTGCAAGAACAGTGGGTTATAACAAAGTGCGACAATATGAGTCTGAGCAGAATACAGGCTATGTGCATGCAAAAACTGGATATCAAGCCTTACCTATAGGAGCCTACGTGCCCCTCCGACAGCACTGGCACGGTCCCGTTTGATAACCGGTGTGCAAGTTCCTACCGTGGAGCAAAGACGCAGCTAATAATGTGGAGTCCAATGTCAAGCTGCCTCTGGTCGCTGTGCAGCTTCCGAGCTTCCTCCGTTTTCCAGTCACGCACACCTGAGTCTCTCTCCAAACACCTCTTCTTCATCCCGCCCCCTTTTCCTCCCTCTTCTCAGCCTCTCTCCCCCGTATCTCATCCTCCGCAGACCCCACTTTCTTTGCCCCCTCCTGCTCTCCATCTTTGCAAATGTAGCCACCATTTTTCTGCAGTTTTCCCTATATCCAATTGCACTTAAACACCCACTTCCCCATTTCCCTCCACGTTTCTTTCCCCCCTCCCATCCCTTTGCTGTTTATGATTGAGACAGCGTGCCCATGGGTCATTCACTTTCTTTTTCTCATGTTTTTTCTTCACTTCATCCATCTTACCACATCATCCTGCCCTCTCCTCCCATTGACCTGATGTGGAGAAAATGAAGACAAATCGCAAAAGTCTTGCTGTGAATAATAGACATACTGTACAGCTGTACTGTAGACGGTAGAGTAATCCTTCGAGTGTCGGGGTTTATCTGCAAAGCTTTATAGTTTTATTTCATTCTCATGTAAGACAATACCCTACAACTGTTAGGCTAATCCATTTACATCACAGGGTAGTATTTTTTTAATGCCTTTAGCTTTATGGAGTCCACCAGTGGCCAAAGTGTGTGTGTGTGTGTGTGTGTGTGGTGGGGGTGGGAGGGTGTCCTCCAAATAAGAGGTTTGTGCATATTTGCACACAACATTTTCACAACCTGAAATGTTATGTTATGGTTGTAAAACTGCCGCTAAGACTGTCTCTGATCACTATTTTCTTGTTGTTGCTTTAACATAATGGATCTGGCATGTGCCCAGCTTTGATGCAGAGTGGTCCTGGTCCATGCTATTCCAGCTGGAATGGGAACAAATCAAGCCCTGGATGATTGAAAATATGAACCGTTTGTACTGTACCTGACGGGCGTAGCACACTTTGGTAACGTGGGAAATTTCCTAGATTAACAAGCAAAGCTCTGTTAAAACACAAGCAATGCCCCTGTGTAACCATAGCAAGACATGAACGCTATATCCCACCAAAAAAAAGCCTCCTCTGAGCTGGAATGAAACAGAATTGGTTATGTTGCAGCAGTCTCCCCAAGCAGGATAATATGCTTGGAGAAACTGCAAAAACCGCTAGGGAAAAATCAGGAACAGGACAATGAAAACTCCCCAGATCCGTCCATGATCTTTGGGATACACTGGAACAAGCCCAAATCATGGACGCCCAAAAGATCTGAACTAATTTTGCTAATGACAGTTTTGTTCAGGTATGTTTCATTTTAACATCCATCCATTGGGCATTCTCCTGCTCCATACATTGTGTTGTTTTGATTCATTTTTAAAGCATTCAGTAAACTCTATTGGACTCCCAAAGAGATTCTTTCTGTGTTCTCTTATCTATTGGTTTAGAAGCGCTAAGTAATATTATGAATAATAAGCAAAATTACCCAACAATGTATTGTTTGAGCACCTTTGAGGTCCTCAGAGTTCAGTTTTAAAGTTGAAATGTCCAAAGACAGACACTGATTATTTCTGTCGTGAGCATTCAACATTCTTCTCACAATTCCAGAATTAAACCAAAATAAATCAATCAAATGTCTCTTGTTACTACAGCAGCGTTCAGTGAGCTCAGTATGAAAGTATAAAACAGTGTATTAAAAAATTTGTTTTATTTCCTCTGTGGCAACTGATTGATTCCAGCTTCTTCCTTCCCTAACACACACACAAGCCACCAACAACCTTTACAGGTGACAGTGGATGTTCAGTCCAGCCTCACCTTCAAAATAAGCAGTTACAAAATGCCTAAAGTTACTGAGATACTGTAACACTCTAGAGAGGAAAAGTCAAAAAACTCAGGTTTGAGTGTAATTCAGCAGATCAAAGAAGAGTTGACACCCCCCCCCCCCCCACACACACACACACACACACACTTTTTTCTTTAAAACTTAAATTACACTGTCCAACTTTGTTCTCACCAAAGCGCGCATCCCACAACGGAGAGGACGTGACCGAGTGAAATCCACGAGTACAACACTGATCAGTGAGATGATGGAGCTTACTGATTTTGTGAGCCCACTGTCTAACTTCCTATGTCGCATGTAGCCTACGTGTTTTCTCCGTGTGTCGCTATTTTCGTTCTTAATTCCTTCACTCCCACGCATCTCTAATTGCCCTGCTACAAACAAAAAGTAGATCCGGATACTGTAGAGTAAAAGTAGGCAACACAAAATCCCCGGTTGGGTTGCTTTGCCCCGTGAGCTGCACTGCCTCATAATGTAGGAAGAAGATGATGGGCTAGACTATGAGAGTCTGTCTCCTCTCTGATCAAACAGACTTCAGAGGTGACACTGTGGGCTGAGACGACGGCACTATGGATGAGATCGATAGCATTTGAAGTTTCATAGCGGTCAGATGAGTAAAGAGCCATTAACCTACTGCTTTGGCTGGCGTCCACCTAAAAGACCCACGGAGATCAAATCATTAAAGATTTAAAAATTAGAAATAAATCAATGCAAATGTAATAGAAACATCGCGCTTTCCTGCAAATATCTCTGGGCACAGGCTTTAACACAGATACTGCCATTAACTAATTTTAGCTTTAGAAAGAAAACCTAGTTTTGCATTTGTAATGGCATCTTTGAATTTAAATTAAGTTTGCGAGTCCTTTTAAATATCTCGATTCAATAAATTATAGAAAATAAAACCCAATTTTATGATTTCATCAACATATGCTTTATAGGTAATACAATAACAATAAAAAAATACATCTGATATGTGGCTCTTTCTTTCTCACATAAAAGACAGGTTTGCTGTTCTTTTCGTGTTGGCTTTCCTCTCATAAATGGGCCTATTAGTGTGAAAGCCGGTCGTTTGAGGAAGCGTCTCCTCGCACTTTGAGACGCAAAAGTCGTGTGGTTTAGGGAGAAAAAACGAGAATTCATGAGGTAATCCACGCCGTCCTCGTGCCACTATGTCTGACTCTGTCCACGAAAGGAGAAGAAGAGAAGTTGTAGCCTACCTTTGCTTGCGGGACAGGTGTATGTTCCCAGAGAAACACAGCATCCCTCACGAGTCCGTCAGGGCACTGTGCTCGCGGTGGTTAATCTACTTTTTCACTATGGCAACAAATGAACCCCCTCTCCTCTCTCTCTCTAGCTAGCGCGCCACGCGCTCCAATGAGGAGGCTCCGTTGAGGTCATCCGCCCTCTCTTTCTCTGTCTGTCTGTCTCTCCCGCTTTCTCTATCACACCTACCTCCAAGATACCATCTGGAGATAGATGTTGATAGAGAGAAGCAGGGATCGAGGGGAGAGGCAGGGAGATGGCAGTGTGGGATAGAAGTGGGTTTTAGAGCTTGGCTAGACAAGCATTGGATTAGTTTGCCAGCCAAATGCATTTGGGATTAGTAGACCATTAAAAGCACATAGACATACACGCAAGCATGCACACACACATGCAGGCTGGACAGGCTTTAGATGTTGCAGTGATAGCCTTACTGACTTTTATCTCTCACTTCCTCCTCACCCTTCTAAGCTTGCTTTGACATGACCACATGGGCTGACAGGAAAACATAAGAGTTCACATGCACGCATGAACAGACTCTCACATTATCTATGTGTGTTTGTAGTCTTCCAAGGGTCAGAAAATGGGTAAAACTTCCCATAAGTGACAACTGCCTCAAGACTCGAATGCAAACTTCCATTGACACTAGTGAATATATCGTTTATTCAAAGCTTCTACAAGGCTGTGCAGCACTGTAGATATGTTTAAAAACTGCATGGTGTCTTTATCTACTACAATGTTTCTATTTTCAAGTTGGTAAAATGTGTGCTTATTCTAATGAATCAAGTGAAGTAGGCTACCTTTAAAAGTGGAGGTACCTGTGAGCAATGCAACAGATGCAGCATGGCTTACAAATGATAAGAAATTGCCTGAATATGTGAGAAACAAGTCTGTGAGACTTCACAGTTGCAGCAGTAGCAGGTACAGGAAGAGCAGCGCAGCAGATGTGGTGTTTGCCCTCCCTTATAAAAATGACACAAAACACAATTTTCTGTGCAAGCTTGTATTAAAAACAGATGAGTAAGTGCAGGCTTCTGAATGGGGAAAAGGACTCAGCATGAATTCAACCTTTATGGCTAATGTTCAAGAACAAACCACAAAGGTAGGAGTGTTCTGATGTGAGGCCATATTTGGCATAGACAGATGGCATTTATAAATGCACAAGGACCAAAACCCCAAATGTGTAAATAATGTTTATAGATGCAGGTGCAGACCAGAATGATGATGGGCAGCTGAGGACCAGTGAACTGGGTGAGAGGTTGCAGTTTGGGGGAGGTTCTGCTGCACCTAGTTAAACGGTTTCTGGCAGAATATCTATGCATGACCAAGAAAATCAAATCTGTCACTGAAAATAAAAATGGATGATGTCACATTTCTTTCTTCTTTTTTTTAGTCTTGTATTGGGTTCTTAAATGTGGATGTCAGGCTGTAATTCAATTAGCCAAGCAGGTGTCTAATAGGTTTTGCTGTATACAATTACCACTTAGTAAACTTCTTTAATGATAACAATTTGCAATTGAGGTCCAACATTTGCTCCTTTTTCAATCATACCAGATGTGTCATACATTTTCCAGTTACTAATGACTGCATTGATACCAGTCTGATAAACACCACTTGGTTACCAATCACTGAATACAGCATTAGGAAATTGACTAAGTTCAAAAGGACTATGGGAGACAGATTGCAATAACTGTATGCACAGCTCCAGTTGTGAAAACATTGGGATGCTGTGTAAAAATGTACATAAAAACAGAATAGAATGGTTTGCATATATCATAAACCCTTATTTTATCAACAACAGGCAAATTTATAAACTGAGAAAATGTATAATTTAAGGAAAAATATGAGCTCATTTTGAAATTGATGGAAGCAAGATGTCTCAAAAAAGTTAGGATTGGGGCAACAAAAGAAACAGTTGGGGAAAGGTTTTGCAACTAGTTAGGTTAATTAGCAACAGGTCAGTAACATGACTGTGTATAGAGAGAGCATCTTAGAGAGTTTCTCAGAAGTAAATATGGACAACAGTTCACCAATCTCTAAAAAAAAAACCCTCATAAACTGATTGCAAATTGTGGAACCATTTCTTACCATACTCTATTCATCAAATCATCGACAATACGTAATATTTTAAATAATTTAAGAGAATTTGGAGAAATCTCTGTGCACAATGGGACAAAAACAAAAATATCCAATGCCTCAGGTAGCACTCAATTAAAATCAAGCACACTCAAAAAAATGTCCCAAGATACAAGATATTGGATTCAAAATTTCCAATTTTGATGTAAAATGTTAAATTTAATGAACTCTGGGCACACACATACCAGATGTGTCGATATTCTGATTTCATAAGGTTAATGTTAGGGTCACCTCAATAGGTTAACAGATCTGTTCAAGATAAATGAACACTGGATCTCACGCTTAATTGTATGGATGGCAGATCTCAGATGCCATTTCCATAGCAACCCTTCACTTTTATAGTAAAACAGAAAATCAACAAGCATCTAATTGATCAGTTCAGCTTGTCTCATTTGATGCCAACTAATCTTTCTTTCACACGTGCACGCACACATGGAGAGAGATTAAAGTTGTTAATCACACATAGACACTTAAAACCTGTTGATGCAAGATTGGATCAATAAGTGAATTAATATTGATGAAGCTGAGACAAATCAATGACATGTGTTAGGATGAACTGTGTCAAATGATAGAGAACTGGACTGAATGATATGATGGAGAAAAATCATCCACTGAATCATCTGGAGCATTTTTCTGACCCTGATACTGATCAACAGAGTTTGTCGTTGCACAGAGCGGACAGAAAATATAAATGGAGTGACAAATTAATCATCCCAAGAAAAATTCACCCTGCAAAACACACCTGCACTCTGTATGTGCGTTTGTGTAATCAGTGTGTAATACTGTGCATCAGACACATATAACATCTATAGGGTAAAAGTCTTTTTAACGACACTCCTCCGCAAATCACAAGCACAACAGACTCACAGTCACAGTCGGAAAATCAATTATTCAATGGCATTTCAAAATAACAGTGGATACCCGTGGTTGCCATAGACACATAGCTGATTTACAGGGTTGTCACTTCTCTGTGATATTCCCACTCTAAGTAGGACAAATAGAGGGGAAAAAAACCTACAAATCGCACAATGCCAAAAGAGAAATGAGGACGTCAGTTATGAAACATGTAATGTGGCTGCTGTTTCATTGAACAAGTGGAGAGTGGGTTTTAATATCACTTAAGTAGACTGCAGATTTGTCATCAAGCACATAAAGCACAAAAGACAGACCTGTCCACGTACTTTACACATCGTGGAGAAGTTCTGCAAAAAAGTTGAAACAAGTGAAAAACCAGTAAGAAAGAAAAAAGTCTCACATCATTGGCAGATCTATTTAGAAAAAACTCACTGCAATCCCTGTGGGTTTGGTAATGCAATAAATCAAAATGGTGTGTATATTTTTTATAATATATCCAGGGAAATGTAAATTTAAATTTTAAACGGTTTCAGCGAGATCGCTCTCAAGTCTGCAGGCAGGCTGTTCCAGATACTGGGTGCGTACATTCTGAAAAGCAGCCTCAGTGTCGATGTAAACTGTCAGCACAGGTTGACAAGCTGTCACAGTGTCTCTGACTACCAGGATGCTGTGATAACAGGGATGGCACAGAGATTGGGGAGACTGCAGCTCTGCGTTAGCTTTGCCCTGCAGAAATAAAATAAAACTTTGTAAAATCGCAAGGAAAATATATCACATTTTAAAAAGGAAGACAAGTAAAGGGGGGGGGGGGGGTTCTCCACAACTTGAGGTTTCATTTATAGAAACTGTTTCTGGATAAAGATTAGAAGCTTCAGCTCATAGTTTATGAAAATAATAGCTTTTGAGTATCTCTTCTGCACAAGCATGCACACACACACAGATGAGATGCGACAGGTACAGTTAGGTCTGTTTTCAAGACTGAGCTGAAATTCTTCTTGTGATTTTCTTTTCTTCTTTTTACAGATTTTCAAGTGCACATTAGATGTCATTAAAAGAAAAACAAAGACAACTTCCTCTTTGATCTGTGGAGGTCAGTTTTGTACAGGTTGGCTTTTAAAAGCCTGCGGGAGTTTTGTGAGATGTCAAACGTAAAACAACTGTAAGAATCCCCTCCAGCTAAACAAATCAGCCGTCATCTACCTCCTCTGTTATCTCATTACGCATGATGAGGAGGACTCTGACTGCGTGCAGTAATCGTGCTGTGACAGGCAACTTCCCTGGTGGTCTATCTTCAAATGGCTCATGCTGCCCTCTTGTGTCTGGATGAAACAGGAAAAAAAAGTTTTATGGGAATGTCTCAATCCAAACCATTACTCGACGTCACGTGGTTTCCGAGTTATTCAGGAGTTACTGAAGCCTACTGTTGTAATTTCAGGTTAAATTCTTGGTAAGTTCAAATAAAAGTACTTTTTCAAACACTCTGTGTGTGCCCTTGTCTCTCTCAGAGGAGCCCTGCGGGCAGGTTTATCGTGTGATGGTCATTCCTGTGCGCTCCACTGCGCTCCTGCGGCGAGATAAGCTGCATCCCGTGCCTGGCTACGGTAGCATGTGACCGGCTTGTGATCCTAAAGCTTGCGCAGATGACTTTCTGCCCTGAGTACTGTACCAGTCTGAAACGGAACCTGTGGAGAAAAAATCTCTCTCTTTCTCCTCCTGGAAGTTTCCACGTACAGCTGATCGTCACGATGTACCATCTGGTGTGTACCATGAGGCTATACTGACAAAGACCCATTATTACATTTCACTTCTTATGCAATTAGCCTTTAAGTGTATTTTATCAGCTATAAACGTCTTCTACATACTATTAATACACTGTCAATATATTAACAATTAATACACTGTATTTATTACACAAAGCATCTTAATCATTTGGTGGAAAGTATGACTACAACTTCAAATCTATTTACTCTTCCATTTCATTTGCAATTAAAGACTTGAAAAGCAAAGCAACTGTAACAATTTTACTGTACTTTTTCCTCTTTTGGACTAAAAGGTTGAGTTTTCAACATGATTGCTGTTAAACAGCAGCAGCATTAAAGGTTTCATTCATGATTCCATGTGGATGAACTAGTGTTTTCAGTGTCAGTAATAACCTGTATATTTGTGCAACAGAAAAACAATTCACCCCTTTCACTCTTATTGATGGGGCATGAAATTAGGTCAAAATGAAATATCACACAAGACTCTTATGCAGCCTGCATGCATCTGAACTAAAATTCCAGTCACAGAGGTAATCTTTATATATCAGAAAAAAATATTATTTGTATGTTTATTACAAAAATGGCCTTGTTTCCTAAAAATAAAGGGTGTCATGAACCGAAGTTCCGTGCGCAAGCTGGACCCAGAAGCAGAACACACACACCAGGGTAGGGGGGAATAAAGAAAGCAAATTTATTACAACTAAAGGTGTCCCGTGAGGGTAGCCGAAAAGACAACGTATGGAGCCAGAAAAAACCGAGGGGCTGGGGAGGTGAACTGCGCAGGGAACGCCGAGAGCGGGGCTGTGAGAAGCTGCAAAACAAAAGGAGAAACAGATTACTGGGGTGCGGAAAAAAGGCAGCATACGAGGGAAGGTGGAGTATACGTCTTACGGAGGTAGCCGGGCTGAGTGAACCAGAAGGGGGGGGGGCCTCCAAAAGGGTCGAGACGGCGAGGCTGATAGTGCTTCCGGATCTCAGGCGGACAGGTGGACAGGCAGGTGGCTCGCAAAAACGCCGAGTTGTGATCTGAGTACACAGGGTAAAACAGAGTCAGTTCCAATGGACAGTTTGTCATAAGGGGTTTTTTCCCGCAAGTGTACGTTACCGCTGAGAGGCGACTACGGACTGGCGTGGAGCAGCAGGTAGGGCAGGATTAAATAGTCCACCTGGTGATCGCCTGGGATGGGATGCAGGTGTAGAGTTAGCAGCCACGCCCGTGGGCGTGGGCATCCCAACAGCACCCCGGACGCCGGGCCGCGGACCATGACAGTACCCCCCCCTCAAGAGTCGCCCCCAGGCGACTGGCCGGGACCCCGCCTGCGGAGAGAAGCACGGAAAGCAGAGATGAGACGAGGGCCCAGAACGAAGGAGCGCGGGACCCAGAGGCGGTCCTCGGGGCCGTACCCCTCCCAATCCACGAGATACTGCCAGCCGCGCCCGCGCCGGCGCGCATCCAGGATCCGCCGGACCGCATAGGCCGGATGGCCGCCGACGAGCCGGGCGGGAGGAGGGGGCTCGGAAGGAGGGCACAGTGGGCTGAGGCGGACCGGCTTAAGTTGAGACACATGGAACGTGGGGTGCACACGCCGAGAGGCCGGAAGTCGGAGCCTGACCGCCACTGGGTTGACGACCCGGTCCACCTCGTACGGCCCGATGAAACGGGGAGCCAGCTTGCGGGACGTGCCCCGGAGCGGGATGTTCTCAGCAGCCAACCAAACCTTCTGTCCCGGCCGGTAGTCAGGGGCTGGGGCGCGGCGACGATCGGCGTAGTGCGCGTGTCGTTCCTTCGCGCGCAGGAGGGCGCGGCGAGCGCTGCGCCACACACGTTGGCAGCGCCGGAGGTGATGTGGGGCTGACGGGACGGAGAGAGTTAAGTCCTCTTCAGGGAACAGTGGAGGCTGATATCCGAGGGACGCTTCGAAAGGAGATAATCCGGTGGAGGACGAGGTGAGGGTGTTATGGGCGTACTCCACCCAGGGCAGGTAGGTAACCCAGGAGGAGGGGTTTTGACTAGCCACACACCTCAGCATGGTCTCCAGCTCCTGATTGAGACGTTCAGTTTGCCCATTGGATTGCGGGTGGAAACCGGAACTCAGACTGACCTTGGCGCCGAGAATGGAGCAGAAGGTCCTCCATACTTGTGAGGTGAACTGGGGACCACGATCGGAGACGATGTCCAGGGGAATTCCGTGGAGCCTGAAAACCTCAGTGATTAATGCTTGGGCAGTCTCAGCAGCCGAGGGCAGTTTGGCCAGTGGGATGAAGTGAGCGGCTTTAGAAAACCGGTCCACAACGGTGAGGATGACACACTTTCCAGAAGAGGTAGGGAGACCAGTAACAAAGTCAGGGGAGATGTGAGACCAGGGCCGGTGGGGTGTAGTGAGCGGGTGGAGCTGACCTACGGGATGCTTAGTGGATGACTTATTACGAGCGCAGACGGCACAGGCAGACACGTAGTCTCTCACGTCCCGTGTTAGCGATTTCCACCAGAAGTGTCTGCTGAGGAGGCGCGCCGTTCTGCTCACGCCCGGGTGGCACGTGAATCGTGCTGTGTGGATCCAGTGGATGACCGCTCCCCGGGCGGCGGCGGGAACGAAGCGTCGTCCTGGCGGTCCAGTCCCTGGGTCAGGGTCCCCCGGGAGCGCTCGGCGAATGGTCTCCTCAATCTCCCAGGTGAGGGCGCCCACCACGCAGGCGGCGGGTAGGATGGTGGCGGGGGGGGGCGCCTCACTGTCGGGGGAATACTGACGGGAGAGCGCATCGGGTTTGATGTTCCGTGACCCGGGACGATAGGAGAGCGTGAAGTTGAAGCGGGCGAAGAACAGGGACCAGCGAGCTTGACGTGGATTCAACCTCTTGGCGGTCCTAAGGTACAGTAGGTTCTTGTGATCTGTCCATATAAGGAAGGGCTGTTCGGCCCCTTCCAGCCAGTGACGCCATTCCTCCAATGCGAGTTTTACTGCTAGGAGTTCCCTGTCGCCGATGTCGTAATTCCTCTCCGCGGGGGTGAGACGGCGTGAGAAGAAGGCGCACGGCCGGAGTTTATTCAGGGGCCCGGACCGCTGGGAGAGAACCGCCCCAACTCCCGCATCAGATGCATCAACCTCAACAATAAACTGTTTTGAAGTGTCAGGATGGGTTAGAATGGGTGTGGACGTGAATAATTGCTTAAACTTAGCGAAGGCTGCGTGGGCCTCAGGGGACCATGTGAAAGGCTCCTTGGGTGAGGTGAGTTGGGTGAGGGGCGCGGCCACCTGGCTGTAGTTCCGTATGAAGCGGCGATAAAAGTTCGCAAACCCCAGGAAGCTCTGAGGCTTCTTCCGTGACTCCGGAACTGGCCATTCCAATACCGCTTTAACCTTCACCGGGTCGGTCTCCACCTGCCCACCTGCGAGGATGTAGCCCAAGAAGGAAATGGATGAGACGTGGAACTCACACTTTTCCGATTTGACGTACAGTCTGTTTTCGAGCAGCCGTTGCAGCACGCTCCTCACATGAATGCGATGGTCCTCAAGCGTCCTGGAAAAAATCAGAATATCATCCAGGTACACAAAAACAAACACGTTCAGGAAATCCCGTAACACGTCGTTGACTAGGGCTTGAAAAACCGCCGGGGCGTTCGTTAACCCGAACGGCATCACTAGATATTCGAAATGCCCTAGCGGGGTATTGAAGGCGGTCTTCCACTCGTCGCCCTCACGTATCCGTACCAGGTGGTAGGCGTTCCGCAGGTCCAGTTTGGTGAAGACTGTGGCTCCCTGGAGTGAGTTAAAAACAGAACTGATGAGTGGGAGGGGATATTTGTTTTTGACGGTGACGTCGTTCAGCCCCCTGTAATCGATGCACGGGCGGAGCGTCCCGTCTTTCTTTCCCACGAAGAAAAAACCTGCAGCCACGGGGGAGGACGACGGCCTAATACGTCCTGCAGCTAGCGACTCCTGGATGTAATTCTCCATGGTTTCTCTTTCGGGGCGAGACAGGTTATACAACCTGCTGGAGGGCAGCGATGCACCCGGGAGCAGCTCAATAGCACAGTCATATGGACGGTGAGGCGGGAGTGAGAGCGCCTCGTCTTTACTGAACACCTGCCGAAGATCGTGATAGTCGGAGGGCACGGAAGAGAGATCCAGTGCGGGTGGCGGGGCGGGACTCCGTTTCGCTGAGGCGGAGGGAACGGCTGACCTCAGGCAGTTCGCCAGACAAAACACACTCCAGCTCGCGATACTCTTTCCGGTCCAATCTATGTGTGGGTTATGTCTCTGTAGCCAGGGGTAGCCTAAGATAAGCGGGGTGTCAGGAGCGGGAAAAGTGTAAAAGGACAGCTGCTCTTGGTGGTTACCTGATGTGACTAACCGTACAGGCGCGGTTTGGTGAGTTATGTATGCAAACACTTGGTTGTTCAATGTGGACGCAGGGATGGGCGGTTCGAGTGGGGTGAGAGACACAGCTAACCTCTTAGCCAGCTTCTCATCCATAAGATTCTGTTCCGCCCCGGAGTCCACCAACGCGGGGCATGTAAAGGTCTGGTTAGGAGTCACAATAGTAACGGACAGTAACAATCGGGGTCTACTAGTGCTTAGAGCGCTGCCCACCCGTATCCCCGAACTCACCGGTGGGCCGGGTCGTTTGGGCGGACCGGGCAAACAGCGATGCGGTGACCGGGCCTCCCACAGTACAGGCATTCTCCAGCCCGAAATCGGCGTTCCCTCTCCTCCGGAGACAGCCGAGAGCGTCCGATCTGCATGGGTTCGGGCGGAGGAGGCGACGGAGAGCGCACACACGCAGCCGGGGGCGGGGGCGGAGAAACGCGGATCCCGGGGCGCAATACGGAGCCCATAGGCCGAAGCCGCCGCTCGGCATCCCTCTCCCGCAAGCGTCTGTCGATCCTACGGGCGAGGGATGCTAATTCTTCAAAGGATCTAGTCTCCTCGTGAAATGCTAGTTGGTCCTTCATCTGGTCGTTTAATGACCGCAAAAAAACCCCACGGAGGGCCGAATCGGGCCAACCTACGGCGACCGCTCGGGTACGGAAGTCAACTAGGTACTCCGCAATACTGCGCCGCCCCTGACGGAGCTCCAGCAACTTCTGCGCGGCATCGTCCTCCGAAACCGGAGGGGAGAACGTAGCCTGGAACTCCTCCAGGAATTCATCGTACTCACATTCGCGAATGGGGTGAGAGGTTAAGTAAGCCTCAGCCCATGCTAGAGCACGCCCCCGTAACAATCCCACGAAGTGGGAGATCTTAGCGGCATCCGTGGGAAAAGCGTGAGGCGTGCGGCTGAAAAATAAGGAGCACTGGAAAAGGAACCCCCCACACAGGTCTAACTCCCTGTTGAAGGGTTCCAGCGACGGAGGCGAAACACTGCGGTGCACGGGGTCGGGCGGCCTGGTTTGCAGCTTATCCTGAGTGTCGCTAAGCTCTTGGCAACGGTCTTGGAGAGACTGGAGCTGCTGATCGTGGCGACCGAGGATAGCGCCCTGTTTATTAATAGCGGAGCGGAGTGGATCTGCTGGGTCCATACTGGCCAGTCCGTACTGTCATGAACCGAAGTTCCGTGCGCAAGCTGGACCCAGAAGCAGAACACACACACCAGGGTAGGGGGGAATAAAGAAAGCAAATTTATTACAACTAAAGGTGTCCCGTGAGGGTAGCCGAAAAGACAACGTATGGAGCCAGAAAAAACCGAGGGGCTGGGGAGGTGAACTGCGCAGGGAACGCCGAGAGCGGGGCTGTGAGAAGCTGCAAAACAAAAGGAGAAACAGATTACTGGGGTGCGGAAAAAAGGCAGCATACGAGGGAAGGTGGAGTATACGTCTTACGGAGGTAGCCGGGCTGAGTGAACCAGAAGGGGGGGGGCCTCCAAAAGGGTCGAGACGGCGAGGCTGATAGTGCTTCCGGATCTCAGGCGGACAGGTGGACAGGCAGGTGGCTCGCAAAAACGCCGAGTTGTGATCTGAGTACACAGGGTAAAACAGAGTCAGTTCCAATGGACAGTTTGTCATAAGGGGTTTTTTCCCGCAAGTGTACGTTACCGCTGAGAGGCGACTACGGACTGGCGTGGAGCAGCAGGTAGGGCAGGATTAAATAGTCCACCTGGTGATCGCCTGGGATGGGATGCAGGTGTAGAGTTAGCAGCCACGCCCGTGGGCGTGGGCATCCCAACAGCACCCCGGACGCCGGGCCGCGGACCATGACAAAGGGTAGAATTAGTCTATTTCCTCAGCATTAGTGTTGGCTTTAATGTAGGTTGAAATGTCAACATAGTCCTTAATGTTACTGCTCTACCTGCCACATCAGTGTGTGGAAGTATTTAACCACCACAAAGTACTCTTATGATTATGTTTAATCCTATCACCTTTAACTCATAATGGTCTGTAAAGGACATAATCCCCCCTCCCCCATTCTTCATTATGAGTTAAAAGAGTTTAAAACACCTTCTGTGACAGAGACCGTTATATTATTTTGTCAAATTATAGTGAAGCTCAATCGAACCTTTTCTAAAAGAGGTTTGATGTGTCATGATATAACATGGCAAATTGAATAAAATGTCATGTTTAATATATTAAACTTTAATAGTACCCATTTTATTAGAGCACATATTCTGAGATATTCTGAGACAGTACTAAACATAATTGCTGAAGGTAGCAGATTACACTTTTGCTTTCTTTAACATCATAAAAAGACCAAGTAGAAGCACAAACTCATCCCATCCTAACACACTGTCTTAATATTTAAATTCAAGCCTGGCTTTCATTAATACACTGTCCGGTATCGCTCTCCCACCTCCTCAACTTCTGCTCCTTTCTGTCACACGTTTCTGTAGCACATCGGATCATGCATAAATTCCCGGAGAGGCTTTGCCCAAGGGAGGGGAGTACTGTACACACACACACACACACACACACACACACACACACACACACACACACACACACACACACACACACACACACACACACACACACACACACACACACACACAGCAGACATTTCTGCCCGAGGTGAAGTGGAGTAGAGGTCAGCTGGTCTCTAGACAAAGTGAAATAAGAATATTATCCTGAGCATGTGATGCTGCGTGAGATCACACACTTTTTAGAGGACAGCCCCCTAAAACAGCTCAATGAGTAGGCAGAGGACAAGGGGCTGTTGGCTGGGTGTATGAGTGTAAGGGTTGAGGGAGGTTTGGTAGCTAGTTAGATGGCAGGTTAGAGGAGTAGATATTACAAAAGTTGGAAATGTGTGAGCCTGTATTTCTCTGCTTAACTGGAAGTAACTTTTTGTAAGTGAATCTATTTGCTGGTGCTGCTTTTTGCTCTCCCTAACCTTCTGTGAGGACAAGAGGTTCTCACACTTTTAACAAGAATTTATATTCCCCCTGAGTGGAGTGCCTTTGACTTTTCACCATGAGAAGACTGTGTATGTCTTTAGTTTTCTTACAGCTGATTGGGGCTTGTGTAAGCCAGTTTCCTCGCCCTTGTGCCACTTCAGAAGGATTGTGGACCAAAGAGTGCTGTCCATTGTGGGATGGAGATGGCTCAGCCTGCGGTGCCCTGTCAGGCCGCGGTTTCTGCACAGACGTGGTCATTTCAGACGAGCCACATGGACCCCAGTACCCTCACAGTGGGATCGATGACAGAGAGCGTTGGCCTTTAGCTTTCTTCAACCGGACGTGCCGCTGTGCTGGAAACTATGGAGGTTTTAACTGTGGCGAGTGTAGGTTTGGTTACTGGGGTTCAAACTGTGCTGAGTACAGGGAATCAGTGCGCAGGAACATCCTGACTATGTCGACTGCTGAACAGCAGAAGTTCATCTCCTATCTGAACCTGGGTAAAAACACCATCAATCGTGACTATGTCATTGCCACTGGCACAAGGGCACAGATGGGAGAAAATGGTGAGAACCCCATGTTCTCTGACATCAACACCTATGACCTTTTTGTGTGGATGCACTACTATGTGTCCCGAGATGCCCTCCTGGGAGGACCAGGGAATGTATGGCAAGATATCGATTTTGCTCATGAATCTGCAGCATTTCTGCCCTGGCACAGAGTCTTCCTGCTTCACTGGGAGAATGAGATCAGGAAGCTAACAGGAGATTTTAATTTCACCATCCCATACTGGGACTGGAGGAACTCCCAGACCTGTGACGTGTGTACCGATGCCTTGATGGGTGGACGCAACTCCCTTAATCCCAACCTCATCAGCACTGCCTCTGTCTTCTCATCATGGAAGGTAAGAAAAATTGATCCTCATGCCCTGGGTTTCAGTGTGTCTTAGAATGGAAATACCCATATTTGATTATATGTGGTTCTTTAAACAGTTTTTATACATTAACTCACTGAAAGTTCATTTTCTTGTAAAAACAAGCCCACAGGATTAAGTTGGTTCATCCTGTTAATCCAACTATTTGAGAGATTTTTATTTTAAAGTTGTGATTTTTGAAAGCAGCATTGTTCTGAATACTCAGAGAGTTCCATTAGTTTTCACTAATGCCTATTAATGCCCATTTACTATTTGTAAGAAAGCCATATTAAAGCCTTATGGAGGCCCGCAGGTTTGTGAGCTATAACAGCCCAAGAAACATGTATGTTTACGCTTTTGCATTTATACATTTGTATAGGTTATCTGCACCCAGTCAGAGGAGTATAACAGCCGAGAAGCATTATGTAATGCCACGGGGGAGGGTCCATTATTACGTAATCCCGGCAACCATGATACCAATCGTGTGCAACGACTTCCCAATTCAGATGATGTGGAGTTCGCTGTGGGCCTCCCCGAGTACGAGACAGGACCCATGGACCGATTTGCCAACATGAGCTTTAGAAATGTCCTAGAGGGTAGGAGTGAGAGGCAGACACGCACATACATTTGTGTTAGTCCTCTCTTCTTTCATGTTTAATCACCAAAGTTCAGCTTAATCTTACTAAGCTTGTGAATGAGCACTGGCACATTGGAAACACAAAAGGTAGATACAAACCAGTGTGTGTACAAGGAATTGCAAACTCTAATGCAGACATCGACACTAAAACCTGCTAGTTATTTTATGTATTTATTGTTGGAGTTTAACACATCCTGCACACGTTATATCATTAGACATGCTTCCAGTTTTGTTGTAAATCACAGGCTGCCCCTTAAGCTGAGTCCTGAATTAAATTATATCAAGTGCATTTGAACGAGGTGTGAAAGAGGACATTATTTCATCAGGACATCAATTCTGTTAAAACTTCAAATGTATTTAATATGAAAATGATTCCCCCGTTGTCTCAGAGAACTTTTGAAATTAATTATAATAAATTACATTTTTTGGTCGCACAGGTGAGCTGTAAGACTTTTAAGTCGTAATATATCTCAGTTCCTTCTCATTTTTGTTCCACCAAGCTCACGTTTTTCTCTGCACAAACACTTTTCTCATATAAACCTACAAACTGTTTACTACTAAATTCATCCCTGAGTGTTATTTTCCTGTGTAAACATTGTTGCCATTCCTGTATCATGCACCTTCTGCAGGTTTTGCAAGTCCGCAGACGGGTATGGCCGTGTCAGGCCAGAGCACCTTGCACAACGCCTTGCATATGTTCATGAACGGTTCCATGTCATCAGTACAGGGTTCAGCTAATGACCCAATATTCCTGCTACATCATGCTTTCATTGACAGGTATAGTAACACTTATCCGCCCATATTATTGGCAAAAGGTAAACTGCACACACTGGGTGTAATGCAGTGAGAAAGATAAAAGTAGCGAGACCTAGAGAAGATGTAAGGATGAAAAGTTGCACATCATGTAGAATCATGATATATATTCAATTTTTTCATGTAGGTTTTTCTTTCTGTCCCTTTTCTCTTCTTATTCACTTCTTCTCTTCATTAGTATCTATGAGCGCTGGCTCAGGAACCACCAGCCTCCACGAAACAGCTACCCACGCACCAATGCCCCTATTGGTCACAATGATGGCTATTATATGGTTCCCTTCCTGCCTCTTTATAGAAACGGAGATTATTTCCTGTCCAATAAGGCTCTTGGATATGAATATGCCTATCTGTTGGACCCAGGTCAGTGCATAACTGTAAACATATCTCCTAAATGGCCTTTTCTTTAAGCTTTACTGTCCTATCCTATCTGTCTCACCATAGGTCAGAGGTTTGTTCAAGAGTTCCTGAACCCCTACCTCCAGCAGGCACAACAGATCTGGCAGTGGCTCGTGGGTGCCGGGATTCTGGGAGCTCTGATTGCTGCAATCATCGCAGTAATCATTGTTTTTGCAAGACGAAAATGGAAGCGCAATCAGAGGAAGAAGAGAGCATCAAGCTACGGGGAGAGACAGCCATTACTGCATAGCAGCTCAGAGGAAGGATCATCTTCATATCAGACCACTCTGTAACACAGGTACTGCACAACCCTGTGATGGTTATGAAGCCAATTAAAAACAAGAATCTGATTATGTTTTTTAAAATATAGTCATGTACAGATGAGCCAGTGAAGCAACTTTTAAAAAAAAGGAAAATACAGTTCATCCAAACAAGAAAAAACATATTTACACCTCAGTGTCTTGCAGGTATCTACTATGGAATCAACAGAAAGGAAGTGGGTAGTGGTGATAGCACTGATAAATCACTGATATGTTAGCAACATAGCTGTCCGTGCAGACAGTTACAGGTTTTAAAAATAACTTTACATGGGTTTGCAGGATTTGTCTAATCTAATTAGGGTAGACAACAAGAAGCAACCTCCTTTGTATTAGCGTGATGGGGACAGGTGAACCAAACCTTTAAGATTTGAGACCATTTAAAAAGAGACTATGAGCAAACAGCAGGGAGCTGCCACTGGGAGGATCACCTTAAAATGTTTTGCATTCAGTCGGCACACATTCGGAATAGAAAAATTATTTTGGGATTCCTTGAGGAAATAAGGCTCAAAGTAGTTTTTCTGATGTAGTTTTAACTTCCGGGGTTTTGTGAAAAATGCAATAAATGTAAAAAATGTACATTAACCACTGTTGTGAGTTTAGTTTGGGTGGTTAAAAATATGATTTCAGAGAAAACACTGACTAAATTTCTAATGTGCTAATGTGTGTATTTGAACTGATGCTAAAAGACAGCGTGCAGTTTTTCTTGCAATCCTCTCACAAGCAAATTAACTGTAGTTGTTACAGTGCTTACAAAGATGAATCACGAATTTGTACATGCTTCATTAAAAATCTAACTTGATGCAAATTTGCTGCCTATTTTTTATGCAATAATGTTGATAATCACTTTTAAAAATAACTAGGAGATTGTGTATTTTACAGCATGGTGGCAGAAATCTGCATGTAATGCTGATTGACTGGGCTGTTCAGTTACTGCACTGCAGTGCGATGTTTGAGTGGTCATTACGACTAGAAATGTATAGTTTCAATTATAAATAAATGTAAAACTAAATCCCACAATGATTGAAAACAGTACATTTAATAAAGATGTAATAAATATAAACCATTTATTTCATACTTGTGCCAAAAAAGAAAGTTGATCTTAAAGATTTAGATAAATGTCAAAAATTTCAAATTATAATTACAATGTTTACTCAGTTGATCAGAAAAAAATCAAGATGTTTATTCTTTGTAGAAACCTCCAGTCTCCAGTTTGTGGCATTCAAAAAAAAAAAATCAGAGCTTTTAAACATGACAAATACTAAAGTAAACCAGTAAATCATCATAACCTGAAATATGCTTCCGTTATATACCTGTGAGTAGACTCAGTATAGATTGCCAAAATCCTGCAGAACCTTGACATGTCAAATTGTACATTTATTTTAAACAATATAAATAAAGTAAGCAACAAAAAAAAGAAAAGAAAAAAAAAGCTTGGAGGTGTAGTGGTGTGTAAAGACTGCATCATCGTGTGCCCATTTTTAAACCACACTGCCTCAGACTCTGAGATAAGTGTCGTAATACTTTTTTCTGCCTCTTAGTTTTGTCAAATGTCACACTTCCCTCCAGGCTGTCTACAAATCCTTCCACAGCGAGAGAAACATACTGACCCGTAACAATCTGCAGAGACCTAAAATCCTTGCCCCCTTTTCTGAGCGTTTAAATCTAACATGCATGCTAAACATAAACTGCTTGACAATTTTCTTCGACCATCGCCCCAGTGTAAATTTAGCCCACAGTTGCCCTAAATTAACAGTACTGGTAATTACTAAAATCATTTTTATGTTGCTGTAATAGTTGATTCACCAGTATGCACAGGTTCTTTAATAGAAATACCTTTAATACTAAAATTATTGTTATTATCCATTCATTTTCAAGTTTACTGCTTTACAAAAGTATGAAAAGATAGTAAAGCACATTATTATTATTATTTTTTGAGTACGATACCAAATTACACTTAATTACCTGAACAGAGAAATCAGTTTTAGTGGTTTAATGTCTAATAAATTTGTTAAGCACTGTATTTGAAGAATGTGATCATCATTTAGTCAGCGTTCATCGACAAATCCAGGGTAATTACAACTTGGTAATAAGCAAGAATTAAGAATGTGTGAGCAGTATATTTTAGATGCTGACAAAACAAATGGTGGGCCAGTTGATTCTGGATGTAGAAGATATCCATATATTTTGGATATTTAGAACTATAGTTCTAAAAATCCAAAATATATGGATATAGGTGGGGGCTTGGCTCTTAAGTCTCTTAATACTGTGATAAGATCAAGCTTGACTTGTGTGAGTCTGCAGTCGAGTAAAGGTCAAATAAAGTCTGGCTGGAAGTTGACACCAAACAAAATCCCTTGATTATCAGCTGATTTGCTTACATTGTTTCACTGGGCTGCGTCTATCAGCCCGCCACCTCCTAAATAAAAACTCTCTCATCCCTGAGTGATGTTTCAGGTGCTGGTCTGCAGAGCAATTCCCTCATGGTTAATGCCTTGTTGTGTTTGTGGTTGAGGGCATTTTAGGGCTGAGTCACACCTTTTTCCTCACACTCGACTCCAACATGAGAATGCAATTTTACTCCACAGAGGGGTGCAACAGGGCAGGGATGATACAGAAGCTTCGGGAGACTCCAAGCTTTTCTCACATGTTGATTGGGTCACAAACCAAAGTCGAAGCTTATTTAAAGCACCCAACAGGCTGTTTCGATGTGCCGGACCTTTAGAAAACATGAACAGAGATTGAATATAAATATAGTCTATCATTATTTAACTTTACAGTCAGTGTTTATATCAAATGAAAATCCATCCAAGATTTTTTTAAGCAACCATGATTGTCCAAAGGTACTAAGAACTTTAATTTAACTAAAAACTTTTCCCATGATTGAATGAGAAGCCATCCACCCCAAAGTCGATGACTTCTACTGATATGCCCTGACAGTGTAGCACCAGCTCTAAAGTTTAATCAGCTGAACGACTCTTTGTTGAATTCGAATGTTGTTCCATTGTATTGAGGTGAGTTACACAGTCGGTGGAGAGTCCTGGAGATGCCCTTCGGTCCGCAGCAGAAAACACCAACACGTTTACTGAAACCACAGAGAAATCAATTTTAACAACAATGTTATACACACGCTTCTACAGCTACAAGACTCACTGGATAGTCCCACTGTACTCACTGTTTGTTGGATTTTCCAATTTCATCAAAGAGTAACTTCCACCTGGGCCGACCAATCTGCATCCTTGATGTGAGTGGGCGGTACTTCTCCTCAGACATGCTCTGCAAAAAAAGCATAAAAAACTAGGATGCTTTGAATTCACATTTGCATTAGATGTTACATAAAGTTAATGCTATTACTACTACAGAAAAAAACATAACAAAGAAACATTTATACTGTTTATGAGAAACATTTTTTGTTTGAGACTTCTATCAGATAAAGTGTACATCTCTCTAAATCAAAAAAGTAAAAAAAAGTCTGTTTTTTTCTCCTATTTTCTCCTAGAGGCTAAAAGAATGTGGTATCTAATTTAAGGGCCACCAGTGCTGGACATAGCTGTGTTAGTCTACTGTTAGTAGAGCAAAGGAAATTTAGTCACAAAAAGGTGAATGTAAATGAAATGGGAATAACTAATAAACTGGCTGGTTTGGTGAACCTTAACACAGTTGGAAATTTAGAGCTTTTGGACATTTATTTTATTTTTATTGGAACAAAGGGCAATTCAAATGCAATCTGCGTCCAGGACAGCAACAACCACAGTCATGTAAAGAGTAGTTTAACAAATTACTTTCTTAGCTAAGTAGTTAAGTAATGTATCCTGTTATTTTTGAGAAAAGCAATGAATAATGTGCCAAACATTTTTGAGTAACCCCAACGCTGATGGGAACACCCAGCGATGTTGTGTGATGCTAAACGGATAAAAAGACGTTGCCTCCCCGTCGGGGAATCCAACCCGCGTGACAGGCGGGGATACTAACCACTATACTAACGAGGAGATAGCAAGAATTCGGCATATGCCATACAAAAACAGAAGTCGGTCATTGTGACGTTATGCCTACTTGTAATGTATATTTATGTCAGTAAGTCGATTGTATGTCCCGTAGCGGACACGGCTAGCTTCAGAATCGACGGCTAACTACTTCCTGTTATACGTCTTTGAAGCTCGCCGCTCGGGCCGCACGCCTAGTTTCTATACTGTAATGTAAATTCTCGGTGGACAAGTCACCGAGGTCACAAAATTTACAAAAATGAATGAAGTAGGTACTCGGACCAGAGAGGACCCCAGAGGACTCGAGGCTCCGGACAGTTTAAAATAAGCAAGGGTCCGGTTGGGTCCGACTGACGTAAACTTCGTAATCAGACGTCCACCGCGAGAGTCGCACGAATACGTTCAAAACTCCTCAAAATGTTTTCGATAAACTAATATAACAGAATTATTTTCTCTATATTGGCTGGCTGTTACATCGCCGAAAAGAACAAAAGCGTTTGCTTTAATGGAACAGTCTGGAAAACATGCAACAGATACACTTTAAACTGTGCGCTGTAGCTTCTCTCTGTTTGTAAAGCACCGCCCTCTAGTGGGTGGAGTTCTAAAAATCTAACAAAAGATAAACCGAGAAGAGCAAGTGACAATGAAATACAATAAAATTACAAGATTAGCAAAGAGAAACACTGATGTGTGTGTGTGTGTGTGTGTGTGTGCCACAATTACCTGCAAGCTGTCTGGTTGACTGATATACAGTTTCAGATTAAAGTAGTCCGGTCTGTTTTCGTTCCAGAGCTAAATGAAAAACATGGTTTGTAGTGTTGCTGATGTGTATTTGATTTCATTCATGAAGTACGATACAGGATATAAATGCAGCGTTTATTTTCTAGATTTTTCGGAAATACAGAAGCAGAGGTGAGACTACAAACAGCCTCAAGACGGTGTGAAACCCAGCAAACCAAAAAAAGAGGCTTTTTGCTCAAGTCTACAACTTCTAATGTTTGTAACTATAAATCTGCTGTCTCACAGACACATAAACCTTTGACCTTCGTCTGCCGAATGCCACAAACATTTAGAAAACTTGAATTATAGCTTGCCATTTAATTCCAGCATGATTCATATAACATGAAGGTTCTAACAGCCAGAGTTTGTCCTGACCTTGTGATGCAGAGCACACAGCAGCTCTGCGAACCAGTAAAAGGACTGGAGTTCCTTGCAGACCCACACAAAATACAACCTCTGCAACCTGAAACCCATCCAGCCATCACTAGATGTACAGCAGGAAGGAAGGAAGAAGTCCATAAATAAATGCCCAGTCTGTGCATCATTTATAAACATATAATATATTTTTGTAAGAACTCACAGCAGCGCCCGCAGCACACAGGCAAACGGGGTGACTCCTATTCCGCCGGCAACACAAAGACTGACATCATAGTTGAATACCTCTTCTGACGGACCTCCAAATGGCCCATCAACATAAACTCTGAACATACAATGTGGACAAAAAACAACAACAACACAAAGAAAACAAAAGATCGTTGGCTGAGAAGCTACCAAGATAAATATACACATATGCAATTATATTTCTCCCTTGGGTCAAACACACATAAACATCCCGCATTTGAAATCCTAGTCTGGGTGCAGTTGTGAGTGTGTGTGTGTGTGTGTGTGTGTCTGTCTGTCTGTCTGTCTGTGCTCTGGTGTGTGTGAACTGAGAAATAGACAGCAATCCCCCAAATACATAAATATCTCCACAACAGCTGCTCGCTCTCTTGTGTGATCAAGAATACACACACAAAAAATTAGACACAAACTTAACTCATTGTAACACAGAATACTGAGAAGATATCACACATGAAACTACATAAAAGATAAATAACATGAGGGCCATCCATATGAGGCGTGGTTTGCGAGGTTTGCCATTACTGTCACATAATCATGAATACAGGAATCTGTAACACTTCTGAAATATTTATATTCATGGTCAAAATATATTCCAATATTTTTTAAAAAATGAAATTTGTTCCAACACAGGAGACCAAGGGGGTTTGGGCCTTTGATGGTTTGTTTAACTCATCTGACTGTCTATCAAACACAGAGCAGGAAGAGCACTGAGTCAGAGGTCAAAAGGTTGAAACCTTAAGCCATTCTGGGATTCTGAGCCTTCATGAGAAATCAAGTCAGCCACATTATTTAAGCAGACACACACAGAAACGTACTTGGGGTATCTCCTCTTTTGGGCCATGGGAAGGATCTCCATGTCTATCCTTGGCTCAGGAAGCAGCAGCTGTGTGAATCGTTCTGAGGACAGAGGAGAGGAGACAGTTTCAGGCATGGTGTGATTTGTGAAAAAACCAGAAGGATCTCCTAATGGTCACATATACTCTCAAGCCTATTAGAATATTTAGATACATAATGCTTCTGTCAATGTAACTTCCATCTATTCATTTTCTACTGCTTATCTGGGTCCAAGTTGCAGGGGCATGAGTCTGAGCAGAGAATCCCAGACTTGCATCACCTCAGCCTCCTGCAGCTCATCCAGGGTGACACAGAATTGTTTCCACGCCAGCTGCGAGATGTAATCTCTCCAGCGAGTCCTGGTTCTGCCCCAGGGGTCTCCTCTCACTAGGACATACTACAAATACCTCACCTGGGAGGCGTCCAGGAAGCATCCTAGTCAGATCCCTCAACTAACTCAGCAGGCTCTTTTCGATGTGCAGGAGCAGCAGCTCTATTCTGACACCCTCTAAATTGTCCGACCTCCTCATCCTGTCTCTAAGGGATCACAGCTCCCTTCGAGTCCCTTGAAACCCTTATATTGATGCTATGATTATTATTCCTTGTAATGCACTAATATCCTTATTCTTTCACCGATTTATTCAAAAACTGAGAAAAAGAAGACAGAAATGGACAGGAGGAATCAATGGTTGCAATAGTTGTTAGTTTAAGTTGCAGGCTGCGTCAAGGTGACGTGTTCTTACATTTCCAAGGAGTTGCACGTCAGATTAGGTTGCAGGTAGGGTTATAGGGTTTTAGAAGTGTTTGTAGTTACAAAGTAGCTACGGCATGAATTTCCTACTGAAGCATAAATTCCCAGTAAGAGTTCATAAATTTTTGAAAATTAATTGGCCTGTAACACATTTCCAGCACCATAGGCTACAGGTCGTAACTCATGAATGTTAGTACTGATCTTTCCACTCAAAAACACACTTTATAGCTGCAGGATGTGGCAGACAGCAGTCCTGGTGCAAAGCTGCAATTCAACAAATTAAAAAAAATATGCACACCTCACCTTTATAGGGAATTCTCAAGTGAACAATCAGACAAGCATATATTTCTAGAAATTATTTATGAGTCTGCTGTTGCTCTGAATATGGTTCATTTGTCTTTTATTTAGTTAGTTGTAATTTTTACTCTGAATGGATGGTGCTGATTGGCCTACTGGAATGCTGAAAAGCAACAGGCAGTGTCATCTGTCACTGATCATAAGTACTGAAAATGAAAATAAGTTTATGATTTTGTTCTTGTTCCCATTATAGACCGTTTTCAGATGATGACACACACATACCCGGGGAGGTTAAAAATCGAATTACTCATGTACTCCATGTCAGGACTAATGAGCTGCAGTACTCATTGCATCACGTTAGTGTTTATCCTCAGCGTGCCTAAATTTCAGAAACAACTAATGACTGCAACGTAACCTCACATATGCCACATATCAGTACAAACCCCCATCAGTCATCCTTTTATGATCTTAAATATAACCAGAAAAAAATGCAGAGTTGGAGGATACAAGATAAACAAACAAAAATACGCTGATGCGGGACAAAAAGGCTGAGGGAGAAGCTTGTGCTCAAAAGATCAAAATGCTTAGAAAAACCTTATATGGAGCTGCTTCAAAATAAATCTAGCAACAGTATCTATATGTGATATATGTCCCAACACTGGTCATGAGCAATGCAACTAAAAGTACAGATATCGTTACCATGCAGAGATGTAGGCCCTTTCAGTACATCATTTCTGTCCTTCTCATTTCATCCTGTCATCCAGGATGATTAACTTCCCTTGGTGTGTATTAGGGTGTGTACCAAAGCAAGTGGAAAGTGGACAGTAAGTGTTTTAGCCAGAACTTCCACTAAAAGATATTTCCTTAAAGTTGGCTGCAAACCAGTCCCTTTTCCTGAACAGACTGCACATACTGTGTCCAAGTGACATCAAGTCCTCGTTCTGGTTTTATTAGTTAATGGAGTTCAAGAATGGTAAAAACTGCATTCTTGCCATTTTTAACATTCTTGAACTCCATTAAATAAGGTCTTCTATGAAGATGATGAACCTGTGGGAACAATCTTGGCCTTGAGGTAAAGAAGGAGTCTTGCACACTCACTCACACACACAAGGAGAAAAAAACAGGGGATGATTACACACATCAGAATGCAGCTCTTCAGAAATGTGTCCTCAGCAGAGAGAACAAAACAAAACAGCTTCCATCCTGTCAGCTTTGATAGGGAATAGAAACTGTGTGTCACTCTTTTCTCTCTCTCTCTGTGTGTGTGTGTGTGTGTGTGTGTGTGTGTGTGTGTGTGTGTGTGTGTGTGTGTGTGTGTGTGTGTGTGAGCCCACCAGTCCAGTCTCCCACAACTCGCAGATGGATGCCCAAAGTTTCCTTGTTCTCTGTGGGACACTGTGAGGAGTTAAAGGGCTGACAGTTACTCAAAATACAAACACACACGTTAACACACAGAGACACGTGCAGCTAACACAAGAAAAACTGGCATACACACAAACACATGGGTCAGCACATATACAATACATAGCTACAGCTCTTTTCACTAAATTTAACAATCTACACACACACACACACATTGATGGACACACACACGCACGGCCTTCCTGTTGGCAGACAGTGTTACTAGCCTCAGGGGTCTGTCTGCTCTCTGTCAGAGTGATTCTCTACCCTCCTCCTCAAAGCTCTACAACACACCAGGCATAGGCATGCACAGTTATTGTGCTCCTTTGTGGGAATCAGTGGGTTTTGTATGTGGCTGCGTGTGTGTGTATATGTGTGTTTGTGTGTAAATGATTCCATCCCTTCCTGCTGTGCGAGCATACAGGGATTTCTTTATCTTCTCCTACTGTATCATGGAATCTGAACTAATCCCATAAGCATCAATACACAGCGTGAAACACAATATTACTGCACAGCCCAGGTGTCAGTCAAGTGCCAGTCATCAGCAGAGGGTGTGTTGAGTATCTACTAATAAACATCTGCATTCACATGTGTATACAGAATATATGTGTGCTTGCACTGTGTCACGACAGAGGAATGCGTTAAAGCGAGCTGCAGTAGGTCTTACCATTGTGAGCGTGAAGGGATGGTTCTCAAATGAGGAGACACCTGGGCAGTTAAGAAGAATATGCTGAGAAAAAAGAGGAGGACGGGAAGTCGCAGAGAGACAGCAGGATGTAAAAGAAGGAGGACGGGCGGATTAGAGAGGGGGTATGTCGAGAGAAAGAAATCATCAGATGAATCAAACGAGTGGAATTTCCCTTCTCTCCAAAAAGCAGCGGATATTTGACCAACTCACCTGTCCAGGTCGAGCTTTGAAGTTCTTTTTCAGCATGCGCAACTCCACGACATCACAAGGGTGCCTGATGACTGTCACTATGGTAACAGGGTCACGGCTCTGGATGTAGCGGTAGAAACGCTCCACACAGTAGAGACAGAGAGGACCAGACACCCACAGCCACGTCTACAGAAACAACACAGCACAAACCAGGCATATGGGATAGATAATGAAAGCAGTTTCACAAAGACAGCTTTATGTCATGTGTGTTGCTCTCCTGAGTTTTTTTTTTTTGCGATGTCACTATGTTACAAGATCTCAGCAGTTACTCTGGTGTGACCCCAACACTGTCACATAAAAGGAAAGATCTGAAAAATCAATGACTTAATAGCTCATGCGGCTCATGATCCATCACAGTTCCTGGTTACTGAAACGAGTGGACTACAGAAAGAAAAAGTTTTGTTGGTTCCAACTTTGTTTGGTCTTTTTTGTAGATAATGGCTCCCACTGTGGTTCTCTGGACTCTCAAAATCTTAGAAATTGCTTTGTAATTCTTTCCAGACTGAAAGATATCAGTGACTTTGCTGTTTATCTTGAGATTCTTAAGATCATGACATGATGTTTCATTTTTTAAAATCTTTCACTTTACTTCACTTTGTCAGACAGGCTGTATTTAAGTGATTTCTTGATTCAACAGGTCTGGGAGCTATCAGGCTTGAGTGAGGCTAGCTTTCCAGAAACTCTGCTTTATCGCAGTTAATTCACGATTTAACAAGCAGAGAGTGATTTCATTTATTTTGCCCAGTCAGTTAAGTCTTTATTTAAAAAGTGCATTTTGTATTTACTCCCACAAAGGGGGCAAATACTTTCGCGCAGCACTGTAAGCAAACCAATGACTGCTGCCGCTGTTCTGGTGGCATCGGTATTTGAAAAGTGGTTTGAATCATGAGGCTTGGCGATTTGAAACTTTGCATAATAAAGGCCATTCAAACTACAGCAGCCGAATTTTCCCTCAGGAATGTATCTAAGTCGGCGAATGTTAGTACAGAAATGTGTACCAGGTATTTTCTATCAAAGCTTTGTAATTCCATCAGCCTGTTCCCCATCACAATAACCCGAGGAGACTGAATCAAATCCAGCTGAAAAGAGAGAGTACGCTCACAAGAATAAATACTAAATCGACTGATATCACATTGTGAGGTTTTTCTCTTCCTTTCTGTTGGCAGTTACCTGTAACAGACTAATTGCTCGCAGCTTCAGTAAAGCCCTGGGAGCACAACTGTACTTAAGGGGGGATTTATGGAACCAGCTCGTTGCTTAACGACCAAGTGCAAACACATCATCACACACGCAGGAGGAAACACACACAAAAACAGGCCTTGATGTAGAGAAAGGATGCAGCCCCTCCCTAGCAGTATTACACCCCTGCTCAATGGGACCAGCTCCTACCAACACTTCCCAAATACCCAGCATTCATCCAAAAGCCCCAACCACAAACCCCAAAACGCTGACAAAGACTTAAACAAACATTTCCTTCAACTTAAACTGAAACACAAACACATGTAAATATGCTCATAACACACATGCCTGGACCACTCACACACACACACACTCTGACCTGGGGATAATGTGGCTGGAAGTGAGCGTCCTCGTTGCATCGCCTCTCCTCTTCTTCACTCGTGTCCAGTTCATCTCCCTGCTGCTCGGTGCTGCTCTGGTTGGCTCTGAAGCAACCAGGGGGGTGTGCCTCTATGTTGGTCTGATACTTTAGAGCTCCACTGATGAAAACAACATAATGTTTTCATCAGACACACATTAGCACATTTACTCATCACTCTTTTACGACTACTCAGGCAAAATAGGTTTAAAATGAAAACTAGGGGCTGACAGTTCAACCACACAGAAGAACAAATAGGCGCGAACAAGCACTTGGCTGAATGGGATGACTAGTACCTGCATTTGAATTTCACCTGAAAGACTTTCAGTTCCTTGGAAAAAGAAATGATTCTGTGTGTTGCATAAGTGTAGAGGGGAAACCCAAACACCCACATGCACTGTTAGTGCTACCTACCCAACCATGTGTATCATCAGGATGACGTAGAAAACAATGAAGAGGTTGTGTGTGTACCAGAAGATCTCATAGTTGGACATGCTGTAATAAATTACAAGACGATCAGAGTTTACTAAGGACATGATGTACAGACTCCCAGCTCAGAGCCTGAGTGAGGAGAACATCAAAGATCAGTAAAGAGGTCGTTACACAGAACAACCCCCCCATAAACACTGCAGACAACAACCAAGCTCTGTATTCTCCCTTTTCGAATGCAGCTCTTTTTTAATGGTAACTAAGATATACACAACGTGGCTAAGATATCCTGTTACACCTAACAATGTCATACGATTCTTCTGGTTCTGTACTAACCAAAACATAGCTTAATCTGTCAATCATTCTCCAGAAACAACAAATAAACACAGCATAAATCTCTTTTAAGAACTTAAAAGAGAAACTATTAGAGCAACGTATCGCTCTCTGGCATTTAGTATAAAGCTCTGTTGTTTCTCTGAGTTATCTCTACTTGATCATGAAGTGGAATGATGCTAGAAGAGATTACTCAAGCTATCCCAATCTATCATTCCTGGGAAAGTGGAAGGAATTTTTGGAGAGGAAAGTTCCATTTCAAAAAATAAATACATAAAAATATTGCATCTTAGAATTCATTTCATGTGGCCCGTGACTTTTTCTTTTTTATACATTAAGCTGTAAAAGTGGGCTTCTCTTCAAAGTCTTTAGATGAGCTCATAGAGCACACATTTTCTCCTCCATGGGCATCGTAACGCAAAGTTTCTCACAACTCAACACTTTCTAATGTTAAAGGCAACAGGGAACAGACATGAAGGTACTGCAATCCGTAAAACATAAATAACCTTGGAAACTTTAAAGTAAGTTCATATCCGAGGATCGCTGACTCATTAAGCAGGTATTCTTCTGCTGTGCAGCCGCCATCATCCCACCACTCCAGCCACTTAGTCAAATTCTTATCTAAAGCCTTAAGTGGTCTGGAAAAGCCTCTTATCCCCTGTTCAATTACCGAGGAAATCAGGGAGACCGTTCAGAAGACTAATACACGTATAGTGAGTGACCCACTATGACCTGAATAAGGACAGAGCTGTGATTTTCTCTCCCACAACCTTCTGTTATTGTGCCTCCTCATGGTCTCCAGCTTACATTTCACTTTGACTAACACAAAATGAGTCATGAGCTCAGACAGAAAGAGAAAAGCGAAGAAACACAACACAGAGATACTGATGTCTCGCCTTCTGTCTGACAGACAGACATAAATACAAATCATGTTTGTATCGAGGAGCGGAGACGTGGAGCCGGGCTCCAATTCATCCCAATTACAGTTGCTCACCAAGTCTATGAGGGTTCTTTCCTCGCTTCTATTAATACAAAGACTATGATGACTATTATAATGGTGGTCTGATTTAGCCTACCGTACACAGTAGGAGGAGGATATGAACATCAGGAAGAGGATGAGGACCAGCAGCACACCAGTGACTCCTGGGACTAAAGACAATAACTCAGTTACAGAATGGAGACAAAGCCAACAAAGTACTTAGGGGTCACAAACATACATATAAAAATACACATAAGGGAATTGTCTGCTCACACGTTTAAAGCAATATTTGCCATTTAATTTAATATAAAAACTGAATTTCAAAAACACAACATGACTTCCTATTCTTTCTAAAGCCACTAATCTGTACCATAGTGCATGACAAAGAGTAGTCCTTACTTGTGGTCAGAATAATCAGCATGGGGTCCTAGGAAAGAAAGCAGAAAATAAGAATTGTGTTCACTCTTCTGCATCTGTTTCTGTGAGGACCGATGAAGAGTTTTTGATCTCACAGAGGAAGCCAAGTCTGTGCTTTGGAGAGAAAACTGTCTGCAGGCTTCTTTCCAACACATCACTTCAGCTGGTGACTTTCTAGAATGTTCTTGAAGGTGAGCTAATCAGCAGACAAAATCTCCAGACGACTATAGCTTTGGCTAAAAGTGTGGACATATTTGGATATTTCCCTCACTTGCTCAAACAGGTTGATGCTTTCAGATTTAGAGATTAGTGTGCTTCACAATGAATGCTTCTCTGATTATGTAACAGTAGCTTAAGCTTTGATATAAAAGACAGTTAATCATCTGGCAATCCAGCAATCATGTTTTCTTTTAGTGGATGTTTTACATTGTGAATGACCAGGTGTGCAGGACTGTTTTGCTCATGTGCTCCAGATGTGGTCAGACAACAGGTTTCAAGCATGTCTTGAAACTGGAAGCACAGGATTTGCGGTGGGACTGTGTCACTGTGATGGTGAGTTCAGGGGGGGTGTGCTTGAGTCTCACCTCTCCTCTGTAGCGAGCCAAATTGAGAGCCGGAAAGTCATCTGAGTATCTCACACTGAATCTGACAACATTAACCAGGTGGGCAGAAACGTGCATAACTAGAGGAGAAACAAAGCGTTACACTGTGCTGATTTAAAACACATTTAGTGCGCACATACAAGACTTCAAACAGACACGCTCTCACTTAATTATACATGTTCAAATGAACTGCCTTCAGAAACTCATACAAACATTTCTTTGTCTATTCAGCAAAAACTCAGCAAAACAACCTCCCCACTTACTAGCTGGCACACACACACACACACACACACACACACACACACACACACACACACAGGACACACACACAGGACACACACTCCTAGCTGACATCATGGCCAAACCACGCAGTTGTTCAACAGCTGATGGAATTAGAGGGTGTGATCACGAGACACAAGGGTCCTATTTTCCCTACTCACATCCTTCGTCACTCCCACTGCCTCCTCTATTGCTCTCTTTTCTTTCTTCCTCCTCTCCGTCTGTCTCTCCCACTGCCTCCCTTTGTTGTCATTTGTTGTCTCTGAGTTTTGTTTTTCAGCACATGAGAACTTTGCCCCGGGGTTGGGGGCGGGGGGACGCATATGTAGGCGTAGGGAACTGCTGAGTAATGTTTAATGAGTTGAGTGATGATGAAGATAAAAGAAGAACTTAAGTTTACAGGCAAAGAACAGATGCCAGCATTTGAAGTTTTTATTTTTTTTTTTAAATTTCTGTCTTTCTGCTGCCAAAATCTCAGCCGATCAACCCAGGCTGGAATATCCGTGAAACCACAGAATGGAAGATTTTAACCGACGTTCCCAGTCCCCAGATAATGGATTGCTTCTTTCTGACCATTTTGGTTTTAAGTAAAATGTCATTCCAACTGTTATATGGGCCGTGATAAAATGTGCTCTGAAAAAAATACAGGCATTCTGTTTCTATTTAATGCAAGTTAGCATGCTGATGTATGAATGTAAGCTGGTGAACATCAGTCTTTCTCTTCCATGGAGATGAACCTGCTTAATAAGCAATCAAGTAACGCAGTTTGATTGGTTAAACACTCTCAGCTGATGAATGAATGGCCTTATTTATCACTTTATCAGTAATCAGTAATGCATAATTTTGACAATCATCGTCTGGCCAGCTCTTCTCCGCAACCACCATTAATCACATTAATTAGTCAGATATTTAGAGCGAGGCAGGACCTTTTTACAATGCCCGAATCTCTGCTGCAGGAAAGCTCACAGCATGTGGCTTACCACTAACTTTACTTGTGGTTCAGCTTTTTGTGACACATGCAAGTAACTATAAGAAACAGCAATGCCAGTCAGGCTTCCCAGAAACATATGAATGAATAAGAGGAAGACCCCTGCAAAGAAGAGAGCCACTGGACTCACAGCTGCTTGAGGCTCCCATGATGTCATAGGAGACCCATAAGAATAACATACACACAGACACGTAGACAGTAAAAAGAAACACAAACAGCAAGAAGAGCATCACAGCTGGTTCAGCAGAAATGCTGAACCAGCATGGATTCATGTGTACACATTCAGCACACAGACTAACACAGACAGGCACACAGTGATACATGAATGAATATGAGGCAGGGTGATGAGTGACAGCTTTTACCAGAAAAGATGCAGATGGCAACGCCACACGCCACATGAAAGGTCTTGGACTTGTCCAGCAGTCTGCGTGTCTTTCTGCTTGATATCTGCATCAGTGTGTGTGTCACACAGACAATAGTATTATTCACGTGGCTGGGATTCAATGAAAACACCAACTAATCCTCTTCCTTCTACCCTAATCAAGACTGCAATCCTTTTATGTTTCTATATTCATATTTGCCTCTGTATTTTTCAGCAGTTCTTTTACAATATATGAGTCACTTTTACAGAATAAGCCCCACAACCTGTTTTCACTGATACAACCAAACCCACTTGGAAGTTCTTCTTCCCGTCCCTAAAAACTCCAATGATCCATCCGAGCTGTAGTATTTCTTACCATCCGTGTTCCTCGTACAAAGGTCACCAGAGAGCGACACATGGGCAAAAGCACCAAGCTGCAGTTCAGGTTTAGCACAGTTGCAGATGCCCTGCTGATGCACAATCCTAGCTGGGAAAGACACACACACAGACACACACACACACACACATACATTGTTAGGCAAGTTGCCAACACTGGGCCTCATTTGGTGGGTGTAAAGTGGCCTGGTGGATTAAGGTGCACATTTTTGATTATTCCCATTCAGATATCAGCTATTCAATCATGGCCAATTGAATAGCTCGTAGTGCTAGATAAAACTACCTTTGTCTTTCTCAGAATAGAGAGCTAAGGACCCCTTTAGGAGTCTGTTAGTCTTTAAATGGAAGACATTCATTTATTTTGGAAGTCATCCAGTTTTTGGCTTTAAAAAGGGATTTAAAAAGACTGGAAAACACTGTTTATTCTCTAAGTATACACTCAAAGACTCTTCTGACTACACCACTGTTTTGCCACCACTTGCAAGTTTTACAGACTGTCATCCTTTCAGTACAGAGCAGGTTAAGTAGAGGCCCCTAACAACTTGATGACAAGTGGACAGTTTACCTGAAGCGACACAGGGGGGACGTCTGCTGTGTAATGTGGTTTTACAAATCTTAATCTTAGAGCTCGACAATCGAAGCTGTTTTCAAGCTTAAAAGCCGGACGTCCTTTGGCATCTTGTAAACACAGCACATTTAAACACTTTCTTGGCAGCCTGAGCGTGCGCTGCAGGTGCCGTCTCTTCTGATTATCCCCAAGAAACTGAAATGACTGGTGTGAGAGATGAAGGTAAGCACAGATCAAAGACGGAGAGCGCGTCTGAAACTGGAGTCCAGCCTTTGAAGGGATGGGGGATTTAAATAGCAGTAAAGATTTGTGATGGCTGTAAGAGATGCAACATAATATAGGAAGTGCGCTTAAAACAACGCGATTCCTTAAGGCGGCAGCAGCTTCAGTCACCAGTTTCAAGTGATTAGCTGTCACAGTGTGCTGTACAACAGATGCTGAAATATAAGAATGTGGTGAAACAACTGGTCAAGAGTTAAAATCTACATATAGCAGATGATGGGGGAAGACCAGCATGCTTATAAATCAGACGCCTACACCTTTGAAAGACTTCCCACACACACTCGTTCACTCAGCATACCTTACTAAGAACAGCTGACGCCAAAACCAAGCAGGAGGTCTGATATCCTCCCTGCTTTCTGTACATCCCCAAAACCCGAGTTACACAGGTGAAGGAGAAAAGTTGGATATATGAAGTTTGAGCTGGATTCAGTTTGCCTTCGAAATACATCTCCGTCTTGCATGTACACACGTACACGTGCAGACACACACATAAGCTTAAGCCCTCTGGTAAGGCATTCAGTCAAGCCAGCAGCGTGCCCACACTTGCCCCTCTCTCCCCTTTGCTATCCACTGTACACGCAGCGCAATAGCTCACACATGCTGCTCGCTGCCACATCTAATTTTATCACTTCCAGCTTTACCTTTGTTTTTTTCATCTGCTGGCTTTTCATACTAGCTTTTTTTGTGCTTTAACAACTTCATTTACAAATACTCGTACTGTATTATATGTGCTAAACTTTGTTCTTGGCACATTTCATTTATCAGTTTGGAGTTTGTTCAGCACAATTTGATATATTTTTAAACACAGAATCCAGGTGAGTGATTTTGTTTTTGCTATATTTGCATAAAAAATGTGATTTTTGGGAGAAAATCACAGATCTGGTGCAGAAGTAATGACTGCAATTATTATTTCCAAAGACAAGGAACTTTTTCACTCACACAAGCATGCATCGAGAGTCACACACCCACGCCCACAGAGACACCATTGAGACCTTGTGACAAAAATTACACCACATGAGCGAGCAGCCATTAAAATCTAAACCTGATTCTATGTGTGTGTGACTGGTTGACCCAGCTCATGTCCCTGCTGCCTGGTTCTGGAGGTCACAATAACAAGCCAATATACGTGGTGCTTTTATCTCTTCCTTAACAACAATAAGAATCAAATTTTTCGCAGAAAATAGTGTAAAAGTCACACACACAACCTTGTTTATTTGTGGAATTATGAAGAGCACTGTAGGTCTACTGAATAAAGCTACTGTCAGCGGTTCCCTTATTCACAAGAACCAGGGATTTTTCACTTATCAGCCAAAATATGTGAATCACTACATCATGGAGCTACACTTTGTAGGCCTTATGAAGGTACATGATTTATAACTAATCTCAAATGATATGGTGGAAATGACAGAGCAGAGGAAAAAGCGTGATTTCAGAAGACGAAAGTCACTTATACGTTTCTCACAGCTGGTAAAAACACAGCTGCTACTTACATCATTAAGAGTGACCTTGTTATTTTCAGTTTTCTTTTGTGAATGTTAGCTGGCATCAACAATATCATGACCCTCAGGGTCACTGATGAGTTTTTCCTGTCTCACATGTCAAGATGTACAAAAATAAAAATCTTGAAAAATCTGTTTATGTCTAATCAAACATATGCAGCTAAGAAAGGGTTTGATGTAAGGGCTCAGTAAAGGGTCCGTTTCCTTCTTTAAGCTTGGTTCAACACAACACATCTAGAAAGTGCATGTAAATGTATCAGGTCTCACCCCGAGCATCTTGTAGAGGTAGTGGTATTGCTGTCCAGTGAAGTAGAGCAGGAAGGTGCTGATGAACAGCCAGGTGTTAACTCCCAGCCACAGAATCTACCCCCACACACACGCAAACACACACACACACACACACACACACACACACACGGAACACATCATCACAAACAGCACAAGAAACTGCCTGTAAAAGTCTCGTGCACATCTGTATCTGAGTTCAGGCCACAGCTGCCCTACAATAGCCAAGCAGACTGCATGGATACAACATGTACTAAACACAGTAACTGAGCAGCAACAGATTCATTTGAGCGTTCTTGGAGAATTGTGTAAGTTAAAGATAAATAACAGATATATTAACGAGTCAGTTAACAGATTTAAGTGGAGATGGGAGGTTTTCAAATGTCAGACAAAAACTTTCCCCACCAGGACGAAGTGCTTCCCTCCTTCGTTGGCCACCCAGCTCCGCGCCGACACAACCATGATGCCTTCAGGGGCTCAGCAGCTGCCCAAACTTTTCACCAAAGCTCCGGTGCGGCCAAGATCTCAGAGACTCGTCCTCCCTGCAGCTCTGTCTCAGTCTGTGTGCCAGACTGCAGTGTCCACAGAGCAGCCGGTGCCTGCTCAGTCCAACCTCCCAGGAACTCCTCCGTTCACAGTGCATTTTCACTTTTTAGCCACCACAGCTCTTTCTCTCTCTGCCCCTCTCACCAGTCCCCCCCATGAACGACATGCAAGGACATTAAGACAGCAGCTTCCCTAAAACATCGTGAATTTATAAAATTACACAGGACGAACTCATTGAAACCACAAACACACTTGGGGGGAACAATAAACTACGATTAATCGCTCCTTGCTGCGTCTTTCTGGCACTAGAGGGCGCTATACACCAGCGTATCCCCGTGAAGTCTCCCATCTTTGACTGCTATAAGATACTTTTTTAAAATTATACTTACACTTTTAATCACACATTTTAATTGCTGTTTTTTAATTACAAAGAGTTGCAAAGTTGAAGTTTATTTGAAGCCGGAGTGTCACACTCTTTCTTTTGTCTGATCTGAAGTGGGGTTGGTAGGTCGATAATAACCTGCCTGACTTTAAAGGACAATTATTTTATTTTAAAAAATTCCATTTAACTAAACCAAACACTTTAAAGTACAGACGAACAGTCTGGAAAAAAAATACACTGACAATTTTTTGAAGTAAACAACTAATGTGTTGCAGTCTTTATGACAATTTTAGCAGGCATGACGTTAACAGTGCAATTAATTGAAAAATAGTTATAGATTTTACGCTTTAGCACACACACAGAGCCATGTAGTGGAACTATAATAATAACTTTTATATTACCAAGAAATTATTAACACTGACTTATTAACGTATTAACTTATCAATGTGCTGTTTATGCAATAAGAAACCACTGAGATGAAGCTACTTCCGGCTGCTCCCTCTTCACGAGGGGTAACAGCGGGTAGCTCTGCATGTTTGATTTGGCACCGGATGGCCTTCCTGACCCAACACCAAAGGACAGTTGACCACAGAGAAATTATTGCTAAAATTATAACTGTATAATCACTGTGAGAGATATTAGATGTTTGATTTGAATTTTTGCTAAAAAAAAACAACTAAGAATTGCTGTTTGGGGAGATGCATGTGAGAGTCCATGTTATTGTGATTATGACCTTTAGATCTCTGCATGGACAAACACCAGCATACATCAGAGAACATTTACACCCATAGGTCCCCAGAGGTCTCTGAGGTCATGTGATCAGGGCCTTGTGTATCATACAAGGCTGAAAACTAAAGCAGACAGCGCTTTTGCAACAGTTGCTCCAAGACTCTGAAACTCCTTCTGAGCTTGGGGATCTTTGGGTTTGATGAACGCTTTCAAAAACAAATAAAAACTCTTTTTTTTTTTAGACTTTTTGTTTTTCAGTTTTTCAGCATTTTGTTGTGAAGCCCTTTGTGATGTTTTTCTTGAAATGTGTTATACAAATAAAACTTTCTTACTTACAGTTTATTAATTATACCTGAAAAACAAGTTAAATAAAAAAAAATCAACATCTAAATGCCGATAACTTAATTTAATTTGATTCCCAGATAAACAGCTTGTTGAGGAGTCACTGTTGTGGTTTGTGAACTCCTCACATTCCTGAGGGCAGAGAGCCTCCTCCCCACTTCACGCTTCAGCCGACTGCATGAAAGAGCTATCCTATACACCACACAGCTGTTCACAGAGCCAGGAGGGGTCAAGCAGAGCAGAGCATGCAAGTCTTTGCTGTGTGAAAACATGCATGACTATCAATAGCAACAGACAGTGGTCTAATAGGAAATCATGAAATTTTAGCTGATATGGATCTTAAAGTAAATAAACTTGTGCTTAATAACCTGCTTCCCTCTGTAGGAGCTCGGCTCACATTTCAGCATTGTGTAGAAAGGAGATTAAAGCTATCATACCTTTGATTGTGTGACAGAAATGGGTTTCACTAACCTGATTTGTTAGATCCCTCCTTTCTAAATAAAAGCCTCTGTAGCTGGTGAAATGTGCATTTTATTTCTTTTATTTGAGATTAATTACATTTTTATTATTAAAAAGGCCAATATCAGACATTTCCAGGTTTGGTACTTTGATGGAGGTTATGAGAGAGTTCAGAAAGAGCATGCTGGGCTAAAGTTTGTTCAGCTGGATCAGTGTCTGCTGACTAGAAGTGTTCAGTGCCCTACAAATTTCCCCCATGACCGAAAGTGATTTAGTATCTGCTATTCCATTTTCACTCAGCCAACCTCTGCTTTTTTTCTCCACTAGTGTCATTAACCCCCACCCCCCACTAGGAAAACAGTATCCAGAGTGGCTATCTTGTTTTATACTGAGTAATAACTGAGTCAGCACTGGAACAGCCAAGGTGCACGGCACAGCAATCAGCTCACAGGCAAAGCCAAGCATTAATGACTAGTTTCTTCTTTGCATTCCTGTCCAAGTTTTCACTCACCGCCTCTTTCAGTCAGCCACCACACTCCCTCCCTCTCTGTGTATCACACTCCACCTCACTCTGCCATTCCCCCGCTGTGCACTTCTCAAACAAATTACTCTCTATCGCTATCTCTGCAAGCGTGCCCTGTGGAGTCAGTTGTGTCCGTGTGTGGAAAAGTTGGAGCCGTGCCGTTTTAAAATGAGGAAAGAGAGCAGGTGGATTCGGTGGATCAAGTGGATTGTGATTGTGACAGTTTTGTTCGTGCTGGGCTTCTGCATAGGTAAGCGCGTAAAGCCAACCCTAGCTTTATCTGTATACTGATTGATATTGCCTGCGTGCTTTTCTGTTCCTTTTTAATGAAGTCTCTAATGCTATTGGGGGAACAACAGTATAGCTGTCCTGGTATTAATGAAGAAACCAGAGAGAGTTAATTAAATGACTTAAATAAATACACTGCTTAAGGAGATAAAGCTTTTTTTGCTTTGTTTTTGTGAATTTCTCTAAAATGATTAATGTGAACTGTTAAAGTACTTAGTGCCCTTCGTGATGGCACAGTTTGAAGAGCTTGAGTGTCACCATACTGACAGATTTCACGTCTTTGTGCTCACAGCAGGTTAACACTCACTCCATAAACCCAACGAACCTTACAATATAACATTGGCAACCTTTTGTCAAGCACCAATACAACCAGTATAGTCCATCTATAGCCTTCTATTTCCTCTTTAAACTAACAATTTTAAACACATAACAGTGTGTGTGGTAACAATTCGCTTCTTAAGAGAAGTGATGCCATTACAACTCACTCAATGCTTGTTTGTGCTCTATTTGTCTATGTGTAGGCTGGTTTGCAAAGCCTTCAAACACACAAAACCACACGGATTCCAGCCATTACCTGAAGGATTTTTTGGAGGAAATGAAGGCAGATAAGATCAGAGAACATCTCAGGTAAAAAGTGATCACCAGTATACTAAATCTGTTGTGTAAATCTGTATTGCAGTGGTCTCTGTTGACTTTTTGACCCCCTCTGCTCCAATGTTTGTAGTCGCACAGCAGTGCTAGTCATGGCGCTGACATCCCACTGACTCACCCAAATCCAACATGGTGTGCCAGGTGGTTTGTTGAGACCTCTGAGGACTCCAGCAAAGTGTACTGAAATCATGCTGGTTACTAAATACTTAGTTTTTTATTGTGAAGTCTAGTTTTGATCCAAAGAACCTGAAGGTGAACTATAGCAACATGAACTGTTTCAGTTGAGTGAAAACATCTGGGCATGTGCATCATGTTGCGTTCAAGTGAAATCATGTATCAGCCTTGAATGCATGTAATAATTTTCTTTACATTTATTTTTTATGTATTCAGTTCAAGGTGCTATTCTTCACATAACAGTGCCACTGTAACCATCAGCATCCTCTCCACAGGAAATTTACACAACTTCCTCACCTGGCAGGCACAGAGCAGAACCTGAAGTATGCGGAGCAGATCATGAAAGAGTGGCAGATGTTTGGAATAGACTCAGTGGAGATGGTGCCGTATGATGTCCTCTTGTCCTATCCCAATGAGTCACAACCAAATTACATCTCAATTGTTGATCACCTTGGCAATGAGGTACAGTATGCTGGAAAAATGTGTACTGAAAGTGCATGTTGATGCAACATTGATTCAAAAAGACAGCATGCAAATTGTTGTGCAACCTTTCTATATAATGCATACCTCCCCAAACCTCTACTTGTGTCTGGTGCAATATTTCTGTTTTTATAGCATTAGGATGGAAGTCATTGTCATTTCATTTCATAGTCTGTAAAACAACCATTTTCATGTCTTGTGTTCAGATAGTGGAACCACTTTGGATTTATTTGTACTTCACACAGTGGGACACATTTAGTGACACTAATCCATTTCACCACCTCAAGAATAAAAAGCCTCTTGTGATTTTCCCATGCATTTGAACATTCAGACCTCTTACTACTTCTCACTGTATCTGGAGAGGTAACAAAGTTGCTGACTGCATGTAGAAAAGACACACAGTAACATATTACTTCAACCCCCCTCTCCTCTCCTCTCCTCTCCTCCCCCACCCTTCTGATAGTCTTCACCACAGAAATGCAAGACTTACTTGTTTGAGTCCAAGGTCCATTTAAGGTCTCGGTGTGAGATAAACCTCTGTGAGTGTCTGATAATGATACAACACAGAAAAACAGTATTGGTGCAATGCATTAAGGAGTTTAAAAGCAATCAGAGCAGCTAAATGTCTGAAGCCTGGGAATTATTTCAGGAAGTCAGCTTGAGCTGCATTTCATCACACAGATGTAGCATGCCCCCCAAATGTTTTTTAAAACTCAGATGAGAAAAGAAGAAGTTTAGTGTTTGGCATTTTACTTGAAAAGAAACTTCAAATCTTAAAAATAGTTTCTCAGTATTGTAACTGATCAGTTAACCTTAATTTATAAAGTAGCTTTGGCTATCAGATCTAGTTAAATTAAAACAGTGTTTCCCTCCAATGCAGTGCCATTACCTTTAATCTGTAATTAAATACAGTGCTTCACATGTTAGAACACTTATGACACGGAGATCGGGAATAATTGAGATTTATACACCAGAGTGAACGACTGTCAGTTAACCTGGTCACATATATGATCCCACCTTGTATAATCTGAAGTTTAATTTTATATGCCAGGGATAATCTTCTTCAGCGTGACCTGAACTTCATGCAATATGCTGCATGTAACTGGAGTGGAACAAAACTACTGCTATTTTGTGCCTTAGTGAGTGTAACCCCATGCTTTAGGAACTGAACTCTGTGTGACTTCAGGGAAAGCTGTATCTCTATGTTTATATGGTGGCTTCACACAGCAGACTGGCCTTGAAGGGGGCTGTTAGACATTTAATAGGCAGTATATAATGGAAAGCCTGCTGAATGTTTTGAAAACGCTCAACTCTGTGGGGATCTGTGTGTAGTAGGTAGGCTGGTCGCATACGACAGAGGTGCTTCACACCATAACAAGCAGAGGTCGTGTGGTCCTGGGTTCTATATAAGTAAGGACCCAGAAGCGTCCAGTACTGTCATCCTTTATTTTCTGCTGTTGGTGTATTTGCTTATGGTATACACCAAAGGGAGGCTTCTGCTTCTGTGTTGGTTAACTCTGCTCTTTTTAGATGCTTTGCAATCTAGTCCAGACAACCATTGTCGTGTGTTTTTACTTTTTGACAAGATGAAAGCTGAATTCACAGCTGACCAGCTTCTGATGGAAGCGAGGAAAGAGTTTCCTCAGCTGTTCTAATCCAGTTTAGTTTAGCCTCGTCTGTCTTTACTCTCTCAGGTTTTTAACACTTCCTTGGCTGAGCCGGTTCCACAGGGTTATGAAGATATTTCCAACATCGTACCTCCATACAGTGCTTTTTCTGCCAAAGGACAGCCTGAGGTAAACAAACATGTGTACACACGAACAATTATAATATTAAAACAGGCACCCGAGGCCTTTGCTTCTCCTTTGTTTCTCTTCAGGGGGACCTGGTGTATGTCAACTATGGTCGCACAGAAGACTTTTCTCAGTTACAAAGGGAGATGGGCATCAATGTAACAGGGAAGATTGTCATTGTCAGATATGGAAAAATATTCAGAGGCAATAAGGTAAGAAAAGTGTTTTCCTGGTAAATTTCAAAATATGCCAAAAATGTTTAAATTTTCATTCATCTTTAAGCGATTAATGCACTCTGTCAGCGTCACATCAGTCATCTGATTATGTGATGACTGGTTGAGAAGAAACATGACACTTTTTCTTCAAAATAACCCACAGCTCCCTCTCTGCCTCTCATCCTGTCTGTCTGCCAGGTGAAGAACGCCGTGTTAGCCGGAGCAAAAGGGATCATTATGTTCTCAGACCCAGCAGATTACTGGGCTGATGGAATCCAGGTGGGAATTTTAAAAAGCCACGATGCAGTGACAGTATCTACAAACAACTGCAATTAATTTGTGATTAACCTTTTCTTGAAATCACAGTCTGACCACTGGCACGTCAGGACAAAAATGTAAGAATTAGCATTTTAGAATTTGTTTACTTGCAGCCCTACCCCGACGGCTGGAACCTACCGGGCAGAGGAGTTCAGAGAGGAAATGTTCTCAACCTGAATGGAGCAGGAGACCCGCTCACACCAGGGTACCCTGCTAAAGGTGGGCGCTGCCATGCGCTAGAGTCTGTACTCTCATCATGAGCATGGATGTCATAGTAATTTGGGGCTTTTAATGATTTCTTTGAAGCACCTTTAATGACTTTAAAGAAGAAGAATTAGGTATACAAGTTTTAAGTGATCTTGAATTTTTCTCTAATTCACACAATTACTCAAACTTTCACGTACAGGGTCAGAAGTATTTAATATATTAACTGTTGCGTAAGTTGGACCCTGACTAGAAACTTTTGGTAGCCATCAACAAGTTTCTGCCATATTTATGACTGGATAATTGACCACTCTCTTATCAGAACTGATCAAGTTCAGTTAAATTAGTTGTTTTTCTTGTATGGGCTATGCTTAAAGGCAGAGTCTGTGCCAAGAAATCAACCAATATCGAGCCAGAATTACACCAGAAAGTTGTTGATGGCCACCAAACGCATCTGGTTGAGGAACAACTTGCTAAGAAACATTTAACCAAATATTAGTGGGGATGTATATATACTTTTGACCCTATGTGTATAATTCGAGTTTATGATTAGATTAGATTAGATTAGATTAGAAAAATCCAAGATATTTTAAAACTTGTGCACACAGTTCTTTTTTTGTTAACAGTTCAAAGAAATCATTCAAAGCCCCAAATTACCATAATATTTATGCCCATGAAGACTATAAGTAAACTTCTGACCACTATTCTACATAGAGTTTACCTAACAACATAATTTCCTCTCCTGCAGAATACACCTACAGAGTCAGCCCAGAGGATGGAGTAGGACTTCCCAACATCCCTGTGCATCCAATTGGCTTCCACGACGCTTTTCGTCTTCTGAAGTATGAATATTTTTTTTCCATTTCAAACACTTGGTAATAATGACCAATTTATTAGAGCATTGTTTTCACTTTCACTTCCATCTGGAGTTTAAGGTAACAAATGATACATTTGACTGGAGGCCCCTGGATGACATTGCTAGTGAATTTGTAAATAATTTTTCATGTTACAGTAACATGGGAGGAGAGATTCCACCCAACAATTGGAAGGGAGCTCTGAACGTCTCCTATAGGATTGGCCCAGGCTTTACAGATGAATTTAAGAGCCAGTAAGTTCTTGTCTAAAGCTTAAATCCTTCACATTTTCATACTAAACCCCTTTCCTCTCCCACTGGCTGTTCTTCCTCTGCCACTTCAGTCCAGTCTCCAGTCTGTTTTTAGTGTTTGTCTCTTCTTTTTGTTGCTCTTGTTCACATTCTGTGACCCAGTGGCATCAAGCCAACTGAAATACAACGGAGGCCTTTGTACTGCCTGTGTGTGAGAGACATAACTAAATGCACACAACAAATCAAATCAGCTGTTCCTAGCAGACCTAAATTTTGAGCTGCAGTTTAAAGTTGTTCATTATAAAACAAACTTAAATAATAGCATTTTGTGTGTTGAAACTTATACCCCAGGCATGATCCCCAGGTTTTTGCACCAGTCATTTCCTGTTAAATTATTTTGGTCTGTTTGTGTCTTAATACCTTTGCATGTATCACTCATTCCTCAATCTGCCTCTCTCAGGAAGGTGCGTATGAACATCCACACTAACAACCAGGTAACCAGAATCTACAACGTCATTGGAAAGATTAGAGGAGCTCAGGAGCCAGGTACCAGAAACCCTTCATTCTGCATCACACAATTAGCATTGACGTGCAGACCGCAGCGTGGATACACAAACAAATTCGATGTCTGCATACAGTACGATATATAGGAATGAAAATACAGCTTGACTGTTGTTTGTCTGTTCAGAGACATTAAAACAGTGTCTTAGTGTCTTTTTTATTTAACATCTCTTGCTACATGTGCTGTTGGTGGGTTTGTGTAGACAGGTATGTGATTCTCGGAGGGCACCGCGATGCCTGGGTGTTTGGAGGAATCGATCCCATGTCTGGCGCAGCAGTGGTCCATGAAACTGTCAGGAGTGCTGGCAGGCTGCTAAGTACAGGTATGATTTTCCCAGTAAGTGAATGAAATAATTACTGTATTAATACTCAGGATTCATTGACATCTGTTTGTGTGTGTAGGCTGGAGGCCAAGAAGGACTATAATATTTGCCAGCTGGGATGCAGAGGAGTTTGGACTGCTGGGATCTACAGAATGGGCAGAGGTACCGTATATGCAAACGTACACACACTATATTTAAAACACACACAGAATTATCTCACTTCACCCTTCTCGTCAGGATAATGCCAGGCTTCTGCAGGAGAGAGCTGTGGCCTACATCAATGCAGACTCTGCAATAGAGGGTGAGAATGCTTTTCTGTGCACATATTGAAAAAATGACTTAGTGCCAGGTTGTTTCTGGTTTTATTTGTATGTGTAAATGTCTTTTTAAACTCCAGGTATGTACACTCTGAGGGTTGACTGCACTCCATCACTGCATACTTTGGTGTATGACATCACGAAGCAGGTGGACAGATTTAAATTACCACAGATCTGAGTATATGATGCTTGTCCAAGCATCTTCTTCTGTCGACCCTGAGGTCATCTGTTTTCATGTTTTGGAGCAGATACCCAGTCCAGAAGGAGGAGAAGAGGGAGTATCTCTGTACGAGAGCTGGCATAAGAGGGACAACTGGACAAATGACCGTGATGCACCCAGGTAGAAAGCTACAAAGTTAGACAAAATAGGATAATAAGCATTATTATTAATAAGCAACAGTAAAAAATATTGCCATTTGGGCACATTGTGTAAGATGCACTAACCAGCCAGAACAGGTACAGCAAATAAATGCATTTAGGCATGTAGACAACCTTCCAAAGTTTAAGTAACTTTGAATGTGGTGTGTTTGTTGGTGTCAGATGGGCTGGTCTGAGTATTTCAGAAACTGCTGATATACTTGGATTTTCCCACACAACCATCTCTAGGGTTTACAGAGGATGGTCCCAAAAAGAGAAAATATGTAGTGGGCAGCAGTTCTCTGGGAGAAAGTGCCTTGTTGATTGCAGGGATCAGAGGCGAATGACTGCTTCCAGCTGACAGGAAGGCTACAGTTACTCAGAGCACCATTTTTTACAACCAAGGTATGCAGAAGATTAACAATAAATGAATTCTTAAAGAAGATGGTCTACGGCAGCAGAAGACCACACCAGATGTGAGTCATGTTAGCTAACAACATGGGGTCACCAAAACTGGACAGTAGAAGATTGGAAGAACGTTTGCTGGTCTGATGAGTCTAAATTTGGCTGTTTGGATGGATGGTAGGGTCAGAAGTTGGTATTAAAAACATATAATCATGGATTGATCTGGCCTTTTGTGAACATTTCAGGCTGGTGATGATGTAATTATGTGGGGGACATTATTTTTCGCTTTGGGCTCTTCAGTACCAACAGAGCATCGTTTAAACACCACAGTCTACCTGAGTATTGTTTCTGATCATGCTAATAAAAAAAGGGATTCTGACGGTTGATTCCAGAAAGATAACACTCCATGTTAGAAAGCAACTTTTTCTGAAGACAGAAGGTCAAACTGAGTACTTTGCAAAGTGTACCTTATAAAATGTCCAACGAGTGCATATGCATTCTACTTAAAAGCCGTATCTATTCAGTCTAGTCTTTTAGTGTTTGTAAATTAGCGTTAACCTCCTAGGACCACATATGTGGACATCACATTTTTGGTTGTCTAGACCAAAATACTAAATTTTGCAGTACAAGGGCCTGATATCCATTTACGAGGACATTATGCTGCTTCTGTTTTATCAAAATTTAAAACAAATATCCTCATATGTGGCTCTCATTTTTCTTAGAAACAAAAATCAGGTTAAAAAAATCTGCTGATTCTTTGTTTTTACATACATTGGGTCCCAATATGCCCAAATTAAAAAAAAAATGCATGCCATGGAAGAGTTCGGGTCTTAGGAGGTTAAGTTAAATTTTGAATATGAAGAGTCTCGCTCATTTTTCACTTATATGGCTCAATCCTGGTGTTTCGTAGGATCAGTAAACTTGGGTCAGGCAGTGATTTCGAGGCCTATTTTATCCGTCTGGGAATTGCTTCAGGCAGAGCTCGATACACAAAGAACACGGTGAGACATGCTGCACTCCCACATTTATCCATATAGTTATTTGTTTTTACCACAATTAAGGTATATGGCTATGTGCTTTTGCTGTATTCATAGTGTAAGCGTTTGTATATCCAGAGTTCTTTATATTTGCATTTTTATTTTATACTACAATGTAAATCTACTGTGTTTTATTCAAGATCGATGTTATTGAAAGTTTGGCTTTACCAAAGGGTGGAGTATCTTAGTGAGAATAAGAGGTGACTGAAGGGTCTTTATTGTAGAGGTTAAGTAACTGTGAGCAAGCATGGACTCATGGTGAAGTATTTTATGTGTCTATTCAGAAAACAGAGCGCTACAGTAGCTATCCAGTCTATCACAGTGTGTATGAAACCTTCGAGATCGTGGAGAAGTTCTACGACCCCTCGTTTAAGAGGCTTCAGGCGGTGGCCCAGGTGAGAGGTGCGCTCATCTTTCTGTTGGCTGACTCCCAGCTGCTCCCTCTGGATGTTAATGAGTATGCAGATTCACTGAGGAAATATGCACAGAGCATAGCACAGCTGGCCCAGAAGAACTTAGTGGAAATGGAGATGTATAAGGTGTCATTTGGTGAGTTATGGTCACTGTTAATACAATAATGTCATGACCCAAAGATTGCAGAAGTGCTGTCACAGTATATGTGGTGCACACTTTTTAATTGTATCTATTTTCTCTAGATTCCCTCTTTTCTGCAGTCGAGAACTTCACTGTTGCAGCCAGGGATTTCCACGAGCGCCTTCAGACTCTCAACAAAGCGGAGTACAAATTGTGTTTAACGTGTTAAAAATTTCAGGCGTCTTAATCAAAAGCTTCACTATACTTTTCTGCATGTTTCTACTGTATACAGTCCTTGAAATGTGTCTTGAGACTTGACATGTAGTGAAATTCAGATGGAGGTGTAATAGTATTTTTTTTGTATGTGCAGTCCTCTTCAGCTACGGATCATGAATGATCAGCTTATGTACTTGGAGAGAGCCTTTATAGACCCTCTGGGCTTACCTGGCAGACCTTTCTACAGGTTAGTGTCTCACAAACATACACAAAAAACATTTTTCTATTTTTTTGCATTGTTTTACAGCTACACCTCAGTATACTGCCCTTTAGTTAGCAGCATGGACTGAGTTAGCATTATTATGAGCAGTACGATTTATCTAGATTAATTCATTTTTTTTAAATTTCACAAATTTTGCAAAACATGTCTGTAGTGTTGTATTATTCTTTGAGAATACCTGGACAGGTGGAGGCAATGCTCTGGAGAGGACAGGAATGATGGAGAAGATTTAAGCATGTAGTGAAAGAGGACATGCAGTGAGGTGGTGTGACAGATGAGGATACTAGAGATGGAGGCAGATGGAGGCAGATGATCTGCTGTTGTCACCCCTAAAGGGAGCAGCCAAAAGAAGATTTCTTAAAACTAATACATCACAAAGCAGTAGTCTATGCAGTAGCAACGTTTTTAAATTGCAGCTTCTCAAGATTGAGCAGCCTTGTTAGTGTTGTCGCCACCTTACTGTGGCTGCTTAGAACAGAATGATTTATTTCTTTGGTTTACATTTACAAGGCATAACATGTGAAACTACAAAGCATTAAATTGAGAAAACAGCTATTATGAGAAAAGTGTAACAGTCATTGCATCTCATTGGGCTTTCTGGGATGTCCACTTCACCCTCTATTTCTGTCAGTTAATGTGAATTTAAACATAGTGCAGCTCAGCTCTATGGTTTACCGATCCAGTCTCAAAGTACACTTTGGGATGGGCTCCTATGTCATATGAGTCTCCAATAAAACACTTGTGCTATTGGGTACCTCACAAGACAGATAATCTTTAAAACTGCTTCGTCTGCGGTCCTTGTCACTGAATATATTCTGCATCTATGCTGTACATTTGAAAATTTTACTCTTTTCTAAATGTGATATTTTAAACCCAAGACTAGCAAAGTTTACCTTGGTTTAGTCGTCCTATGTGTGCATTTAACAGTAAAAAGAAAATGCTAAATGGCACAAATACTGTGTAGTAGTTTCTAGATTTTTTAGAAGTATTTATAAATTCTGTCATGTGATGTTTTCGTGCAGACAGCTGTCACTCTTTTTTATAAACATTCATAATTATTTTTTAATAATTACACGATAACTACAGTGTCCTTCAGACTCTTGGCTCCTGAAACAAATTTTAAATATTATTTTGATCCTTTTAAACTGTATGCATGACTGCTTCTCAGATTTATACATTTGAAAACACAGCTGACTGTGAGAGGCAGTAGATGTCAAGACTCTTGTCCTCTTTACTTGTTCCCACTCTTGAACTTCTTTTTTTCAGAAATAGCACACATGTATTTCTCTTGAAATACCAGTGAATGCATTCCCCTAACAATACACTTCCATTTAATTCATCTGTTCTATTTTCAGGCATGTGATTTTTGCTCCCAGCAGCCACAATAAATATGCAGGGGAGTCTTTCCCTGGGATCTATGATGCTTTATTTGACATTCAGAACTCAGCTGACCCAGCAAAGGCCTGGGAGGAAGTCAAGCGTCAGATCAGCATAGCAGCTTTCACTGTCCACGCTGCTGCCATGACCCTCACACCGCCTGCATGAAGACAATATAAAAATGTGTAATTAATTTGACAATTATAAGATCTCCAGTTCAACACACATGGGAATCCATGCAGATTTTTTTGACAAATTTACTCAAATGAAAGGTACACAGCAAAGTTTATTGCATGATAAAATGATCTCATGTTGTGGAAACACTGTCAAACATTTATCCTATGTTTAAAACGCTGAGCTGTCAACGTTATGACATACAAGGGATGACATTACGAGGCAATGAAGCCCAGACATTCGAACAACAGTTGTAAAAAAAAAAAAAAAAAGCTTAAGTGACAATCAGGAAAAGTTACAGTGTAAAGGCAAAAATATGACAATAATTTCACAAATAATAATATAAAATATAATCCATACAGTTAGGGTGAATAAATCTGATACTGTGTTAACTGGAAACAACATTGGTGTTCTTACACTCATAAATATCTTTTGTGACTTCTTTGTGTGATTTTTGTATAAGGACACCTAAAGAGAATGCACAGAAATAACACATGAATTCCATATTGTGGAGGCTGACAACAACACATACTCATTAGAGAAAAATGTCTTGATGCATGCTCAATCATCCAGGTAAGGAAATCTGGTGGGAGAAACATTTTGAGTCACTTATCCAAGTGACTTGATAAGTGACTTATCAAGTCACTTGGATAAGTTTCGAGTCACTTATCCAAGTGACTTGAAATGTTTCTGCCACTGAAAACGCTAAATCCAGATGAACGGAATCAATCTTTTTGGGATTAGAGAAAAATATCAAAGAGATAACTTAAGACTAAAATTGATTCATCCATGTGGCTAGATAAATAAGCTGCCTAACCACAGTTATATCCCTTAAGCCTTGATTAAAGCTACAGTACATTGCCAGTGTTAGTGCAAGGTTTGAGGTTTCATCTGTTTACTTTTAATAAAAGGTCTGACATTAAACATTTGATTTAAAAGGAGGTCAAGTGAAAGAAATCAGATTTGCCACAGTGACACTACTGAAGGGAAGGACAGATACACAGGCGACAAAAGACTAAAGAGGGGAACAAGCTGGAAGTGAGCTCTGAGTGTCCTATGTGTGATTGGTGTCCTCCTGTTCCTGATTCTGTGGCAGGGAGGGCAGGTCCAGACAGGCCCATGTGATTGGTTCAGCCTTCTTAAGAGACACCTCCATCTTAGAAGCCAACAGGTTCACCGCACTGTTTTTTTTACCTCCACAGCCTGATAGGATCAAGAAAAGGGATGGCGTCTTTTAGGTTTTTAATTCTATTTTATATCGTTACTACCACTGGAGGGCGCCAAATGTGTAACTTTCCAAAAACATGTGCTGCTATATTAATATTAATCATTTAACAATAGTCAAAGTAAAATCAACAGTGATCATGCAATACAGCTTAATATTAAAGCACAAACAAAGTTTATAATGAAACACAAGGTGGTCACTTACCCCCCATAAAATTATCTTCTGTTCAAACTCTTTATCTCCTTCAAACATTACATGAATGTTCACCTGGGACAATCAGAGAATTACTTATTACCAACATTAGTCATAATTAGAGATATGATGGGGTGTATATGTGAGAGGTAGAACATGTCTTTGTGGTTTCTACCGTGGTGCTGTTGGCCTCGACATAACTGAGCTCTGGCAAGGAGTTCTTTGCATAGATGGAGATGATAACTTGACTGCCGGTCTGGTGCCAGTCAAATCTACACGGCATCACCGTCGTCCCCTGGAGATAGAGAGAGTCAGAGAAAGACAAGATGATCATCATCAGGAAACTATAACATTTGTTAACTTGAAAAATTTGCATTTCCTGCGAAAATGCAGTGTGGATGCTTTAAGCTGAAGCTGTCTGCAAAAACTAGCTGAAAAAGCTGAAAAGTTGCAGAGATTGTAAAAACTTTGCAGAAGCAAAATAAGTTCGCTAAAATGTAATAACTTAGCAGAACTGCAATATCTTAGAGGAAATATAATACTTGGCAGAAATACAATAGCATAGCAGAACTTTGCAAAAATAGTGTAACTTACCAGAAACATGATAACTTCCCAAAAATACAAGAACTTAGGAGAAATTGTATAAGATAACAGAAAGAATATATTTAGCCAAAAATACTTAAACATTACAGAAACACTATGATTTAGAAAAATAGTACAACATAGCAGAAATACTGTGATTTACAGGAGACACTGTGATGAACTATGAATATTGTAATTTTAAATTAATACTATGTTTTAGCACAAATACTATAATTTGACAAAAATACTATCATTTGGCAGAAATACTATGTTTCAGCACAAATACTCTGGTTTAGCACAAATATTATAACATAGCAGAAATATAATTATATAGCAGAAATGCTATATTTAGAAAGAAAAATATAATATAGTAGAAATAGTATGATTTAGCAGAAATACTGTATTTAGCACAAGTACCAAAAAGTAGCAGAAATACTATGATTTAGCAGAAATACTATGATTGAGCAGAAGTACTAAGATGTAGTAAAAGTACTTTGATTTAACAGAATTACAATTATGGAGGAGTAATACTTTAAAATGGGAGAAATATTGATACACACGCACATACACAGAGCCTAAAGGGAAGAGTATTTGTGCCATGGAGTGTTAACAAGAATGTGAGGTCCATATTAGAAAAGCTGGTAAAATCATAAAAGTTTGCAGAATTGTAATTGAATTACTGGTCTGTGACAGTGTATTAATTTGTAGGGAAAAAAAATGTTGACAAGGTGGAATCGAACCCACGACCTTTGGTTTGCAGACCCGTGTCATTACCAACTGCGCCACTGGGAAAGAGAGCAGGCAAATATAGAGACAATTATAAGATCTCCAGTTCAACACACATGGGAATCCATGTTTATCTGGATGTTTTCCAGAACACCTAGACCTGCAGAACAATGTGAAATGCTTCATCAAAGCTTGAGAAATCTTTGTACTTTTTCAGGTTTCTGTTTTATGATGTGGCTCCACAAATAAATCTGTTTTTTTAATGTTTTGTAATAATATTTGTGATTACAAGTCCACTCAACTCTTCACATGTGGGCACAAAGATCACTGATTTTAGTTATGAACGCAGATTTTTTTGACAAATTTACTCAAATGAAAGGTACACAGCAAAGTTTATTGCATGATAAAATGATCTCATGTTGTGGAAACACTGTCAAACATTTATCCTATGTTTAAAACGCTGAGCTGTCAACGTTATGACATACAAGGGATGACATTACGAGGCAATGAAGCCCAGACATTCGAACAACAGTTGTAAAAAAAAAAAAAAAAAGCTTAAGTGACAATCAGGAAAAGTTACAGTGTAAAGGCAAAAATATGACAATAATTTCACAAATAATAATATAAAATATAATCCATACAGTTAGGGTGAATAAATCTGATACTGTTGTGGAGCAGGGAAATTATTTTACTGCTATTGTTAAATAATTATTATCATTACCATTGCATTAATAATATAATCTGCAGTACGATCATTGCTTTAACAATGTAACAGATAGCTTTAAGAAGGCCTTAAGATGTTATGCATACAGTTATTATGTTAACCTTGTATTTCAGGTGCAGGTATGACTATTTTATACACAATGCATATCTGTGCTTATTAAAGAGTTGGAGCTCGGTCAATTAATTGGGGGTTGGAAGCTTTGTTCGGCGCGATGTCCGGACAATCTATTGTGCAAGTGACTTGGAGCCATAGAAGGAATTGCAATACATGCTTACAAAACATTTATATCAGGTCATTTTATATTAAGCTTTTAGTAAGAGGTTCTTGATTAAAACATTTATTTTAAGTAGATGATATATCCATAGTTTCAGTTCGATTATTACATATACGAGAGTGGTTTCTGTCTCTCTGTCTGGTTAGAGGTCAGGAGCTAGTCGGCGAGGTGAAACAGGGTGCAATTGTGGTTAGCACACAGACACAGACGCACACACACTCAGTTAGAGAGAATCATTTATAGGTGAAAGTTTAATCATGTTTTGCTTGGGGTTGCAAAAAGAGCAGTTTGTCGCAGAACTGCTGCTGAGGTGTCAAGATGACAAGCGAGCATCCGGCAGTGACAGGAAGTACCTGTTATGAAGATGGAAGACGATGTTCTTTTTAAACTATGTTAAAAGTCATTGTGGTTGATTTGACGTCTATATATATTTTGTTGGTGACGCACGAAGGGGCGTCGTTAAATCAAACCCTGATGCTATAAAAATCTGTTTATGCTTTGATTAAGTCGAAGATCAATTGCTGTCTGTGTACAGAATGGTCTTCCCACGCGTGTATTCATTAAAATCATTGTTTGACCAAGAGCTTAAGGAAGGAGTGGTTTGTACTCTCCTTCCTCAATTCTTGAACCTTAACATTTGGGGGCTTCGTCTGGTGGTTGAGGAGGGAGAATTGGAGGTTTAGATGGAGAAATTTGGTGGTCTCTGAGGTGGTCGGACGGGCAGACATGAGTGCCAGTGGTCGAAGTGAGTGGGCATAAGCCGGCTTATCCAAAGGTAAGGCACTACCTGTTGAATTATTTCCAAAGTGTGCCAAATTGGACATGATAAAATTTAAGTCTACTCACTGAAATTACTGGAGGGTGTCTGTTTTGATTTTGATGGAAAATCTCATGAGTTGAAGCAGTTAAAGTCTGCTAGGAAATTGGGTTGGAGTCCCAAGGAAAAGGATTTAAAAGCAGTTAAAGTCTGCTAGGAAATTGGGTTGGAGTCCCAAGGAAAAGGATTTAAAAGCAGTTAAAGTCTGCTAGGAAATTGGGTTGGAGTCCCAAGGAAAAGGGTCTGCTAGGAAAAGTTTAAATACTGGGTTGAAGTCCCAAAGAAATTGAGTTAGAGTCTCAAGTAGTTTGGTAGGGTATTTGGTCATTTTGTGGGTTAAAGTCCCGGTTGGTCATTAGGTCAGGCCTTTGTTGGTCATTTTGTGGGTTAGAATCCCCATTGTCCATCAGGGTCGATCTGCCTCAGTCATACACTTGTTTTGGGTGTTGATTGTTGTTTCAAAGTATTATAAATTATTCTAGAACGGCAGTTAGAGTCTGCTAGGAAGCGCAGAGCCCGGAGGTTACGCTCCCTCCTTGTCGTGGACGCGCGACATTGACCTGTCGGCGAACAGGGTTAGTTCAGTTTGGCTTAACTGTGGGGTACAGGGCATCCTGGAATTAAGCTAGGAGTTAGAGTCTCCTTACCGTTTGGAACGGTATCTGCGCTTTTTTGGTCAGCAAAGGTTGGACCTTGGGTGTTGGACACTCTTAAATTGAGTTAGGGATTTTAGAGATGAGGCCAGAAACTGTTGGACAGATACTGGTTAATTGATTACAAAAAAGTTGGACTTTATCGGTTAGACCGTTAACTGAAATTTGTCGAAATTGGTTAGGCGCTAAAGCTGACAGATCTGACAGTGGTTGTAAATAAAAGACGTCTTTGTAATATAAAATAAGAGATCTCTGTGTGAAAGGAGTCTGAGGCAATGCTGGAGCTATTTTTAGACGGAGTGTGTGTGAGTGTGAAAATGCAAATGAGTAAGCAGTGAACTGTTTAAGCCACAGTTGGTTTTACAAATACTGCTGCAAACATTGTTGAGTGTGTGTTTAAGATGCCATTTTTGTTTATTAGAGGACTATAAATAAAGTATTGAGTTGCCGTAGCAGTAGTTGCTGGTGTGTTTTATTTTTTCAATTTCTTGTGTGTGCGGTGATAATTAATAGAGGTTTCAATCGTTTTTTTCTTTGTTTTTGTTTACTTGCTCTTTCTGATTATGAAAGGCATGTCTAAAATACTCTTAGGAAAGCGTGTTTTGAGTTATATTCCTCAACTCTGGTCACAGTTTAAGTGTGTGAATGCGGTGACTAGAAGGTTTTGAATGATGAATAAAGGTGTGAGAGGTATTTCTTTGGTGATGTAAAGTAGGATGTTTTAAACTTTGAAAGTGTTTTTAATTTAAGAGATGCATGAGTGATGTTATAAGAGTTTGAGTTTCTTTTTCTTTCAGTTTAAAAACACATAAGTACATACACTTGGTACACCCGTTTACTCTTTGACTTTATTAACACAGACGGTGTATTTGAGTTTGAATTTCAGTAATTGTATGTTGATATGGTAATTTAGTTTTATGTTAGGTGAAGGAGATGTCCATCTCTGCGTCTTGCAGGATTGAAAGTGAGCACGTTGAAGGTTGTGATGTGAATGCTGTGAGTACTCGATTTGAATGATTCTGTGTGATTTGTACAAAATAATAAAGAACTAATAATAACTCATAGGCAAGTGTGTGAACAGAGGAAGTCTGAGAGAGAAGTGTGTGCGTAGGCAAACTGCAGAGTGTGCGTGAAATAAGGATGTATTGTTTACATGAAGATTTAGTAGATACATGTGAAATTATTTTTGGAAAGAATCAGAAGTGAGATAGTTTAATATAAGATGCAAAAGAAGGAAGCAGCTTAAACTCCTATAATTTCCAGAGCCAGTGTCTCCCCTCCCCTCATAGCACCCCTGCCCACTTGGCCTCCGTATCAGGCGAGTATGGAAGGCTGGATAGCCCATGACGGGTAAGATCCCACCTCAAAACCCTGGGACAACCTAAGGCAGGCACAGTCACGATTACTCGGCCTCACTCGGTCCCTGTGAGCTCAGACTCACGGGTGAGATGAAGTGAAGAGGATGGGACCTCAAGGGTAAAGCCGCTGGGCTAAGGCGGAGGTGGAAAGTGGCAAGTGGAGCCCTACCTTCTGGCTGAGGACAAGGAATGCTGTTATTTAAGGTGGGAAATCAGAATTTGGGTTAGCAAATTTGGGAAGGAGAAAATTGACTGTTTAAAGGGAAATTATGAAGGAGTCTGACATACTGCAAAAGCAACATATGCAAATACACATACACAAGCAGAAAATGCATTAACCCTACAAAGACAGGACAAGCTCGTGGAGACTAATGCATAGGCATTGATTAAACCTGGCTTAGAACACAAACATACGCAATGAAGAACAGCTTGCTATTTTCGTATGAGTGATAGAGTGGTGTGAATGTTTAATAAAATACATTTGAGTTTGAAATTGAGGAATAACTCAGAGAAGTTATATCACAAAGGGAGTGAGTTATGAAAAGAAACGGTGATTAAAGTAGTTTTAAAAGAGTGACTTAGGAGTGCTCTCGTACTGAGTAATCAACGCTAGTGATCACTGTAGAAAGAAATAAAATAATTTAATAAGGAGATAATGTTTAAACATATGTTTCTTGTTACAGCAACTTCTTGAGATATGACTCAGTATGCAAATTAGCTGGTGTGTGTGTGACTGAGACTTTCAGAAGAGGAAGCATAGCAGAGACGAGAAGTGCAGATTGGGTAGGAAATTTATAGTTTAGTGATTATATGTTGTCGTAAGGGGGTTTTATGCTGAATTTAAGTATGTTAAAGAGCATAAGGGGGTGATTTTTGTGTGCAAATTGTGTGGTTTTAATGAGACTTTCGGTGTATTGAGGAGGTGAAATTATGTGGTGGCAAAACTTGTGTGTTTAAGGGTGTTGAGGTTGTTGTGGTGATGGTTTGATTCTGTCAGTTAGGTTTGGGTTGTTGTTGTTTTTGTTTTTAATAAAGGGAGTTTGATTAAACATGGACATGTCTAACAGGGGGCCCATTATTTTGTAACAGTGCACTTAAAGAAAACCTGTCAGGTGATTTTGTTTTGTGTTTTGTGAGCTAATAATCAGCTCTATTTTTTCATTTCTGTTCTAGGCAGGCCTGCAACAGCGCTGACAAATTCTCGGGGAGAGCAAAGATAAGGGGGGCTTTCCAGATTACAACTGGCTGAGGAGAAAGCTACCTGTGGGGACCTGATCAGGTCTAAAGTCCCTGTCTAAATGGATTGAAGCGAGTCAATCCAGTCCAAAAGCATAAAGAAATATTTTCCTATGGAAAATAAAAAATGAATGAGCTCATTTTGCTGAGGGTGGAGAATCTGATCGTGCGGGAGGCTCCACTATTAGCAAAAATATGGTGTGACTGCATGTGAGTGAATGTGTGACTGGATGAAGGTGTGAATGAATAAATGTGGACAAACAATTGGCTTTTACCAGAGAAAATTTCTGTTTCGTTGACTGGGGTTAGATTATGGGATTATAGTATATTGTTGGGAGAATGCCATATGCTAAAGGGGAAACATTTTTTGATATAACTCATGTTACCATTAACTGAAGAAACATATGACTGATAACTGTTGTGTTTTAAGTTTATTTTTATGATATAGATTGGATCATGAGTGGGGAAAACTGAGCATTTTTAGTTTTGTATAGTATTTTGACACATTTCATGTGTCGAAAATAAAGGGGGATTTAGGGTGTATTAATTTAATTGGTTAATAATTTAGGATCATTTTAGGACTTTTGGGTTTTTGATCATTTGGATATGGTAAAACTGAAACTGTTATTTTTATGTTAAGGTTAAAGGATTAAAGTGAACTGAATCCTGTTTAGAAGATACAATGCCGGTTTTTCAAAGCTGTGAATAAATCTTAGGGGGAAAACTAGTGAGGGTTCTAGGAGTAGAACAGGTTTGATTTCTAGAAGAAGTGGTTATAATGTAGGCTCACATACAGATATTTCGTAGATTTATTTTTAGGATAAAGGGGAGAGCTTATAAATAGAAATGATTTTTATACATATTGCATTTTTTGATATGAGTTATTGAAGTTATTAAAGGATTGCACACGCTTACAGACACAGAGTCCAGAAACACACATGACAGTATTGATTCCAGGCAAAAGGCCTCAAATTGATTTAGCTTTTAACTGAACTTAAAGACGGACCAAAGAGGAAGGAAAGCATATATTTTGGTTAAGTCTGATAAACTAGAATTAGAAGGCATTGTTACATTAAGAGGAGCAAAATGAAGTAAAAAGGCTATACCAAAAACAGGTTATAACATAGAAAATGTGAGGTTTTAAAATGAAGTTAGTGTTAACACACAGGAGTTGTTTTTCTTATATGCTTCAACTTAATTGATTAAAGTGGTTGTTTTGTTTTGGAGCTTTTAGTAGAATAGGCGCTTATAATGATTTTCTTGTTAAAAGGTGACTTAAGATTAGAGTAGAGGAACTTGCAGCAGCGACAGTTTGTGTACAGGATGTTGATGATCAGATAAGGGAAAATAGAGCGAGCAACCGGATGTGAAAGCAGCGCTTAAAGAGTTTTAAGGTGATGAGTAACGTTGAAGAATATATAAATACAAGTCAATAAGTTAAAAACATAATTAGGATCAGGCTTTTGATTACAGAAGCCCCAAATATGATAAGTTAGGGAGGTGCAGGAAAAGGTGTTTTGTTTCCTTTGCAGAAGATCTCGGTGACCACAGGGGGGTGAGGATCCTGGAGGTCCAAGGCCTGATGGACCACAAGAGAGGGACCAAGAAAACCTAAGCTTACACATGGAGTGTTCTCGAATGGGAGCTGGTGTTTATTACTGGACCAATTAGATGACATGAGGTTGTCTGATTTGCTGAGCGAGGACACAATGTATTGCGACCTCTGGTGTGCCAGAGGTCGAGAGAGGGAATGTGGAGCAGGGAAATTATTTTACTGCTATTGTTAAATAATTATCATCATTACCATTGCATTAATAATATAATCTGCAGTACGATCATTGCTTTAACAATGTAACAGATAGCTTTAAGAAGGCCTTAAGATGTTATGCATACAGTTATTATGTTAACCTTGTATTTCAGGTGCAGGTATGACTATTTTATACACAATGCATATCTGTGCTTATTAAAGAGTTGGAGCTCGGTCAATTAATTGGGGGTTGGAAGCTTTGTTCGGCGCGATGTCCGGACAATCTATTGTGCAAGTGACTTGGAGCCATAGAAGGAATTGCAATACATGCTTACAAAACATTTATATCAGGTCATTTTATATTAAGCTTTTAGTAAGAGGTTCTTGATTAAAACATTTATTTTAAGTAGATGATATATCCATAGTTTCAGTTCGATTATTACATATACGAGAGTGGTTTCTGTCTCTCTGTCTGGTTAGAGGTCAGGAGCTAGTCGGCGAGGGTGAAACAGGGTGCAATTGTGGTTAGCACACAGACACAGACGCACACACACTCAGTTAGAGAGAATCATTTATAGGTGAAAGTTTAATCATGTTTTGCTTGGGGTTGCAAAAAGAGCAGTTTGTCGCAGAACTGCTGCTGAGGTGTCAAGATGACAAGAGAGCATCCGGCAGTGACAGGAAGTACCTGTTATGAAGATGGAAGACGATGTTCTTTTTAAACTATGTTAAAAGTCATTGTGGTTGATTTGACGTCTATATATATTTTGTTGGTGACGCACGAAGGGGCGTCGTTAAATCAAACCCTGATGCTATAAAAATCTGTTTATGCTTTGATTAAGTCGAAGATCAATTGCTGTCTGTGTACAGAATGGTCTTCCCACGCGTGTATTCATTAAAATCATTGTTTGACCAAGAGCTTCTGGACCATGGTGGTTTGTACTCTCCTTCCTCAATTCTTGAACCTTAACACTGTGTTAACTGGAAACAACATTGGTGTTCTTACACTCATAAATATCTTTTGTGACTTCTTTGTGTGATTTTTGTATAAGGACACCTAAAGAGAATGCACAGAAATAACACATGAATTCCATATTGTGGAGGCTGACAACAACACATACTCATTAGAGAAAAATGTCTTGATGCATGCTCAATCATCCAGGTAAGGAAATCCGGTGGGAGAAACATTTTGAGTCACTTATCCAAGTGACTTGATATGTGACTTATCAAGTCACTTGGATAAGTTTCGAGTCACTTATCCAAGTGACTTGAAATGTCACTTGGATGTGCATTTGAATGTCTGAGTCCTCACAGAGGATTGGCTCCCTGGGGACCTGGCAGAAATATATAGAAATACTATGTTAAGCACAAATCCTATAAAAAGCAGAAATACTATGTTAAGCACAAATCCTATAAAAAGCAGAAACACTATGTTAAGCACAAATCCTATAAAAAGCAGAAATACTATGTTAAGCACAAATCCTATAAAAAGCAGAAATACTATGTTAAGCACAAATCCTATAAAAAGCAGAAATACTATGTTAAGCACAAATCCTATAAAAAGCAGAAATAGTGTACCATTTGGTAGAAAAACTATAATTAATCGGAAATACTATATTTGGAAGAAATTCTCTCTCTCTCTCTCTCTCTCTCTCTCTCCGCTGCTGTCACCAGCCGTGGCACAGCACAGCGAAAACACCCCCAAAAGCAGGAGCGAGAACCGTATCCACTTCATGCCTATCCTCTTCGACGGTCTCTTCCTTAACCCGTCGTACGCAGGCAGGTTAATCTGTACATTTCGCTTCTGGTTGGTCCCTCCTTTTCCTCTTCATCCAATCGTAGGTTTTAACTAGTACTGGTTTCATCTTTAGCACCACCTCCCGCTCTGGCAGTTCAAATGATAGACAGAGCCCTTGGGCTAATAAAATATAACAACATGGATCACCTCATCTTAACCTCCTAAGACCCGAACTCTTCTACGGCATGCATTTTTAATTTCTCTTTGATATCTGGGCATATTGGGGCCCAATGAACGTAAAACCAAAGAATTACCACATTTTCCTTACCTTATTTTGGTTTTTAAGAAAAATAAGAGCCCCATATGAGGATATTCGTTTAAAATTTTGATAGAACAGTAGCAGTATATAACCTTGTAAGTGGATATCAGGCCCCTGTAAAGCAAAATTGAGTATTTTGGTATAAATAACCCAAAATGTGATGTCCACATATGTGGATGCCAGGTCCTAGGAGGTTAAAGATGGGATATTTCCTTAGTGGGTGTTTTGATAATAGTGTTGCAGCTGATCGGATACCTACTAAGGCCACAGCACATGATCAACACTTACACTGGCAAAATTCATGGAGTCATTGTGCACCATCATTCCCCCTTTTGAGATCAAAGTCTCATTATAGGATAGGGGCCATCAAAATGTTATATTGATTTTAAGTTAGCCTTCCCTCACAGGGACCAAGTCAAATAATAGAAGCAAAATATTCTATAGCAGCTATTTGCTGTTACAAAAAAAAGAAAAGAAAAGAAAAAAAAAAAACCCCACACACAAACAAAAAAAACCCCCCAGAAACCATCAACTTAGTCATTCAATTATTTATACAGAGCCACATCTGACCAAGAATAAATCAATTCTGTTGAAATTTCAAATTTGAATCATAGTTTTGAAAGAGGTGAACTATGTTCACCTATGATGCAGAAAAGAAATCATACTGCATTCTTAGTGGTGGTATAATTTATTTAATGAGGTGCATAGACAACTTCAATGACCAATTCCATCAAGAATGAGCCCTCCAAAACTTGTCTCGTTTTTTTAAATGTACATGTATCCAATTCTGCACTAGAAATGAGCTGTCTGTCTAAAATATATAAAATCACATATTTAATGAATAGTGTTCAAAAACATTTTATTGAATACACAGAAGTTACTACAATGAAACAAATATAGTAAGAACAAACAAGTTTCTAATAAAACAGCTCGTTATTCAGAAGAGAAGGTTTTCTACTTGATTTAGTGATTCAGCCTCGCTGATTGCTCCTGATCCACAGCAGACTGCAAAGCCATCACTGTCTCCGTGGATGAAACAAATGAATGTAAAGCACACCAAAGTAAATCCTTTCTTAATCCTTTGTCAGGCTATACATTTAATTTTGACAAAACAAGATGACTGTTTGGCATCTATGCATTTGTTTTGTTTTTTGTTTTGTTTTTTTTAAAATGCACTTAAAAAAATGAAAGAAAACAAAACATGAACTTGGCCGATGTAACCCACTGTCTCGTTTTTAAATCCTCAATACAAGCCATTTTCTCCATCACCATCTTGGTCTTTTAAAAATTAGATATCATGAAAAGGGCAGATTGGACCGTCAAACTGCATGCTCATTGGCAAAACTACTTGAAACAATCCTCCATTTCTGACCATTACTTAATCATTTTTCTCCCAATCTCACCCTGAAAATAATGACTAAATACAGCAGGAAAGTGTTTAGAGAGGTCACATTTGGAAACTGTTTTTCTTTCTATAGTAACAAAATTCTTTTTACAAGCCCTAGGTATTGCCCCCTGGTGGCCATTAAAAAGAATAGAAATTTAAGACAGAGTCTACACCTTTATTTAACCCTTTGACTGCCTCACCAAGAAAAATACAATGAAAAAATTATTTGTTCATATTTTCTATTCCTTTAGGTCAATAATGATCACAATCAAAAAAAAAAATTTATACACACCTTATAGTTTTTTAAATATTACCCTCTACCAAACGGTTGAGATGTCACTCTATGGTACAACTACATAAAGTTCTACAGACATAACTAGTAGAAAAAAGTAAAGGTTTTGCAAAATTGTGCTTCAACCCCCCCCCCCCCAAAAAAAACCAAACAACAACAACAACAACAAAAAACCCTCAAAGTCTTAGATCAAGGGGAGACTTACATGAGTCTTACCACTTCCTGTCTGGCCATAGGCAAAACATGTTGCCATACCACCTTCAAAAATGGACTGGACTAAAGGTTTAGCTGTGAACCTAAAAGGAAAATCAGAATTTTAGTCATCATAACATTAACAGGAAAATTACAGCATGTATAAAAGTATACATCGAGTCTCCATTGTACTGGTTAATGTCCCAGTTGAAAAAGCTAAGTTAGAAAATGTACAATCAGAGCCACTGTTGGCTTAAAGGAAAAATTAGGTAGTTACTTGTAGACAAGTTCATTGGTGGCGGTCTCATCAAAGGAGTAGTCAAAGTGGAAGACTTGATTGTCCAAGTACTTGGTGAGGTCCACCTTGTGTTTTGGCTCATGGACCACTAACGCACCTTTCCCAGGTACAGACACCACATCAATCTCCTTTTTATTAATCTCTACAATACACAAGAGTATCGGAGTTAGTGTATAAACATGGCAACTGTTTTCTCTCCCTTAATTACTCCTTTATATTCAGATGATAGAATAGAGAATCTACAAATTATTCCTGACCTACCCTGCTTGTTAAAGGGCCGCTTGCGAACGCACACACAAATCCTTTGGGGCTCAATCTTAAAAAAGGCAAGAGATGTGCAGAGAAATGACTGTGCTACAGTTTGCAAAGCTACAATAAAACTTTCTGGATGGAACATTGTAAGTCCATGTTCAAACCTACCGTTTCAGTAGTTGATAAGGGTGTGATTTCCAAAGTCGCTCTGAAATCCTGAATCATCTCAAAGAACTTCTGGTTGGGCCGGGAACCTTCCAGAAACTATAAAGACAAGCAAACAAAAGGTACTGTAACAAAATGAGGAGTAGTTTTGCTCATGTTTAAAACAATTTACATTATAAAATAAAAAAAGAAAAAAAAAGAAAAAAGAATAATGGTTGAAGAAATCTTTCACCTTTCCCCTCTTGGTTTGCATATCTGGGGGCTTTATAACACAAGAGAGCCTTTTATTGCCTTTGTTCAACTCCACGGGAGCCACAGATTTCCTCCTGCCTGAAATGTGAAAAAACAAAAACAAACAATATACACACACAGAAATAAATAAATGAGATGTTAACACCTAATATCAATAAAATGGGTTTGTTACATCTCCTCGAGGGCAGGAGGGGATAACACAACAACTCCGGAAACTCTGTACAGGTGTTATGAAAAAAAGGTTTAATGGCAGCGCTCTCACAAAATAAACAACCCAGACTCAAACAACAAATGTGGGGGGAAAAAGGACAGTTAGGTTGTGCCAAAAAAAAAAAAAAAAAACACCAAAAAGACAAAACCAAAACTTAGCTGAGCTACTATCCTAGAAAAGCAACAAACAGGAGAGATAGACCCTAAACCTCAACTTAAAACAAGCTCAAAATTACATGGGTGGCACCAACCTACTTACCTAGTGTTTCTAACACAAAGACTCTACGTGAGTAAGTGTATGGGGTCCCCAAACTCACCTAGTCCACTTTACTCCCACCACAATCATCAAACAAAAGAAAGACAGCAGGAAAACATCACACATGTATCAAACAATTCAAGGAGGGAAGAGAGCCTCCCCCAGCCACAGGTGAGTCTCCTTATCAAGGGCTTCACTCCTGGTTTGTCCAATCAGGGCCTCCCTCCTCTAATTAATTGGACGTCCCCAGATTGACATCAGCCTGCAGTCTGCGACCTAAGGGAATGGCAAACAAAAGGGGAGGGAAAGCAAACATGCAGCCTGCAGACACGTAACACCCCCACCCTTACAAGACCAAACAAACAGTTTGGATCCTTCAAACACAAACACGGGATAGTGCATCAGCCAGGACATTTTCTGTCCCTTTTTTATGGCAGATTTGAAGGTTGAATGATTAAAGACCACCTCATAAGCCGACGATTGTTATTGTACATCCTTGAAAGGAAAACAAGCAGATTGTGGTCTGTAAAGACTTTTCTGGGCTCCCTGCTTAATCCGAGATAAACCTCAAAATGCTGCAGAGCCAGCAGAACGGCAAGAGTTTCTTGTTCGATGGTGGAATACCTTCTCTGGGGAAGAGTGAACTTCTTTGAGAAGTAGCACACAGGGTGATCGAGTCCATCCTGATCTTCCTGTAGAATGACAGCACCTGGACTGAGATCTAGTCACCCCACAAGCAGGAAGAATGTTAGTGTTTTCTTGCTGGCTAACTTTCAAGCCTGGTTCAGGCTTATCCAGCATCTCAGGGACAGGCATCACTTTTCCACCTGCTAAATCATTCCCTAGGATGAAATCAACCTCTTTTATTGGCAGCGAGGGGAGGACAGCGACCTTACCAACTCCACTGAACACAGAAGAAGTGATATGAACATTGTGCAAAGGTGCAGACACAAAAGTCATTCCAATACCCTGGACCACAACACTTGACCGACAGGATGACTCAACAGACAAAGGCAAAATACCCTCTCGAATGATGGACTGCGAACCACCCGTGTCTCTCAGCATTGTTACAGAATGGTCATTAACAGTACCACCCGTCAAAGAAACACATCCCCGTGTGATAAAAGGTTTGAAACAAGGGTCTATTTCACTCTGAGATGTTTGGTTTCTGGGAGGCGACATGTTTTTAATCAAACCCACTCCCTTGGGTTGTGGCGGCGTGGTCTTATTTTTTAGTGCAAGGCAATCAGCTATGACATGACCTTTTTTGTGGCAATAGAAGCATTCGCGTACCTCACGAGAAAGAAACGGTTGCTTAGCTCTGGCTTCAGGCTGACCACGATCAGGCTTCGGTGAGCGTGTGATCAACACTTTATCTGAACGAGGGGGTGATGCAAACACATTTCTGTGAGTCAAAGTGAACTCATCAGCCAAAACGGCTGCTTTTGACAGTGAGGCAACCTTTTGCTCATTTAAAAACATTACAAGCTTCTCTGGTAATAGATTCTTAAAATCTTCCAACAGGACTAGCTGACGAAGCGCTTCAAACTCTTTCTTCACTTCACTTGCTGTGCACCACTTGTCGAAAAGAACTGCTTTCTCACGCGCGAACTCTACGTATGTGTGACCATCAGACTTCTTGTGATTCCTGAACTTTTGCCGGTAGGCCTCAGGCACAAGCTCATAAGCACGAAGGATGGACTCCTTCAGTACATCATATTTCATGCTGTTTTCGATAGAGAGAGTTGATACAACCTCCTGTGCTTTGCCCATTAGCTTGCATTGCAGCAGCACAGCCCACATTTCTTTTGGCCATTCTAATGCCGTTGCAATCCTTTCAAAAGCATTAAAGTAGGAATCGACTTCAGTCTCTCTAAATGTTGGCACCAAAGCAATATTTTTGCACACATCAAACCTATAGGTGCTGCCAGATGAAGGCAAGGGTTCTGAAGTAACCGGTGAGCTGGGAGAAGACAGGCTTTGTGTAAGTCTCATAGCTTCCACCTCTAGCTGTTTCAACTTTACCTCCTTCTCAGCTTCAATTTCCAGCTGACGTATCCGAAGTTTGAAGTCAAGCTCGGCCAATGCTTTTTCCCCCCACATTTGTTGTTTGAGTCTGGGTTGTTTATTTTGTGAGAGCGCTGCCATTAAACCTTTTTTTCATAACACCTGTACCGAGTTTCCGGAGTTGTTGTGTTATCCCCTCCTGCCCTCGAGGAGACGTAACACAAGTGGGGGCTCGTCCGGGATCTATTTCCCAGAGCTGTGGACAACGCTGGTACAGTGTTACTGCCTTGTATTTAAGTATGGCTTTCGACTTAGAAGATTTTATTCGTGCTCCGAGTCCTGAGAAGTTTGAGTTATGTCGCAAAGATGACTTATTGAGTATTGCGGCACACTTTGATATTCCAGTAAAGAAAAATAGTGCGAAGAAGGAAATCAAGGGCATTATCTTACAACGTCTGGTTGAGTTGAAGATCTTGACCGGTTCTGATGTGTGTGATAGTAACGTTCTCTCTGTCGAGCAAGGTGTCGCACCTCTGAAGGCGGATGATGGTGCAATAGCTACTCCCCCCAAAGTCCAGGTGGCGCCTACGGTTCCTCCCACTCTACCTCGCTTTGATCCTCTGTCCCCGGACTTCAATGGGTCAAATGGACATGCTAGACTTAAGGTGCGTCTCGCTCGCATTGTTGTTGACATCAGCCTGCAGTCTGCGACCTAAGGGAATGGCAAACAAAAGGGGAGGGAAAGCAAACATGCAGCCTGCAGACACGTAACAGGGTTACATACCTCTAACTGTGGATGGAGGAGGCATTTTCTCAGGTTCATCATTTTGCTTTATGGCCTCAGGAACAAAAGGCTGCAAAGTCGCTGGTTGTGTATCATTCTTTTTACGCTGCTGATTCGGAATTACTAGATGACAAAAAACAAATATAATTCAGATTTAACAGAAGGAAAAGACCAAAATATTTCTTCATACATTTAAAGTACTCAGAAACTTATTCAAATACATTTTAACAGGTACATGATATGACTTTGTACCCTGCAGATAACCAAATGAATATGGCATGGTCACCAACAACAACATGTTGTTAAATGAAACAGATGTGGCACTGTTATGATTTTTTAAAATGCATTATGCATTTTTAAAAAATCTTTTTGTTTTCTGTTTTAAATGAATAAGTAAATCACAACCAACCAGAGTTTTTGAGGACTGATGATGGTGGGGGCTCGGGATGTATGGTTTCTGGGTTAGCTGAAAAGGATTCTGTAGCTGAGACTGGTCCTTGAACAGAACCTGGGGCCTGAAACATACACGTCTGCCGAGCCTGGGACCGAGTAGCAACTGAAAGTGACACAAAACCAAGTCAAACTGCTGAAATATGAGTTTATGCAATTCAGACTGATTATTACCAGCATTATTGATCTGGATTAAGACAGCCACTACTGGTAAAATGGAGGAGAAAAAGGTAAGAAGAAAAAAAAAAAAAAAAAAAAAAGCTGTACGAGGCTGTCTGGCAAAACACAAGTGACACCAACAGTAAAGTCACCACTTATTTTTCCGAAAACAGAACAACCAAATTAGACATCCACAGTGGTAGAAAAGTGTGTTTTAAGTGAATAACAAAGATATGAAACACTAATGTGCTGGTCATTAAAATGGTTCCAAGTCCTAAAAAAAAAAGGACTTAGAGGCCACTGTACATGCACTGTTTATTCTCCAATGAACTGATCAACCAGTGATAACAATCAGCGGTCCTTTTTATAGCACGATCTTATTTCTCAACAGGCAGAATTTAAGGACGAAGAGACAAAAAAAAAAAAAAAAAAAAAAAAAACATTGCTGCATATGCATATACAATCACCCAACACCTAAGTGTGTTGATTTCCATCCCTTGTGCGTTATCATTAATCTAATGTACATCTAAAATCTGGGAGCAGAGTTCAGCTCTTGCAGGACTGTCACTCCTCGCCCTTGCACCCATAACCAAAACAGGACAGATTAGATTTGCTTTAACAAAAAACATGCACGCCGTGCCGACCTGACTCTTCAGTTCTGGTGACTGCTGTAGTAGAAGCTTTTGGAAGGAAAGAAGCCATTAGGCAAGAGTACTTCACATTTACACCTGACACACACAGAGACTCAATATTTACATACAGGAGGCAGGTGCAGGAATCCTAGAGGAGCGCAGTCGACCCTCGTATTTCTACAGAATAAAAACAGAAAGAAAACTGTATAATGCTCAGTCCAGTCAGCCACTTAACTCTCTCATAAGAAGCACCGTGTACTTATGTGTAATGTAAGTTATTAGAACATCATTCTGCATGTAGTTACATCAAACAGTATAAAAGCAGGGGGAGATTTTTAAATCCAGATGATGTATTTAAAAATCATCATCTGGCGTTTATCACTTATAAAACAAACATTGAATTAATCCACTGTCATCAACGTGTGGAGTAGAGCATTGCTTCAGGTTTGCTCACGGGAAGTGTTCATTTACAACTACAGTTGCGTTCCTTTTGGATTACACCTCATACAGCATAAGGCTTCTACTGAACATTCAAATTCAACTCACATGCATCCTCACCTGAAATAAGGGTCAACTTAATGTCACAGGAGAGGCTACACAAGGAAGCAGGAACATCTAACCTTCCTGTCATCTGGTGACTGACAGCAAGGTTAATGTAATAAATTATGAGAAAAAACAATGTAGGCTAGCACTCACCTTTTCTGGAACATGAGTCGATGGGTCAGGGTTGAGCTTGTGATTGAATTTATCCACAGTATTTCTGATTTCGCGCCATTACCCCGATTCATAGCGGAAGCCGGTTTTTTACTTCCGCTTGCACTGTTGTTGACAGTTGCAGGGTTACACCTTCACTGTTGATAAAGATTTCTCTCACTGCAGTTTGTTTTACCTGGAGTAAATGACAACACATCGAAGGTGGATACACAGTAGAGATGTTTTAAAAAGCAGCGAGGACAGTTCAGTTGCAGTGCCTCACCCGTCACTTCTCACGGAGTGGGTAGATGACATGAAACTATGGCCCGATGTTAGCGACATCGACATTATTAATTACCTTGTATTTTCCGAAGGCGTTGATGGCGAGGAATTACGTAATTACAAGAGCACCGAGGCGTATAATTACCTGCACAGCAACAAAATTGATAAAGTACTGCTCAACAAACAAGGCGACTTTATTTTTTCTTAAGGAGTCACGCTACTGCCATCTAGCCAAGTATTACGTGGAGCACTGTTTACATGTGAAAGCCACTCGTTAACTTTGTGTGGGCTGTATGCTGTACAATCACATGAAGATAAAATATAAAAAAAATAAAAGACTGCACATTAAGGTCAAATTTACAAGACAAGAACAACTATAGTTATAAGAAGTGACACAGAGTAGTATAATACATGTTTGTTTATATATATGTATATTTGTACACACACACTACTTTGAAAAAAATTAGACTGTGGATGTATATTTCTGCATCAAAAAGTAACTGACTATTAATATGAAATGGATAATATGGGTGACTTTGCCAGTGTTTATATCTGTTTTGGATATGATTCAGGTGTATTGACCCAGGGTCATATCTATAACATGCAGGACACCAACCGTGTACTGCTTTTGTTAGTGTAAACTTCCTCATTATGTTAAATCTTGAGTATTGACAGTGAGAAAAAACTATTAATGTTTGTTACAGGTGCAGAATGCTGCGATCAGTGGAAAGACAGGGCTTGCGTGTACAGACGAGCAGCGCAGGTGGAATGCAGGGACAGCAAAGAACCTTGAACCTAAACGTCTAAGCCAGATAAACTTCAGACATCACAGGGCAGAGCAGCAGTACGATGTGAACTCCCGGACTGCAGTGACACAATCTCTCCCTAACACACCATATCACCTTACACATCAAGACTTTATTGACAGTGTTAGCAAAGCACCAGTGAAGCCACTTTTCCTCCTCAAGAACACATTAATTGGAAAGTGTTACAATGCCTCGCCATCTGCAGGTCCTCACCGCAACAGTAAAGTTGATGAGCAATTTTTTCAGCCACACCAAGCACACAGTTACAAACTAAGCTGTAATCCATGCAGGGCATTCTACCAGGCATACATTCAAGTTTCTGAAGAGCAAGCAGAACAATTACAAGAAGAAACAAAAGAGCAAAGTGCATCTGATTTGTGGCACAACTGCAGGAAAATCAGACTTACAGCAAGCTCCGCTAAAAAAGTTCCAGTACGTGCCACCACAAAAAATGACAAATTTTTATCTGAGCACATGTACCCTTCCTTTCGTGGGAATTATGAAACAAACTATGGTAAAGAAAATGAAGTTAAAGCTTGTCATCAGCTGAAAGAACAGGGTATGAACATCCTTCACATGGGTAGTGTTATTAGCATCCAGGAGCCATGGCTCTCTGCGAGTCCTGACGGGGTCATTGACTCAGATGTGCTTCTAGAAATAAAATGTCTTGTGCAGACTTATCCTTCACTCACGGAGCAGCTTACCCAGAAATGCAGCGATATCAAACTGGTAGATGGAGAACTGCAGCTGCAGAAAACTGGCAGCAGAGGCTATTACATGCAAGTGCAACTTACAATGTTTTGCACAGGGCTCAAGACTGCCACACTTGTGATCTGGACACCTACTGAGCATGTTTCATTTACAGTGCAATATGATGAAGCATTTGTAAAGGAACAAGTAAAACGCTTGAGAGGGTTTTACTTCTCATATTTCTTACCTCGACTTGTAGAGGAGTATGCAGCAGGACGGTTTCAGTTAAATGAGAGATACTTGAAGATAATGGGCAAGGTTTAATACATGTTACAACTATAAATGGGACAGTCAGACACCAACATGTCTGCAGAGTTTGGTCTCTGTCTTGTGAATGAAAGGAGACATTCAATATGAAATCTGTTAAATATTTCAATACAACTAAAATGTACGTAGTTGTAACATATGGTGGGAAATGAATGACAAACTGACAACATTAAATGTTGTGAATAGTTCTGTATTTCTGTAATCTTCCAACACAAAAAAATGTCAAGAATACACAACTAATTATTGTAGATTTGAGAAAAACTTTTTTTTTTCATTTAAGAAATTTATCACATTGTGGTTGAATAAAAAAGTAATAATTGTTCAATTGATTGATTGCAATTGTTTTATATATACACATGCATACATACATACGCACACACACACACTGTATCACATAACCTTTCATCTAGAACACAAGATAAAAAAGTGAGACCTGGAATTATTTACTCTCTACATATATGTACATCAAATTTTAAAATAATTACATTACACTACACAACTTTATGTCCCGAGTAACTATCTTAATATCCCCGAGTCCACAATTGTTCATAACATACACAATTATTGTGTATCACGAATGAGATCCTCTCTTAAGTTCACTAGAGCAGCACATATTCTCAGTATCTTGTCTACTTTAGGAGCCATGCTTATAGGAACAATTTGTGAAAGTATTTTGTAGACTTTCAAGCGTCTGATTGCTCTTTCAACATGGATTCTTACATTTGCAATCCGACGTGTGTATGTTACCTGTTCCTCAGTTAGCGGTCTACGTTTTTTTGTGAAAGCGGGTATTACTAATCTAACTTTTCTCTCAAAGAGTAAGTCTTTAATTGTAAAACCTCTATCTGCCATGACTTCATCACCAGGTTTTAGGTATGTTAATATTCCAGAGTCCATTGTGATAAATTTGTCACTACATCGGCCGCCATATGCCGCAGACACAAACATGATTAGTCCACATGGTGCAACAGCAACCAAATATTTGACTGTGTTGTGTGAATAATAATGGCTGTATGATTCCCCTCTTGAGCCCAGATTTCTGGGTTTCTGTAAAAGGGTCTCACTGCAGTCTATAATGCATGTACTATTTGGAAAGTTCTTCTTGAAGGCTTCAGGCATAGTTGCTTGAATAGTTTCTTTTGGCAGCCATGGAATTAATGGTCGGAGAACTTCCTCCAGCTTGTCTAACCAGTGTGAGATGATCTTGCTGGCCATGCTTTGTGATATATGAAACTGGCGGCTTAGGTCACCTATTACACGGTTACTCTTTAATTTCATAAGTGTCATGAGGACTTGATCTCGGACAGGCATGGTAAATTCATTGTTGTCATATCCTTCCAGTGTCGACACAAGTGTGTTAAATGTTTCTAAGGCTATCCCAGTGTACAGCAAAGCGTCTGCATCATTTTGAAGAATGAAATATGCAACTTCATCACACTGAGTCATCTTATCCTGCACATCTTTTCTGCGAGACCTGTTGCAGTATTGATGGTCTTGTTGCGAAGGATCCTCCCACTGTGTGTGGACTGAGTGCAGATGTGGCTCAGGGGGTTGTGTGGAGATGCTGGCCTGGTCTAATTCCACTGAACGTAACACTGTGGAGTCTGAATAAGACAAAAATATGATCAGATGTACAGTCAAACTGTTAGCATAAGAGAAACTGTAAAGTGTCACTTAGCTTATTATATTTTTGAGTGAAATTTCTCATTCTACATTTTTTCACACAAATGCAAAATCATAAATGTCAACATAAAATGTTCCTAAGTCCCCTAAAAATTTGTCACAATTTTATTCAATTAATGTGATTAGATTTTATTTTACATTCTAAAAAAAGTCACAACTGTTGGTATTTTTGCAAAGGTTGCCTTTAACGTTTTTACTTGAGTTTTCTCGACTTGAAAAAACATGTTCTTTATAAACACAAACCTAAGACTTCTACAGCCCTTGGAGCTAATCTTTTGGCATTATTATTATTATTATAAACTTTCGTTAAAATTTAGACTTTGCTGCTAATAACCAGCTAGTGCTGATACTAACGCCATTCACCATAGGCTATTATTTAGTAAAAGTACAGAATTGCGTGTTTAAAATGCGAAACTGTGGCAAACCACATTTACACTTTCACTTACCGGGTACAGATTCTGTGTTTTTGTTCGTATTACTGGAAGCTGTCACACTCAAAGTGGTCCGAGTGAGCTTTCTTCTTTTCTTCGGTGGGGGTCGGTCATAGCCCAGATAAAGCTCCGGGTCGGGGTGTAACTCTGTGGGCTTTTTATCGATAAAATGAAAGGAGCAAACATAAACTCTCTTTGGAGGGTGTTTGAGTCTTAAAGCTGCCAGCCACGCCAGTTTCCGATCCTCCTTCCGCGGCATAGAGTGCAGTGCGTAGGGCGGTGGGCACGGACAGGCCTTTCTAAGTTGTTGATGCTCAAGGCAAAATGTTTCTAATGCGTTTTTCAGTTTTCTTGAATTATTGTGGCAGCCGACGACAGCACACGTTGAACCCGAGCTCATCTTCGAACAGGTAAAGCCACTTATTACCGCACAAAGTAACTGATTTTGTTGTTAGCAACGACTGAACGCTGGGTCTCGCTTTGAGTAACCGGAAGTATAAAACCGGACAACGGAAGTAGTGGTCTGTCATTGCAGCCTACGTACGCTCTTACAGAAACCTGTGGATAAAAAGCAGAAACACTATGTTAAGCACAAATCCTATAAAAAGCAGAAACACTATGTTAAGCACAAATCCTATAAAAAGCAGAAATCCTATAAAAAGCAGAAATATTATATTAAGCACAAATCCTATAAAAAGCAGAAACACTGTGTTAAGCACAAATCCTATAAAAAGCAGAAACACTATGTTAAGCACAAATCCTATAAAAAGCAGAAATAGTGTACCATTTGGTAGAAAAACTATAATTAATCGGAAATACTATATTTGGAAGAAATTCTCTCTCTCTCTCTCTCTCCGCTGCTGTCACCAGCCGTGGCACAGCACAGCGAAAACACCCCCAAAAGCAGGAGCGAGAACCGTATCCACTTCATGCCTATCCTCTTCGACGGTCTCTTCCTTAACCCGTGGTACGCAGGCAGGTTAATCTGTACATTTCGCTTCTGGTTGGTCCCTCCTTTTCCTCTTCATCCAATCGTAGGTTTTAACTAGTACTGGTTTCATCTTTAGCACCACCTCCCGCTCTGGCAGTTCAAATGATAGACAGAGCCCTTGGGCTAATAAAATATAACAACATGGATCACCTCATCTTAACCTCCTAAGACCCGAACTCTTCTACGGCATGCATTTTTAATTTCTCTTTGATATCTGGGCATATTGGGGCCCAATGAACGTAAAACCAAAGAATTACCACATTTTCCTTACCTTATTTTGGTTTTTAAGAAAAATAAGAGCCCCATATGAGGATATTCATTTAAAATTTTGATAGAACAGTAGCAGTATATAACCTTGTAAGTGGATATCAGGCCCCTGTAAAGCAAAATTGAGTATTTTGGTATAAATAACCCAAAATGTGATGTCCACATATGTGGATGCCAGGTCCTAGGAGGTTAAAGATGGGATATTTCCTTAGTGGGTGTTTTGATAATAGTGTTGCAGCTGATCGGATACCTACTAAGACCACAGCACATGATCAACACTTACACTGGCAAAATTCATGGAGTCATTGTGCACCATCATTCCCCCTTTTGAGATCAAAGTCTCATTATAGGATAGGGGCCATCAAAATGTTATATTGATTTTAAGTTAGCCTTCCCTCACAGGGACCAAGTCAAATAATAGAAGCAAAATATTCTATAGCAGCTATTTGCTGTTACAAAAAAAAAAAAAAAAAAAAAAAAAAAAAAAAACCAGAAACCATCAACTTAGTCATTCAATTATTTATACAGAGCCACATCTGACCAAGAATAAATCAATTCTGTTGAAATTTCAAATTTGAATCATAGTTTTGAAAGAGGTGAACTATGTTCACCTATGATGCAGAAAAGAAATCATACTGCATTCTTAGTGGTGGTATAATTTATTTAATGAGGTGCATAGACAACTTCAATGACCAATTCCATCAAGAATGAGCCCTCCAAAACTTGTCTCGTTTTTTTAAATGTACATGTATCCAATTCTGCACTAGAAATGAGCTGTCTGCCTAAAATATATAAAATCACATATTTAATGAATAGTGTTCAAAAACATTTTATTGAATACACAGAAGTTACTACAATGAAACAAATATAGTAAGAACAAACAAGTTTCTAATAAAACAGCTCGTTATTCAGAAGAGAAGGTTTTCTACTTGATTTAGTGATTCAGCCTCGCTGATTGCTCTTGATCCACAGCAGACTGCAAAGCCATCACTGTCTCCGTGGATGAAACAAATGAATGTAAAGCACACCAAAGTAAATCCTTTCTTAATCCTTTGTCAGGCTATACATTTAATTTTGACAAAACAAGATGACTGTTTGGCATCTATGCATTTGTTTTGTTTTTTGTTTTGTTTTTTTAAGTGCATTTAAAAAAACATGAAAGAAAACAAAACATGAACTTGGCCGATGTAACCCACTGTCTCGTTTTTAAATCCTCAATACAAGCCATTTTCTCCATCACCATCTTGGTCTTTTAAAAATCAGATATCATGAAAAGGGCAGATTGGACCGTCAAACTGCATGCTCATTGGCAAACTACTTGAAACAATCCTCCATTTCTGACCATTACTTAATCATTTTTCTCCCAATCTCACCCTGAAAATAATGACTAAATACAGCAGGAAAGTGTTTAGAGAGGTCACATTTGGAAACTGTTTTTCTTTCTATAGTAACAAAATTCTTTTTACAAGCCCTAGGTATTGCCCCCTGGTGGCCATTAAAAAGAATAGAAATTTAAGACAGAGTCTACACCTTTATTTAACCCTTTGACTGCCTCACCAAGAAAAATACAATGAAAAAATTATTTGTTCATATTTTCTATTCCTTTAGGTCAATAATGATCACAATCAAAAAAAAAAATTTATACACACCTTATAGTTTTTTAAATATTACCCTCTACCAAACGGTTGAGATGTCACTCTATGGTACAACTACATAAAGTTCTACAGACATAACTAGTAGAAAAAAGTAAAGGTTTTGCAAAATTGTGCTTCAACCCCCCCCCCCAAAAAAAACCAAACAACAACAACAACAAAAAACCCTCAAAGTCTTAGATCAAGGGGAGACTTACATGAGTCTTACCACTTCCTGTCTGGCCATAGGCAAAACATGTTGCCATACCACCTTCAAAAATGGACTGGACTAAAGGTTTAGCTGTGAACCTAAAAGGAAAATCAGAATTTTAGTCATCATAACATTAACAGGAAAATTACAGCATGTATAAAAGTATACATCGAGTCTCCATTGTACTGGTTAATGTCCCAGTTGAAAAAGCTAAGTTAGAAAATGTACAATCAGAGCCACTGTTGGCTTAAAGGAAAAATTAGGTAGTTACTTGTAGACAAGTTCATTGGTGGCGGTCTCATCAAAGGAGTAGGAGCAGAACACACACACAGCGGTACGAGAGAACAAAAGAAACTTTATTATAACTGAGGGTGTCCCGGGAGGGTAGAAGGGGGAAAAAAAAAAAACGCACGGAACCAGAAAAACCGAGGGACCGGGAGGTGAATCGCGCAGGAACGCCGAGAGCGGGACTGTGGGAGGCTGAAACAGAAAAAGGAAAAAAGGATTATTGGGGTGCGGGGAAAACGGCAGCATACGAGGGGAAGTAGAGTACGCGTCTTACGATGATAGCGGGGCCGAGGGAACCGGAGGGAGGGGTGAGGGTCCGTTGGGGAGAAGCTTCAGAAAGGTTGAGGCGGCTGGGGCTGATTGTGATCCAAATTCCGGACAGGCAGGTGGACAGGCTGGTGGCTCAAACACGCCGAGCTGTGATCTGAGTATACAAGGCAGAGTTAGTGTTAGTTCACACGGATAGGTTTGCATAAGGGCTTTCCCGCAGGTGTACGTTACCGCTGAAGGACAACTACGGACTGGCGTGGAGCAGTAGGCTGGGCAGGATTAAATAGTCCACCTGGTGATCGCCCGGGATGGGATGCAGGTGTGGAGTTAGCAGCCACGCCCACGGGAGTGGGCATCCCATCAGCACCTTTTAAATTTTGTCTTGTGAGTGTGTATTTTTCTAAAGAAATCTGCATCAGTTTGATTTCATTAACACAAACTTTTTATGCAGTTTACAACAGAGGTAAAGAGATTTAAACACACCAGAATCAAACAGCTAGGAACAAAACTAAATGTACTAAAGAACAAACCAAAAAATCAAACTTGATATTTAAATAGCACAGCAAGAAAGTCAAAACTATGATCTTGGGTAAACTATCCCAGGTTCATGGCATGTCTAAAATCTGTCACAAATAATTCTATTTCCAGTTCAGTTTAATTACATAGTGCCAAATCACAACAACACTTGTCTCAAGGTGTTTGTAATATAAGGTAAAGAACCTACAATAATACAAACTATTAAAAATAATGACATCCAAAATAGTTTTCCTGTGAAACACAACAGTAGCTTGAAAATGCACATGTGCCCAGTACTAACTACCTTGAAATTGTCCAGGTGTCTTCCCTGCTAACCCTGATAAGAAGAAACCCGAGTACCCATGGAGGTCAAATCCTATCAGTTCCTCTTTTTAACAGTAGCTCCCCTATTGATCGTGGCACTTATAGTAAACAATACTCAGACTTCTACCTTTACTATTTTAGAAAAGGTTAGAAAGTGAATGTCCACAATTTAGAATTTAACTGCAGAAAGAAATTTAGCAAGAGCGAAGAAAATTCAAATAGTAAAAATTACAAACATAAAGAATTCACATCACTGCGCATACAGTCACGAAAAGATAGAATTTACTTCATTTTTCCTTCAGCAGTTCTACTTCAATTAGATTTGTCTTTAATATATTTTCACATAAATATTTATTGTTTTAATACAAAGTTATTTATATTAGTTATCCCAAAAACTCATGATACACTTGCCTTTACAGGGTTAACTAGAGAGTCGCCATGTGTATGTTTATGTAGCTCCTCTCTAGATGTGTAACCACAGTGGCAAATCAACTGTTAGTGATTCATTCAAGTGTCAGACTATATATAAACCACATCCTCTTTCTCCTTCCTTTCATTATCTCATGGAATAAGATTAGTAAACAGTCATCAGAGGAAGGGAGACTTTATTTTAAACAGAGAAAATGTTGACTTTCTACTGCAGTAACCGTGACAGATCAGGTCAATATAAAGTACCTTTATACAGCAAAGATTAAAAGGAAACGAACTGAAAATTATATAGCTACTAACTTTTAAGGAGGAATGCTTCCTTATATGAATTAAAAAACACAACTTAAATATAGAGATTACTTTTCTGAATGCAAATTATACTTCGCATAGGATAATGTGGCATAGAGATAAGGTAAATGTGTGCTATCCACCTTACCCAGCTTTATGTCTGCAGTACTGGTAGATAAGCAGGCAAGTGAACCTTTTAAATCACATTTGAAAACATCAAAAATGAGTCATGATGTGAAATCTAAAGCACTAAATTAATTCTACAAGTATACATAATAATAATAATAATAATACATTTTATTTATGAGCGCCTTTCAAGTCACCCAAGGACACTTTACAATAGGATAAAACACTTAGTAAAACAATGGCAGAATAAGAACAATAAAACAAAAGCACAAGATAAAATTAACAAACAGTGGATTCACAGTGAATATGCAGATTTGAACAGATGAGTTTTGAGTTGGGATTTAAACTGTGGGAGAGAACCAATGTTTCTTGCAGGTGGTGGCAGATTAACTAGTGATTCAACAACACTTCCTGTAAACATAATACTAAAAATACAAGCTTTTTCATATTGTGGCTGTGACTCAATATATTTGTTTGCTTGTCATGAAAACTGATAACCACATATTTGTTTCCCATTTGACTGAACACACTTTCTCACTGTAAGGTCTCTGAATCTAGATTTACATACATACTTACATAGGGTAAAAACAGGGAAGCGTAACACCGTGAACTAATTCCAGTATGAGTTTCCTGTTATCATTTTTTAAGGATGATTTGAAACAGTAGCTGCAGTAATTTCCATCTTACTACATTAGACCAATTTTAGAAATGTAAACCACATTGCACATCCACCTGTGGATCAAATACAAAAATCTGCTTATATGTGATTAATCTTTAAAAATAACCTTATTCAGTTAGTTTAAAAAGAAAAACGAACATTTGTTTTGGTAGGTCTAAGCAATGCGGCTGATTGGGAGCTATTCATTTTCTATACCAGCTGAAGACTTAAAAGAATTATAGGTATATCAAAGAAAGTACATATTGCTGTATCTTTAGTTTTAAAAAGCAGTTATTTATTTTGGAGAATTTGAAGCAGATGTTATCTTATAGAAGCCAAGCTTGGTTCTTTATAACATTTGGCTTGCCACAATAGCGTCAAATGGTTGTTTTTTTTTTTTTGTTTGTTTGTTTTCCACACTACTTGGATGTTTATTGCATTTAAAGTAAGAGTACAAAGTATCTTCGTTAACAACAACAGGAAGTGTTTTTTTTTACATAAAATATAATAACCATTATATAAACAATGACATATCTATATCGATACATACATATTTATATACCTAAATGAGTATATACAAAGGAGGGAAAAGAAAAAAAGAAAAAAAGGAGAAAGAGAGAGAAAACAAACAAACAGACAAAAAAAAAAAACTCAAAAAGAACAATACACCTGCCCAGACCAATATATATAAACTTGAAACAGATATGGGAGGAGGCCATCCCTCCCAGTTTACTTATTAAAGTAATCTATAAAGGGTTGCCAAAGTAGGTAAAACTGTTTAACATTATCTCTCAATGAAAACTTAATTTTCTCCAACTGTAAATGATACATTGTGTCTCTTAATAAAGCAGAGTGAGTTGGGGGGGGCTTTATTTTTCCAATTTAGAACTATAAGGCGTCTTGAAAGCAATGTTATAAAACTTAAAACATGAATTTGTTTGTTATTTAAGTATTTAACTGTAGCTCCACCAAAAAGTGCCATAGAAGTCTCCCAGCAGGACAACAGAGTTCGGAGAGGCCATGGAAAAAGACTTTCGGACTGCCTCGAAGAGATTCTGGCAAACCGTCAGGCGTCTCAGGAGGGGAAAGCAGTGCTCTACCTGCACTGTGTATAGTGCTGGCGGAGCGCTGCTGACGTCGACTGAGAAAATTGTCAGGCGGTGGAAGGAATACTTCGAGGACCTCCTTAATCCCACTGACACGTCTTCCGAGGAGGAGGCAGGGTCTGGGGATGAGGGGAATGACCCGCCAATTTCCGGGGGCGAGGTCACTGAGGCAGTTAAACAACTCCTTGGTGGCAGAGCCCCTGGTGTTGATGAGGTCTGCCCCGAGTTCCTGAAGGCTCTGGACGTTGTAGGGCTGTCCTGGTTGACACGCCTCTGCAATGTTGCGTGGAGATCAGGGGCAGTACCCCTGGACTGGCAGACCAGGGTGGTGGTCCCCATCTTTAAGAAGGGGGACCGGAGGGTGTGTTCCAACTATAGGGGGATCACACTCCTCAGCCTCCCTGGGAAAGTCTATGCCAGGGTGCTGGAAAGGAGAGTTTGTCCACTACTCGAACCTCGGATACAGGAGGAACAATGCGGTTTTTGTCCTGGTCGCGGAACACTGGACCAGCTCTTTATCCTCTCGAGGATACTTGAGGGTGCATGGGAGTTTGCCCAACCAGTCTACATGTGTTTTGTGGACTTGGAGAAGGCATTCGACCGTGTCCCTCGGGGTGTCCTGTGGGAGGTGTTGCGGGAGTATTGGGTGTCTGGCCCATTGCTATGGGCCATTCGATCCCTATACAACCGTTGCAAGAGCTTGGTTTGCATTGCCGGCAATAAGTCGGACTCGTTCCCAGTGGGTGATGGGCTCCGCCAGGGCTGCCCTTTGTCACCGGTTCTGTTCATAATTTTTATGGACAGGATTTCTAGGCGCAGCCAAGTGGCGGAGGGCTTTCGCTTTGGTGGCCTCAGAATCTCATCTCTGCTTTTTGCGGATGATGTGGTTCTGTTGGCTTCATCGGGTGATAGCCTCCAGCTCGCACTAGAACGGTTCGCAGCCGAGTGTGAAGCAGCGGGAATGAGGATCAGCACCTCCAAATCTGAGGCCATGGTTCTCAGCCGGAAAAGGGTGGAGTGCCCACTCCGGGTCGGGGATGAGTTCCTGCCCCAAGTGGAGGAGTTCAAGTATCTCGGGGTCTTGTTCGTGAGCGATGGGAGAAGGGAGCCGGAAATCGACAGACGGATTGGGGCTGCAGCTGCAGTAATGCAGACGCGGCACCGGTCCATCGTGGTGAAGAGGGAGCTGAGTGTAAAAGCGAAGCTCTCAATTTACCGGTCGATCTACGTCCCTACCCTCACCTATAGCCACGAGCTGTGGGTAGTGACCGAAAGAACGAGATCGCGGATACAAGCGGCAGAAATGAGCTTCCTCCGAAGGGTGGCTGGCCTCTCCCTTAGAGATAGGGTGGGAAGTTCGGCCATCCGGGAGGGGCTCAGAGTAGAGCTGCTGCTGCTCCACATCGAAAGGAGCCAGCTGAGGTGGTTCGGGCTTCTGACAAGGATGCCTCCTGGGCGCCTCCTGGGTGAGGTGTTCCAGGCATGTCCCGCCGGGAGGAGGCCCCGGGGCAGACCCAGGACACGCTGGAGAGATTATATCTCTCGGCTGGCCTGGGAAAGCCTTGGTGTTCCTCCGGATAAGCTGGAGGAGGTGGCTGGGGAGAGGGAGGTCTGGGCCTCTCTGCTTAGGCTGCTGCCCCCGCGACCCGGCCTCAGATAAAGCGGATGAAGATGGATGGATGGAGACGACGAAGCTCCAGTTACATCAGTGCAAGTAAACAAACAATAAATATAAGAAGAGTAAGAAAATAAATATAGGACTAGGGGTAAAGGGATCAATAACAATATAAATTTTATATTTTGATGATTTAATGTCTCAGAGGGAGTCTTGCCCAGGGCGCCAAACAGGCTAGGACCGCCACTGCTTAAAACCTTCAGTTTAGACAAATGGAGCCTATGTAGGACCTTAAATTGTAGTAGTCTGTGCCTGCAGCAGACAGAAGTAGAGTGAACCAGTTCCTGTGCTTTAGTCCATTGATCTTCAGTGATGTTAGTGCCCAGTTCCTCACTCCAAGCGTTTCTCAAGTGGTCCAATGTAGTTGTACTGTCTATTTGCGAAAGTTGGTTGTAGATCCTGGAAATAGCTCCTTTCTTTAGAGGGTTCATCAGGAACAGATCATCTGAAATTAGCTTTTGTGGTTCATTGAGAAAGGATGGAACGCATCCTTTAGTTAAAGCTTCATTATATACCTCCAAAAGCACGGGTGAAATCTGTTTGCTAATTTATTTACATTTACAGAGAAAGGCATTACCCGAACCTTTTGGCTATAATGATTTTATGATTAATGGACAAACTGTTTCAACATTTTCGACACTAAATATTAGAATCTAAGTAATCTTTCAGAAGCATTTCTGTATCTTGAAAACAAGATAGTGTACAGTATATAATTGTCATGATCCTGGGCCATGTTGGCCCAGTATTCTTAGTTTCATGTATTTTTGTATTTTGTTCCTTATTTAGCCCATGCTTCCTGGGTTGCCCTGTTACGTTGTTCCCTAAGTGTTTTCCCCTTGTGACTCTTACCCCCTGTGTGCCTCTCTGTGTATCTGTGAGCCCTCGTCTCTCCTTGTGTTTTATTCCATGTTTTCCCCAGCCCGTTATGTCTGTGTTCTCCCCGTGCTCTCTCTCCTCCTGTCTGAACCTCTGTGTACTTCCTGTTTTACTTTGAGAGTCTCCCGTCAGTGTTACATTTACTCCTGCCGTGTCTTGTTATGATTATCAGTGTCACCTGTGTTCCCCGTGTGTTCCCACTTCCCTCGTTAACCCTCTGTGTATTTATGTCTGCGTCTCCCTCAGTTCGGTGTCGCGTTCTCCCTCATGCTGTGTGTGATTCTCCCCGTGTCTTCTGGTATGCATTATAATTAGCTTTTCCCAGTTTAGTATTGTATTGCTTGTGTTCTATTTTCCAGCAATAAAGCTGTGCTTTTGAGTTCAAGTTCTGTCCCTGTGAGTTTGCGTTTGGGTCCAATCCCTGCCTGCCACACAGCCGAATCATGACAATAATGTGTTTCTATTTGAATGCCTAGATGCCAAAACAAGAACAATGTACCCTAACTCTAGTTTTGCACCTTGGATATGTAATTTTCACAGCTGTGTTATCATTTGGGCATTTTAACTTTTTTTTCTATGTGAGTGTGCTGTGTACATTTTTTCATAACTTTCCTGTATTTTTTGGTCGTGATTACAGGTCATGGCAAGGCTGATCTATTTATCACTGCTGCTGGGTATGTTACGAACCGACTGGTCAAGGTTAGAAACCTTAAAAAGTTATTTGATCAAATCTAATCATACAAAAGAAGAACCTTTTAGTAAATGCACTATTTTGATTTTAAGAAAAGAATCCAGATCTGCACGCAAAGTTATTTGGTTTTGTGCAGTCCCCCTGAAACTTTAAAGTGCATGTTTTTTGTAAAATTTGTACTTGTCTATTTATCTGTTTATCTATTTATTTATTTATTTATACATTTCTTCCTGTATTTCTTTATTTTTACAATTTTTTTCAAAGAATTTATTTTCCACTGCATATCATTTTATCTAACTTACTGATAAAATAAAAGTGATATAGGGAAACCAAAACACATACAATGAAAGTAATATATATATATATATATATTAGGGGTGCAACGATACACAAAATTCACGGTTCGGTTCGGTTCGATACTTTGGTGTCACGGTTCGATATTTTTTCGATACAAAAAAATGTTCATGCATTTTTAATTTGTCATTTATTAAAATTATAAATATATATTTTAACTCAAAAGTACAGTTTTTAAATTTAACCCTAACCCTTGTGCGTGTTTTTTATTTTGACAGCGAATGCGCACCTGCGGACCACTTATGTGCAGCCCTGGTTATTTAGCTCATCATATTGCAGCCACAGAAATTCTTTTGTCCATGAAACCATAAAGCTGCACTTTCTTTTTGCCTTATAGTCTGATTTGTCATAACTTCTCCGTTTTGTGGTAAGCTTTTCTTTGGCTGTCACTTCTTCACCCTGACCTGTCTTATTTGGCTCAGCAGAACTGAAATGCTTTTACACGCTCACTCACATAAGCTCAGCGATTCTCTGCGCGATCAACCTCTCACATGTTTAAGCTTGCTGCGGGAGATTTCACTTGTCATGTTTGCATAGTAAGCTAACGATTAATAAGACGATGTCAGAGGAATTGGTGCACAAATTATCATCACTCACAGATCAGTGCTGTCGCTCTCTATACACAGTTCGCACGATTGCAAAGTGAAAGCAAAAAAACAAGCGCAAATTCAAACGCGACTTCAATATGTCACATATTGACAGTGGCTCACCGATGCCAATGACATAATTACCCAGCTACATTTCTGAAAGAATGCAAAAGCATTGACATATATTTTTCCTACAATAGCCCGACGGGCAGGGAAGAGATAGATTTTGGTAGCCCGACTGAAAAAATAGCTAGCTCCGGGACGTCGGGCTAGCGATATTGCAAGCCCTGTATCTGATTGAGGAATCACTCATCTTTGGAAAAGAGAGTTTATTACAGAGAAATGGCTCTTTCCAAAATAAAAGCTATACTATCCGCTTCTTCTGGGCTATATTCTCAGCAGCATAAGGAGAATCATGTGCTAACAGCTGTCTAAATGACTCGGCTAAAGTTAGTAGCATGCTTGCTTTTTTTTGTCTGCTTCCACTTGTCTTTGCACTAGGATGATGTCGGCGTAAATGTGCAGTCATATTTGTTGTGTTCCCACTAGTGCTTTCAGGTTAATCTCGTTGAAATGACCTTAACGCCACAACACGGCAAATCTCCGTTAACGAGCTACCGCCGATCACTCCGTGCATGGGGCTAGACGGCCAACACGTTAACGAGCTAACTGCGCTAACACACTAGTTCACACCAATGTAATTGAGCATTGCATGGCACATCCAACATACTGTTTTACTTTAGTCCATGACTCGCTTACCTTCAGGGTCATACGTCACATGAAAACCAAAATAATTCCAAACGCCAGATCTGAATGAGGTTCAATTTGCCTGTTGCAAGTAGAGCTTAACTTCTGTCTCGCTAGCTTGCCCTGCGCTCTTCCTGCTGACGATGCTGTCTGTGTTGAGCGCTCAGTGGATCTGTGCTCGACAGTGCAGCCTAGGCGGAGTAGTCGAACACAGATTCACTGAGCGCTCAACACAGACAGCATCGTCAGAAGGAAAATTGATAAAATAAATTACAAATGTTGTATTGTTCGGATACATATGCGTACCGAACCGAAAGCACTGTATCGAACGGTTCAATCTCGATACGGAATATCCTTGCACCCCTATAATCTATATATATATCTATCTAATAACTATATATACTATATATATATATATATATATATATATATTATATAATAATATATGTGTGGTGTATGTGTATGTGTATATATATGTGTGTGTGTATGTGTATGTGTATATATATATGTGTGTGTATGTGTATGTGTATATATATATATATGTGTATGTGTAATAATATAATACTATGTGTATGTGTACTCGATATATATGTGTATGTGTATATATATATATGGTGTGTGTCCTATATATATATATATATATATATATATATACAAGGAAACTAAATACAGTTTTGGTGTAATCAACAGTCACACAAAATCAAATAGATTGCCCTGCTAACTGCATTTGACAGTTAAAAGTGGACACTCCAATGTTTTCAAAACCTGACATACTGATGGTTCTGAGTCAGACCTTGGATCACTGGGAGCAGCTTTGATATGTACAAAATTAGCTGTTTGTCTTTGAATGTAAACGGAGGTAAGCTCTCCAAACCACACTTTTGTTCTTATCTCTACTAAATGTCCATAGTTTAAAAATTGACATATAATAAGATGTCTGCATGCTGTGTGTTCTTACCTATGGTTTCCAAGGATCCAACAACATAAATCTGGTCGTTGCTCAGAAATGCGAGAGCATATCCACGCCAGCTGTCAGTGGAAATCAACGTGACAAAAATCTCACTAATAACACATGTATCAACTTTACATCAGGGTAAATATGTCTTGCATCCATTCTGCTGTTTTTGCTCCAGTAGTGTCCATTACAGATAATTATTGTCTTCTTCCAGGGAGAAAATATGTATTTCCTTGGAAAATCATGGAAAAGTAAGCATGAAATTCAGCTGCATTCAAGAAAACCTAGTCAGTATCTGTAATGACACGGCTAAGTTTTATTCAACATTATGAAACCATCTTGCTGCTTTTTAAGAGGTTTTTAGAATTTTAATTGAAGACGTTTTTGTCATGGTCCGCGGCCCGGCGTCCGAGGTGCTGATGGGATGCCCACGCCCATGGGCGTGGCTGCTAACTCCACACCTGCATCCCATCCCAGGCGATCACCAGGTGGACTATTTAATCCTGCCCAGCCTGCCGCTCCATGCCAGTCCGTAGTCGTCTCTCAGCGATCTCAACTCGGCGTGTTTTGAGCCACCTGCCCGTCCGGAATTTGGATCACGATCAGCACTCGCCGCCTCGACTTTTCTGGAGCTCCCCCGCGGACCCTCACCCCTCCCTCCGGCTCCCTCGGCCCCCGCTATCATCGTAAGATGCATACTCTACCTCCCCTCGTATGCTGCCATTTCCCCGCTCCCCAATAATCCTTTTTCTGTTGCAGCCTCCCACAGTCCCGCTCTCGGCATTCCTGCGCGACTCACCTCCCAGTCCTTCGGTTTTTCTGGTTCCACGCGTTTTTCCCTTCTACCCTCCCGGGACACCTTCAGTTATAATAAAGTTTATTTCTTTCTCATACCCCGGTGTGTGTGTGCTCTGCTTCTGGGTCCAGCTTGTGCACGGAACTTCGGTTCATGACAGTACGGACTGGCCAGTATGGACCCAGCAGATCCACTCCGCTCCGCCATTAATAAACAGGGCGCTATTCTCGGTCGCCACGATCAGCAGCTCCAATCACTCCAAGACTGCTACCAAGAGCTCAGTGACACTCAGGATCAGCTGCGAACCAAGCCGCCCGACCCCGTGCACCGCAGCATTTGACCTCCGCCGCTGGAGCCCTTCCACGGGGAATTAGACCTGTGTGGGGGGTTCCTTTTCCAATGCTCCTTGTTCTTCAGCCGCACGCCGCACGCCTTCCCCACGGATGCTGCTAAGATTTCCTACTTTGTGGGGTTGTTACGGGGACGAGCTTTAGCATGGGCTGAGGCTTATTTAACCTCTCACCCCATTCGTGATTGCGATTACGACGTTTTCCTGGAGGAGTTCCAGGCTACGTTCTCCCCTCCAGTCTCGGAGGACGACGCCGCGCAAAAATTGCTGGGGCTCCGTCAGGGGCGGCGTAGTATTGTGGAGTATCTAGTCGAGTTTCGTACCAGAGCGGTCGCCGTGGGTTGGCCCGATTCGGCCCTCCGTGGGGTCTTTTTACAGTCACTAACCGACCAGATGAAGGACCAACTAGCGTTTCACGAGGAAACTAAATCCTTCGAAGAATTGGCTTCCCTCGCCCGCAGGATCGATAGACGCCTGCGGGAGAGGGATGCCGAGCGGCGGCTTAAGCCTATGGGCTCCGTATTGCGCCCCGGGATCCGCGTCTCTTCGTCCCCACCCACGGCTGCGTGTACGCGCTCTCTATCGCCTCCTCCGCCCGAACCCATGCAAATCGGATGCTCTCGGCTTTCTCCGGAGGAGAGGAAACGCTGATTCCGGGCTGGGGATTGCCTGTACTGTGGGAGGCCCGGTCACCGCATCGCTGTTTGCCCGGTCCGCCCAAACGACCTGGCCCACCGGTAAGTCCGGGGATACGGGTGGGCAGCACTTTAAGCACTACTAGACCCCGATTGTTACTGTCTGTTACCATCTTGACTAATAACCAGACTTTTACATGCCCCGCGCTGGTGGACTCCGGGGCGGAACAGAACCTCATGGATGAGAAACTGGCTAAGAGGTTAGCGGTATCTCTTACTCCACTCGAACCGCCCATCCCTGTGTCCACATTGAATAATCAGGTGTTTGCTTATATCACTCACCAAACCGCGCCAGTACAGTTAGTCGCATCAGGAAACCACCAGGAGCAGCTTTCCTTTTTCACTTTCCCCGCTCCTGACACCCCGCTTATCTTAGGTTACCCCTGGTTACAGAGGCATAATCCTCACATTGATTGGGCCGGAAAGAGAATCGCGAGCTGGAGTTTGTTTTGTCTGGCACACTGCTTGGGGTCAGCCGTTCCCCCCGCCTCAACGGAACGGAGCCCAGTCCCGCCACCAGCACTAGACCTCTCTTCCGTTCCCCCTGAATATCACGATCTACGGCAGGTGTTCAGTAAAGACGAGGCGCTCTCACTACCACCTCACCGACCATATGACTGCGCCATTGATCTACTCCCAGGAGCTTCGCTACCCTCTAGCAGACTGTACAACCTGTCTCGCCCCGAAAGAGAAACTATGGAGAATTACATCCAGGAGTCGCTAACAGCAGGAAGAATCAGGCCGTCATCCTCCCCCGTCACTGCGGGTTTTTTCTTTGTGGGAAAAAAGGACGGGACGCTCCGACCGTGCATCGATTACCGGGGGCTAAACGACATCACTGTCAAGAATAAATATCCCCTCCCACTAATTAATTCTGTTTTTGACTCACTCCAGGAAGCCACAGTCTTCACCAAGCTGGACCTGCGGAACGCCTATCACCTGGTTCGGATACGTGAGGGTGACGAGTGGAAGACCGCCTTCAATACCCCACTAGGGCACTTCGAATATCTGGTGATGCCGTTTGGGTTAACTAACGCCCCGGCGGTTTTTCAGGCCCTAGTCAACGACGTGTTACGGGATTTCCTGAACGTGTTTGTTTTTGTGTACCTAGATGATATTCTGGTCTTTTCCAAAACGCCCGAAGAACATCACATCCATGTGAGGAGCGTGCTACAACGGCTGCTCGAAAACAGGTTGTACGTCAAGGCAGAGAAATGTGAGTTCCACGTTTCATCTATTTCCTTCTTGGGCTACATCCTAGCAGGTGGGCAGGTGAAGACCGACCCGGCGAAGGTCAAGGCAGTGTTGGAATGGCCGGTCCCGGAGTCGCGGAAGAAGCTCCAAAGCTTCCTGGGGTTTGCGAACTTTTATCGCCGCTTCATTCGGAACTACAGCCAAGTGGCCGCGCCTCTCACCCAGCTCACCTCACCTAAGGTGCCTTTCACCTGGTCCCCGGAGGCCCACGCAGCCTTTGCCAAGTTAAAGCGATTATTCACGTCCACACTCATTCTAACCCATCCAGACTCTTCTAAGCAGTTTATCGTTGAGGTTGACGCGTCTGATGCGGGAGTTGGAGCGGTTCTCTCCCAGCGGTCCAGGCCTCAAAATAAACTCCGGCCGTGCGCCTTCTTCTCACGCCGACTCACCCCCGCGGAGAAGAATTACGACATCGGCGACAGGGAACTCTTAGCTGTTAAACTGGCCTTAGAGGAATGGCGCCACTGGCTGGAGGTGGCCGAACAGCCCTTCCTTAAATGGACAGACCATAAGAATCTACTGTACCTTAGAACCGCCAAGAGGTTGAATCCACGCCAAGCCCGCTGGTCTCTATTCTTCGCCCGCTTCAACTTCACTCTCTCCTATCGTCCAGGGTCGCGGAACATTAAGCCCGATGCACTCTCCCGTCAATATTCCTCCGACAGTGAAGCGGCCCCCCCCCCGCCACCATCCTACCCGCCGCCTGCGTGGTGGGCGCTCTCACCTGGGAAATTGAGGAGACCATTCGCCGAGCTCTCCCGGGGGACCCTGATCCAGGGACCGGACCACCCGGACGGCGCTTCGTTCCCGCCGCCGCCCGTGGGGCTGTCATCCACTGGCTCCACACTGCACACTTCACGTGCCACCCAGGCGTGAGCAGAACGACGCACCTCCTCAGAAGACATTTCTGGTGGAAGTCGCTAATAAGGGACGTGAGGGACTATGTGTCTGCCTGTGCCGTCTGCGCCCGTAATAAGTCATCCACCAAGCACCCCGTAGGTCAGCTCCACCCGCTCACTACACCCCACCGGCCGTGGTCTCACATCTCCCTTGACTTTGTTACCGGTCTCCCTACCTCTTCCGGGAAGTGTGTCATCCTCACCGTTGTAGATAGGTTTTCTAAGGCCGCTCACTTCATCCCACTAGCCAAACTGCCTTCGGCCACTGAGACAGCCCAAAAGTTGATCACTTATGTTTTTAGGCTCCACGGAATCCCCCTGGAAATTGTCTCCGATCGAGGTCCCCAGTTCCCCTCACAAGTGTGGAAGACCTTCTGCTCCATTCTCGGCGCCAAGGTCAATCTGAGCTCCGGCTTCCACCCGCAATCCAACGGACAGACTGAACGTCTCAATCAGGAGCGGGAGACAATGCTGAGGTGCGTGGCTAGTCAAAACCCCTCCTCTTGGGTCACCTACCTGCCCTGGGTGAAGTACGCCCACAACACTCTAACCTCGTCCTCCACCGGTCTGTCTCCTTTCGAAGCGTCCCTCGGATATCAGCCTCCACTCTTCCCAGAAGAGGACTTAACTCTCTCCGTCCCGTCGGCTCCACATCACCTCCGGCGCTGCCAACGTGTGTGGCGCAGCGTTCGCCGCGCCCTCCTGCGCGCGAAGGAACGGCATGCGCACTATACTGATCGCCGCCGCGCCCCGGCCCCTGACTACCAGCCGGGACAGAAGGTTTGGTTGGCAGCTGGGAATATCCCGCTTCGGGGCACGTCTCGCAAACTGGCTCCCCGCTTCATTGGGCCGTAAGAGGTGGACCGAGTCATCAACCCGGTGGCAGTTAGGCTGATGATCCCCTAATCGCCTGAGCCAAGGTGTGAAACTGGGTGTGGGTCCCAATCAGCCAGAGATTCGGGTGAGTTCATTGTGAAACCTGGCCCCACCTTATCATGCGAATTCCTGAGATCAGATGGCCCAGGATGTGAGTGGGCATTAAGGCGTCTGGGAAGGAATCTCAAAACTGGATTATAGATGGCAGAAAGTTGGTGTCTTGGATTGATGCATTGGAGCATTGTCGGCAAGAGAATTCCTCCTTGGTTGAAATCTGGAATGACACAGTCGGTGTTGAAGTTAAAAATCTGCTGCAATATAAAACAGACTCACACACAGGGGTGTGGGTTGGCCTGGAACGATCCATTTTTGGCAAAAATCCTGAATGGAAATAGATTTCAGTGGCAAAGGTTTTATATTCTCAGTGGAACAACAGTTTTCCTGTAAACTCCTTAAACAACCACTGTGGAAAGATCATCTCGGTTAATGGGGCAAAAGAAATCAAGTGGCTGGATGCAAACTGCCATTCATCTGTCAACATAAGTGAAAGTGAGTGTTTTGTAAATGTTTTGCTTAAAATTAGGTCACCGAAATGTTTTTAAATCTCATCTTTCTTCAATTGCCAGGTCTGGAAAACAAGACTTGCTCTACTCCAAATCCAGGTATATCAACTGAAACTGTTTTTCATTTTGAAAGCAGAAACATATAAATTTGAGTTCACTTCATGTTCCTTAGAAAGAATGCATGCAGACTAAAAACAAAAGTCATTCAGTTATTCAGTTTTCATTATTTTAAATTCACATTTGTGTTTTATGTTACAGTGCTTTGCATTTACATTGGGGACAGCAATAATTGCAAATAAGTCAATCAAGAACAGGATACATTACATCTCACTAGTCACGTTGAGATGAGATTTATGTGGAAACAGACAAATGACCCAACAAACCCAGTGTGTAAATACTCTCTTTAGGCTAAAGGTGTGTTTCACAAGAAAACTATTTTGGATGTCATTATTTTTAATACTTTGCATTATTGTAGGCTCTTTACCTTAAATTAAAAAGCACATTGAGGTAAATGTTCTTGTGATTTGGCACTATATAGTTAAACTGAACTGAAAACTGAAAACAGAATTATTTGTGACAGATTTTAGACATGTCATGAGGTTAGTTTGCCCAAGATCATAGTTTTGACTTTGTAGTTGTGTTTAAATATCAAGTTTGATTTTCTTGGTTTGTTTTTACACTATGCATTCTTCTTCTTCTAGTACATTTAGTTTTGTTCCTAACTGTTTTAAAATTTAATTCTGGTGTGTTTAAATCTCTTTACCTCTGTTGTGAACTGCATACAAAGTTTATGTTAGCAAAATCAAACTGACGCAGATCTCTTTAGAAAAATACACACAAGACTGAAAGAAACTCAGCTGCGTTTTCTTGACCTGCCGGAGCTTGTTTTCCAGCTTCCTCCATTTGCGAACCATCGATTCGTTAATCTTAAATTCTCTCGCCGCTGCTCGATTTCCATGTTCCTCCGCGTAGCTGATGGCCTTCAGTTTAAACTGTGCTTCGTAAGCGTGTCTCTTTGTCATTTTCAGGGTTGTTAAAACAACGATGTCCTGCATAACGCACATACCTGTTCTTTTATACAGGTATGTGCGATTGTCCCGGTATATACGATCAACGCCCACACTTCACCCTTTAACGTTCTCATGGTGTTCTCTACTACGTCCTCCTTACAACACATAGGGCGCACCGCGCTATAGGGCGCGCCGCACTTTTTGAAGAAAATCTAAGACTTTTAAGTGCGCCTTATGGTCGTGAAAATACGGTATGTTAGTTCCCTGCAGCGGCACTGCAGACGACAGCCCGCTACACACATTAACCTGGTAAAATACATATTTAGGCAGAATTTTGCAAATATCTATTTTTCATTTTTTAGCAGCATAGTGTTTTTTTTTTTCAAATTATTTTTTAAAAGTCAGGTCAAGGCTCCAAAAGCCCAAAGGCGATATAAGGGTGGCGGCTCACAACAGTTTTTGTTTGCTACATGGATCATTTTAGTTTATATTGGTGTCTTTCCTTTTGTTATATTTCTTTAAGAGTTTAAAATGTGTTAATTACATAAATAAAATGCAATTTTCTCTGTAGCACTTAGTGGATTTCATAAGCAACACACCTTAGTTGTTCACACAAAGCATAAAGGTAAAAAACAATAAATACAGTGTTATCTTCATTTTAGATGTCAAAAAGTATTTGTGGCTCCCAGTGTTTTCTTTTGCGTGGAAACCGGGTCCAAATGGCTCTTTGGGTCTTAAAGGTTGCTGACCCCTGGTCTAACTGCATGAGTGTGAGACATGCTAAAATCCAGTGGCACCAAGGCATTATAAATTCAAATCAAATTCAAATTTTATTTGTCACATACACAGTCATACACAGTATGATATGCAGTGAAATGCTTACACAACTGCTCGTGACCTAAAGAAAAAAAAGGCTATGAATAAGATAGGAAATAAATATGAAAATTAAAAAGGGTCAATTTAACTAGGAAGGAATAAAATAAAATATAAAAATTAAAGTTAAAAATGAAATAACTGTACAACAACAAATTAGAATGAAAGGTAAATTTAACTGGGAAAGAATAAGATAAAATATATAAATTAAAGTTGAAAATAAAATAACTGTACAACAAAATACACAATACACAAATACACAGTATAGAAATATATAAGAATATATGAAGAAATATAAATATATATATACAATAACAGCAGCTGTACAAGTATTAAGTGGAAATGAAGAAATATAATGTCCAGTGTTGTGCAATCCACGTGTGTAAGTGTCTTGTGCAGTGCAAATATGCTTCAAGTGATTTAGTGATGAAGTGATTCAATTAGATGACCAGACATCTAATCGTATTAGTGTAAACAAAGTCCAGAATGTCCAGTGTGTGTGTAAGAACCATATGTGTGGGTCAGTACTGTGTGGTGGTGTGATTGAGAGACCGTATCGCCTGCGGGAAGAAGCTCCTCCTCAGTCTCTCTGTGTTGGTCTTCAGGGAGCGGAATCGCTTTCTTAACCTCAACAGAGAGAACAGTCCGTTGTTGGGATGGCTGAGGTCCTTCACGATCTTCCTGGCCATTATACAATAAAATAATGTGAATAATACATAAATAAAAGAAATTCTTAAACAGTGAAAGCAGACGGGCTAAAAGCCATTAAACAACAACAATGTTGGGCCCGTTTGTCAGGGTTCCTGGGTCGCTGACCTAGTGTTTTCAGTTTTAGACTTTGTCACTGTTTAGTTTTCATGTTTCCTATTTTTCTGTGCCAGCCTTCTACCTTTGTGCTGATCTCTCAAATGAGAGATCACATCACACCTCCCCTTCATCCTGGGGCATAACTGGTTTCTTAAACCTGACCAGACTCTCCTGGTGTGAATGCTTTCCCCACTTACTCAGATAAAATCTGTTTAACTGCTTGAATAGGGTGGTGTGGACTAGACAACCTTCACTGTCTATTCACTCAGTCTTCTTTTTCCAGCGTGGGGTGAGTCTATGCATTCTTCCTCCTCTTCTTTCTTCAGTCTCAGGGGTAGACTACCCTGAGACCTTGCACAGACCAGGGGATTATTTTGCCCCCGTGGTTGAGGTCTGGGTCTCTGACTCGTCTGAGTCAGGGCTCGATTCCCCCTTTGGTGCTCAAGTTGCTCCTTGTTCCTTCACCGACCTTCCTGACTCCTCAGCTACTGCACACTGGCTCCAGTGGTACCTGGCTTCGCCTTTGCCCTTCAGTCGAACAGCGTGCGATTTCCTGTCCACCTCGGCTCCGACCACTTTCTTTTGATCACTTTCAGACGTACCCACCAGGCTTCCTACAGCGTGTTTCCTGCAGCAAGCTGTGCTCTCTCTCTAACCCATGTGTCTCTTCAATAGCTCTTGTTCTGATCCCTGGGGGCAAGACTGGTCGTCCATCTGGTCCTCTTGGGTGATCTCCTTCCTTCAGTTTGGTCACTGCACCTGTAATTAAAAATGAAAACTACCCCGGCAAACCCCTTTTGCCACACGGTCCTTGCCATGTGTAAATTCAAAACAATTAGAGATGCACAATAAAGTTGCCCATTCTCTCTTAAAAATTCCAGGGCTTCTCCTATGGAGTAGCTCTGCTCCAGGCCTGTAAACCTGTGTTTAAAAAGATTGTCCAGTGGTGTTTCCTGTTGCAAATCATGTGATTAAATCATATGATTAACCCTCTGCTGTAGAAAAGTAGATGTAGATGTTAGCCCAGTGCAACTTAAATGCACACTTTCTGAAAGTGGACCTTTGCACTGTAAACAATACAAGGTCATATTAACACACTGCTTTTAAATAGACACAGAAAAACTGGCAACCAAAAGATTTGCATGGCCTACAAGTCATGCAAAACTAAGATGTCGCTTTCATCCTGTTCCTGTAAAAAAGAAACATCCACCCTTTTTGCTCTGTGGGTGGAGTTGCAATCTTGCATATTGGTGTCAAGTCAGTCAAGTTTTTGTCAGTCCAGTCAGTCCCCATGTTTATTGCTAATAGCAGAACCTCTCATGTCGCATTAAGTTTCTACTGCCAGCAATATGACGACATTTCAAAAAGAACATTTTATTTACCTTCCCCCTTTTTTTCTGAAACAAAACTTCTTTTGCTCCACCTTTTTGTTTCATAAACACCTAAATAAAAATTAAAAAAATCTCTATCATAGTCAGGCAGAGCTAAATCCTAATGCTTGCGAGTTACCATAGGCAACCACGCTGTGTTTTGTTAACCCCCTCTACAGGTACCCTCTTGTGATGTGTGCCACTTCCTGTATGATTTTGTGCAACGCCCAGTACATGTTGTGTGCATGTGAGGTGTTGCCTTTCCGTTTTGTCCAGCAGTCCACTTGCATACCTCAGTGCTTGTCTTCCTCCCCCTTTTGTGGTGGTCTGGACACTTTCTCAGTTCTCCACCTCAACATAGTCGTTTGTCTCCCCGGATTCCTTAACCCAATTTGATTTCCCACACTAAAACAACAGCATTCCTCTGTGTCTTCACCTGCTCCTTCTTTCACTGTGGTCTCTTCTTCCCCAGCAGTCCAGTGGCAGTTCTTCGTTTCAGCTTTGTCCTGTGTATTCTCCCACTGTCTCTTTCATTGACATTTTGCTCCAAACATGGCAAATGTCAAACTCAGACAGTCTCCTTAAAAGTCCTTCACCCATAGTGAAGTTGCAGCTTGCTGGAACCGCATTTCTCCATCCATCCAGTCATGATGATGGATGTTCTGTTTCTCTCTCTGATGTCGTTTGCCCATAGCGCTGCTGGACCTCTCCGCTCAGGACTCTGCTGTTGTCTCTTGGACTTCTGTCCACTGTTAATGTTCATGGCTGTGCTTCTGGAACTGCACTCCATGTCTTCAAGAAGAGATTAGCTTCCTTGGAGCTTGCTTTTTCAGGATGAGGAAGGGAAGCTGCAAAACAATTCAGCCAAAACTCGAGCTGGGTGTTTCTAATGATGTTAACCTATAATCTTCTTCCTACTGCTTCTCATGGAGAATTGATCCAGGTCCATTTCCCCACCTGCAAGTGACACACTGAGACAACTTGATCATTCACTGTCCTGGTCCAGTCTGTGGACTCCCCGTGTTTATGTTTAAGTTTATTACCATTCTGTGGTTTTGTTTATTTTGGGTTGTTTGTGATTATCCCTAGTTTTTTGTGTCCTCTGTGCCCTCCTGTTCCACGTTTCAGGTTCCTATGTTCCGTCTCCCCAGTCTGTGTTAAGTTTGCGCGTGTAAAGTTCAGTCGGTGTTTCCTGTTTTATTTTGAAGGTCCGTGCCTCTTTTCAGTGTTTCACTTCCCCTTGTGTCGTAATGTCCAATTAATTCCAGCCGTGTCTCTCTCCTGTCTTAAAAGCCCTGAAAGTAAGATTTTAGTGGTTCTTGACCCTCTTCGTATTATTATTACTTACTTTCATCAACCACACTCCTATTCAGTTTTTTCTTTTGTGTCCACTAAGGGCAGATGGTGACCTGCAGTATCACCCGCTCCCCAGTTGGAGACAATTCCCCTCTCACAATTCCACACTCTTTTTTTGTTTTGTTTTCATTAGTTTTTCTTTTTCATTTTTCCCGTTTTTTTTACCCCGTTGTTTTACACACACACACATCAACCTCTTAATTCACTTCTCCAACCTCTCTCTCCCCAACTGCTCTCATCTAGTTCTTGATTAAATTCTCCATCCATACTTGATCACCTTTAAATCTCAGTTAATTTTATTTATTTATTATTACCTTATCACTAATCCACTGTTTATTTTATTATTTATTTTATTACTATTATTGTTTCACCAATAATCCCCTGTAATCCACTCTGTCTCCCCTTTTGCCCCTCAAAGGAACACACACACACACACACCTCCATTTTGCCCCTCAGGTAGCTTACACACACACACACACACCTACACACCTTTCCTTTGTCCTCAAAGGAGCACCCCCACACACACCTTTTCTCCTTCAAATTCAGCCACACGCTACTCTCTGCACATGTCCACAATCACACACAGAGGCCAAAAGGTGATTGGATGTAACAATAACATTTAATCAACTGGATTAACTGTTTCTTGTAGATTTTCCAAGTGCTATGATCCCATCATTTAAGCCTTTATTACTTTTTCTTATTTTGCTAGCTTTTAAAAAATTATTCACGTTGCATATCTGTAGTGTGTTCTCGATGTTTTGGTGGGTGTGTTTCTGTAGTCAAATAAGGGATGAGGTAAATCCATAAAGCTCCATAAAGTGACTCCCATGCACATCCCAGCTTTCATTTCTATCAGATTTTGCAGACTGACAGCAAGTCCTCACTGAATGGGTAAGTTCAAGACAGATGCGATAAGCAGTCTTTAGCACAGAATGAATATGTATGAAGTAAATTCTCAAGATTTACTTTGTGTAATTGAAATTATTCAATGTCACAAATGAAGACAAACGAATTAAACTTGTGAAAACTTGGTAGATATTTACATAAGAAATCTATAAATCAATATCCTTCAACTTGGGCAATGTGTTTGGTATCATAAACAGGCAAATAGAGAACAACTTGAAGTCTTTAAAAAAACTGAATCATTATTGTAGTAGTCTAGGTATGTCTCAAAAGTATTCAAGCCATGTTAGACAAGCTGCAAAGAAATGAGGTAATTGAGCCATTTTATTAAGGATCACTTCTCAGATCAAGTAAGAGAAAATGAATCCTCATCTGGACTTTCCTCTGAGTTGATTTCCAGACGTTTGTCTGTATTTCGGGCAGCATGTTGATGTGATGTTTAGCACTGTCACCTTTCGGCAATAACTAAGAAATCTCTGTGTTCTTTCCGGGTACTCTAGATTCCTCACACAGTCCAAAGACATGTATGATTATTCGGCTGGTGAGTCTGTGGTAATCCTGAACAGACTGGCGACCTGTGCAGCATGTGGCCTGCCTCTCACCCTATGAGGGGTGTGATAGGCTCCTGACCTTGAATTAGATTATCAGAATAACATTGTTTAATGGATGGGTGGATATCTGTATATTAGTAGGTGTACAGTATAGATGATTCTGTCTGCTGGCAGTATACATCAGTACTGCCAAAGTACCATGATACAAATAATGTGATTATTAACTTTGAATATATACACTTTAATATTACTGAAGGTGTGTTAGTCTGTAAGTCCTTATCATATGTTTGCGGTCTTCTTATCTGGTGTTATGTAAAATTTTTGTCCTAAACTTTCTCAGTTTTCCCTCCTTTTCAGTTGCCAGCCATGGCCCTGACAATTCTTCTGTCACTGCTTTTAGGTATGTTTTTAACTGATTTATCATTGCTAGAAATCTTAAGAGTTTGTCTAAATTATAAAATAAATACCTTTCTTGTCACCATTGATATTGATGTTACTTCCTGCCCAAAACATGGAATTGACTGGCTTAGTTTGTGGTCCTCATTGTATGTAAAAACACATTTAAAAGTTTGTAATGTTGTGTAAATTAGCGATTTTATTCATATCTGCATATTTCCTCAGCATTTTAATTTATTTATTTACTTTAAAATGAATTATAATACATACATAAATTAATGCAAAATCCGAACGTAATCTTGTGATTTTTTTATTGTTACAGCAACAACCCTACCAGTCTTTGCTCAAGGTTCCAGTACAGAGTGCAAAGGCAAACATAAAAAAATAGAACGTTTAACAGCTGGCAATTATACTTGGAACATTGACGATGTTACACTGGAAATCATGTCTGAAGCATTGGATCAGTGTATGCTAAATAGCTCTGAGATGTGCCTTGATATTAAATACAAAAACAATAAATGTGTCCAATTGTGTCTGAAGAAGGAGGGAGATGGTAAGTACTTCAAACCAGAACAGTCTGTTATTTTCTCTACAAAATAATTTGCCTTCGTGTAAGATATTAAGCGAGATATGCGAACTGTTCACATAACACATAATATATATTTACATTAGGAAAAGGATCCAGTGAGTGTGGGAAACAGAGGAATGTTTAAAGATTTTAAATACATCTATACTTTAACTTGTTGATTTTTACATTTTGTTTGTATCAGGAAGCATTAACCTGGCTTGTGATGCTAAAGACAAGTGCGAGGGAAGCTCCAGCTCCAAACCAGTGCAAATCTTTGTCAACAACCAGTTTATCAACACTGCACAACAGTAAATATGTCTTAGTTGTACTCAGTTATTAAACATTGCTGCAGTATTATTTTTAAGAATTGCTTGTGATGCATGCTTTTTCATCACCAGCTGTACATTTTTTTCTTCCACAGAAAAATCTGTTTGCCGTCCTCACCTCCAAAGAATAATGAAAAAGTGCAGATTAAATTTAAATGTGCTCAAAACAATGTTAGTCTATGTGCTGATAATGATAACAGTAAGTTTTATTTAACACAATAAATGCTCAGGCTGCTTTAAGAAAGAAGATATGAAATCTTAAGTGTATGTAAAATATATGATTTTGCATTTTTGTGTCCAGGTACAAATTTGAATCTCTACCAGGAAGCAAAAAGTTGGATTGATGCGATAGAGCACTGCCAGAGAGGGGATTCCTCTGTAGTTGAAATTACCAACCAGAGAGATAATGATAAATTAAAGGGTCTGTGGAAATATGCAAAAGATTTACAGAATGGGGTGTGGATTGGCCTAGAACGGTCAATTTTTGGCAAGAATCCTGAGTGGAAGTGGATTTCAGGGTCTAAAGTGGAGTATAATCAGTGGAAAAACAGCTATCCTCTCAACTCCTTAAACTACAACTGTGGAAAGATAAGCTTGGTTAATGAGACAAAAGAAATCAAGTGGATGAATGACAACTGTCACGACAAATTGCCTTTCATCTGTAAAAGTAAGTTGCTCTTCATTTTGCAGTTAGACACAAGAAGCAGATTGGTATTATTTTTTTTTCTCTTCTTTTCCAGGTTTGAATGAAATACCCTGCCATAATCATGTGACTACACTGCATGCAGGTATATTAACTGAAAGTTTAAATGTTTGCAGTTTGGAAGCACAATTTTCCTCCTCATTTTGTTTTGCATTCTTTTAATCTATATAAGGATTGTTTTATATTTTGGGCTACAGAGATTTGCATGGAGCATGATATACACCACAGCTCCCCCGTGAATGATTGCAGAAAATGTCTCAATATCCCCACAGTTGAGGTGAGAGTGGGTGCCAAGGGTACATGGAGGTCTGGGACCCTCTGTGTTGGCCGCTGCCCCTATAAATAATAAAATACCAAAGATCTCTTGTGATTGTGGAAAACATGAGACAGCTGGAGAATTGCATACATATAGAATATACATATTGTATAATGCTGTTTAATGTTTAGAGAAAAATTAATAAGAGGGTCAATATATAGAAATGCTGAATTTTTCAATGGTGTTTGCATGTGAAAGGTAAATCTTTTTTGAACGTAATTTTTGTTGTATGACATAATATATATTTAGTTAAAAATAAGTAAATGAATACATGTTTGATATTTATAATTTATTTGTTTTTCTGTCAAACTGAAAAACTTTAATCTTTCCATGTTGTATGTATTCAACTGAATTTTTCTACTTAAAACATTAAAAGAAGTTCCACAATAACGGAAAGAAATAGTGATTGTGTGCTCTGTGGACTGTGATGCCGTCAGACGCTGAGGTCATGGCACTCCAATTCCCGGCATCCAAGACTAGTTTGTGATATAGAATATGGAAAGAGCCTGAGCTGGTGCTTGATTATTTGTACATAACGTTTGTGCTATCTGTATGTATATGTACACTGCATGGATATCTTTCTGCAATCCTTCCTGACTGATGAATTGTAAAATATTATTCTGTAATTGAATAAACATGTATTATCAACAATTATTTTTTATTATTAGGTGAAAAATACAAGTGGCGGAGGAATTTTTTTTTGAACCATTTTTTTCCGAAAAGAAACAATACACTACTGAAAACACATAAAACTGTATTACTGGAAAATTGTGCATAAAGTATGAGTAAAAATGATCTAAGGAGCTTGGAAAGAAAGCGACTGGACTAAGTTTCTTGAAGATGTTTCACCTCTCATCCAAGAAGCTTCTTAAGTTCATGAGTGAAAGAGAAAAAACTATTTATGCAGAGAAATGTTTAGCATCAGCGTTAAAGTAATTAATATTACTGCTAAATAGGTTTAAGATTGACTCATTTTAAGCACTTACAATACAGCTACAATACTAAATTACTAAAGCTAGGTTTATTTTCTAATGCTAGCTCTGTTTCCATAAGATTCATAGAGATGTGCAAGCAGACCAACGGCAGCTTGCATCACACACTGCATTCATCCAAAATGCACATGTGCAAATCACCAAAAAGAAGCTGCTGGACTCTTGACCAGCAACAGTCAGTGTTAACAAAAGACACATCCTCAGAGACAGAAAAAAAGTTATGTGAGTTTGAAATGACAGCTTTCAGCATAGCTGGACTGGCCATTGGACATACCGGGCATTTGCCCGGTGGGCCGATGGTGATTTTTTGTTTTTTATGGGCTGATGGTTTTTGTTTGTTTTGTTTTTTTTTTGTAATGGTATAAACACTGAAAGCTGGTGGATTGGCCAGATGCTGGGGGATGTGTAAAAATAACTCGTTTGGTGGTGGCTATTGCAGAGCTTCCACAGATTCCGTAACATTAGCAAGTGGTGGAGGCTGGCAGGGGAGGTAGGAGGAGCAGAGACCCGAGGCGGCCGCCGATCCGAGTGTCAGGTGAACTGAACTTTAGGTGAGAAGTTATGACCTGCAGTCTATCTGGGTCAGATATAAACCAAGTTTAGGTGAAGTTTATTTTCGTTATGCTGAGTTTTTACAATCAGTTACAATAACTCTAACTGCGTACTAGGTAGCATGATGGAGTTTCTATACTGGGTGCTTTGATGTTACTGATAGTGTTGTGCCAAAAAGTGATTGTCTGCCAGAAAGTGATTGCCGTCCGCGGGAGCGCGCGTGGCCGCTTAAAGCTGCAGCGCCCGGATTACTTGCGTTGACAGCTACTTCCGTGCAACTGATATAATGTGGGAAAAAACCCAAACACATTTATGCCTTTGTTGTTAGTCAAATGTATGCATTTATGGAACTTTAACGTTTCTTGTAACCGAATTATGACGCTTGTCAGAAGGTTGCTTTCAGTGTGTAGCGCAGTCACGAATGACATGCATCACGAATGACAGGCATCACGATGGAATAATTAATACCCAGTGGCGTGCACAGACATTTTGGGGGGCAAGTGCTCCAGGGGGAAAAAAGGGCACTTTTTGCATATGTGGAAAACCTTTTCTTTGTATAATAAAAAAATCGCACAGGTTAAATGCAATTTGACTTTTATTTTCTCCTTTCTCAGCCTCTCTTTCCTAGGCATTATGCTTGCTGAAATTAGTAAATAAATAGACCAAAATGTATGAGAACGAATAAGACTGACTGTGGTCATTACAAGAACAGGGCAGAATGGTCGTTTTCACAGGCAATTGGGAACTGCCTATTTTTCCTTTAGCAAATTAATGTGTTAATGTTGCCAATATGTTACACCAAAAAAAATTAACATGTCTAACCAGTGCTTCTCAAAACTTTTAACATGCACCACCCCCAACACCGTACCCTTCAAACTACCAATAACAACGTCACTGTTCTGTCACAATCAGGTCACAACACAGTGCGTAAATGTCTGCGAGCATCGCTGAGTCAGTAACAACCAGTTAGGCTAAAGACTGCATCTTTAGACAGTTGGACGGTGTTCTAACTTTCTCACAGGAGACACCTACTAAAGACAGTCAAAGACATTAATTTCAATCTTACCAAAGTAGGACAGTAGTTGACGTTAGTTATGGAAAGGCTAATCCACAAAAACGGAGAAACGTCCATAATTCTATTATTCATAATCATGTCAAGGTTTTAGGTTTTTCTGCAGTTCCATCTCTAAAAAGTGTGATGTCTTCCCGTCACTGACTTCAGTTTGAAAACTTTGTATTTATTCACAGATTTCCGTGAGATCATCCTAAAATTTGTAACGAAAAATGGGCTCAAAAGAGCCCTCTGCCTAACGGCATGTAGCCTATAGCATAACGTGATATTTTCAATAGTGTATGCAAAAAGGTCGGAATTGGTGGAGAGTGGGGTTGCCTAAATGGTTTAGGTCACATTTTAAATGTGTCGTTTTTTTGTTTATCCATATGGATGGATGGAGGGGGCAAGCTGGCAAAGTTTGTCATGTGCAGTTTCTGACAGGCTACTTCACAACAAAACAATTGCAGGTTGGTCTTAGAGGGCAAACAGAATAATTTCACTCGATTCATGGGTTACCCGACTGGTTGGGAAGGGAAAGAGCTACCGTGTTGTCCGCCGTGGCTCCCAGTCGCTATAGTTAGCCTACTATGCCTACTCCAAGTAGTCCTATGTCATGCCGCTGCTACACGCCTCACAACAAATGAACTGCAAGCGTGTTCACGTGACACGGTGACAGTGAAAAAGCGACAGGGTTCGGGTGTCTTTGAAGAAGGGGCACAAATCAAGCCATTATTTTCACACCTTTTTAAATCGCGCAGCTTTAAAAAAAAAAAAAATCACGTCTTTCAAAAGGGCACTTTTTTGGACTGAGGGCAAAAGGGCAAGTGCTTCAGCACCACCTCGTCTCTATCTGTGCACGCCAGTGCTAATACCTACAGGTTTAGTATATCTACTCGCGTTGTTCATATTTTTTTTTATATAAGACTGTCGAATAGTAGTTAAAACAATAAAGACCTATTGTGCCAGTATCACCATGACTCTTTCTTGTTTGTTCAGAATAACGGCTGAGAACATGCCATTTTAGGGCTACCAAAAATGATTGTGGTCTATAACTTGTGACTGAAACAATATTTCTGCTTCAAACTTGTTGGGTATCATCCAGAAGGGCTACATGTTCCATATTATCCCAAACAGTCCATTAGAACTGCTGAATAACTTGAACATGAACAATAAAACTGATAATATGCCATTTTCAAGCTGCCAAAAAGTGATTGTGCACTATAACTTGGCAGAATCATCTCGTATTCACAGAAAATATTACGCGTTTCGTATTGAGCTGAAAAGGAACGCGATTTGTCCCATACTTCAGCTACAATGAAAAAGACACAAAGCTTGATTTATTCTGTCGTTATGCTGCACAGCTGCATCTTCTTCTCTCATTCTCTCCCCCCCTCTCCTGTTGTTATTTCAATCATGAAACTGATCAATGATCAGCTGATCAGCTTTTCTGTTCCAAGTCCCCTCTCTCTTATTATTTTTATCGTCCACTTTGCATCAGAAAGAAGAAAGCAGCAGAGGTCGCGTTAACAACAGCAGCACGTTTAAGCTTGATCAGCTGTTGTTAGAATTTATTTAATATTACTGTCTACTATCAGCTGATGTTTGCTGGAGCCACAGCTGTAAAAGCTGCTGGTCATGATGTCGGTTTGTATATCTGGTGAGAGGGAAACATGAAGATGAAACCAGGAGATGTCCTTACTGAATCATCAGCTGAACAGGTGATGGAGAAACAGGTTTACCTTTTAGGTGACACGAATAAGTTGAAGGGAAGTTATGAACTGTTTCTGAGAAATAACAACAGCATCCTTTTTTACATAGCTGACAGCGGGTCTAGCAAAGTTTTGCCAGGGGGCCAGGTAGGGCATTAACAGGGAAAAGGGGGCACAAAAAATACTTTTCTTTCTTATTCTCATTTAAAATATCTAGCTTTTAACAAATAATTATCTGAATCTTACAACAAACGTTTTCATCTGATGTAAAATGTATAGAAATCCATTATTGTACATAGTAATTTTTTCAGGGTCCCATCATAATTTCTTCAGAAATAAGTACTGTATATGATGCCAGTATTTTCCCACATTTTCTAGATTCTGTACCAGTACTGTGTGTAAAATTTCTCACCTGTCTTTCTGTCACCTTTCACTTTTTAAAGGTTGCCATGTTTAAAAAAATATTTTGCCCTGCCATGCTGTTTATTGATGTGGTAAATGAATAGTTTATGAAAATATATCTAAATCTGTCATCAGTAATCAGTAATGATCATGTCTCACCTCTAGTCTTCTCTGTCTTAATTTCAGGTTTCCACCATGTGTTGTAGATAGTTCAGGAGGTTAACTGACCAAGCAGTTTTTGGGTTTCTGTATGTTTAGAATACCAGCATAGGGAGGATGGTGTTTATGTATCAATATAACAAACTTTAAGTTTATTAGATTTATACATATATACCAACATGACAGTTTATATCACTGTGACAACAGCGTTTGTTTTCATTCAAAGGCTTTATGGTTTTTCCTATAATACCATGGTGGGCCGGTCTCTAGTCAAAATGCCCGGGCTGATTTTTTGTCCAAGTCCAGCCCTGTATGCACATTCCAGCTTTCTCACTCCTAGAGAGATTGGCTGCGGTCTTGCTTTCCACATGTCAATATTTTTTTCTCACGGTAGAAAAACTGACTTCAAATTGTTTGAAAATGGTTTTGTAACCATTCACAGACTGACAAGTGTGTGTGTGTATCCATGATCGTTCATGTTAATGAGAGTGTGGGGAGTGAGTTGGAGGGTGGGGTGGGCTGCTTTTAACCTTGTAAAGCACTTTGTGCTACAGTTTTGTATGAAAACTGCTTTATAAATAAAGATTGATTGATTGATTAATCAAAGAGCAGGTTTGACACCTGTGGCTGTGACGTTGGGGGTCAGTCAAGCAACAGGAAGCACTATGCACATGTTCCCATGTCTTACGCTGGGATCTCGCAAGTTTGTTCTTTCTTCATGTCAACATGTCAAAAAGTACATCCATTATAAGAAGAGTCAGATAAACCATGGCCCTCATTTACTTCCATGTGTGTGGAAATGTTTTTACCAGCAAAGAAACAAAAACATGCAAAAACACAAACACAGTGCCTAATCGCTCTGGCTGTCCACAAAACAGGAGCAAACTCACATAAGTAAAATGGCAAAGAACTATGCTAATCTTCCACTAACATATGCAAGTCTGACCACAGTGTGACAGATTCCACAGGTTTCATGTTTCACTTTCCAAGATGACGTCAAGTTCACACTGACCAGCAATAATCCTGCAACCACAAAACACAGAGCCCAGTGTTGCTGCTGGAGCTAGATATGCATGTACACAAATGAGCAGCTGTTCAGGTGTGGCAAACAAGGAATACAGAGAGAGCAGCTCTCTTTCATGAAGAGGCCAAAAGGTGACTGGACGTAACAATAACATAACAACAGGATTAACCGTTTCTGGTAGATTTTTCATATGCTGTGTTAGGTTGAACCAGATGGATAGATAGTACTTACATTAATAATGATCCATGTCACATCATACATTTGTATTCCCTCATTTAAGCCTTTATTAATTTTTCTTATTTTGTTACATTTTAAAAATGTTGTTCGCATTGTATATCCACAGTGTGTTTAGGCGGGTGTGTTTCTGTAGTTAAATAAGGGATGAAGTAAACAGTTCCATAAAGTGACTCCCATGCACATTCCAGCTTTCTATCAGATTTTGCAGACTGACAGCAAGTCCTCACTGACTGGTTAAGTCCAAGGCAGATACAATGAGCAGTCTTTACCACAGAATGATTATGTATGCAGTAAATTCTCAAGATTTACTTTGTATAATTGAAATTATACAATATAGCAAAAGAGGAAAAATTAAATTTGCAACTTAATTATTGTGATAGTACTCTAGGTATGTCTCAAAAGTATTCAAACCACATTAGACAAGCTGCAAAGAGATGAGGTACCTGAGCTGTTTTATTAAGGATCACTTTTCAGTTCAAGCAAGAGAAACTGAATCCTCATCTGGACTTTCCTGCGAGTTGATTTCCAGACGTTTGTCTGTATTTCAGGAAGCATGTTCATGTGATGTTTAGCACTGTCACCTCACAGCAATAAATAAGAAATTTGCATGTTGTTTCCGGGTACTCCAGCTTCCTCACACAGAATATTTGGTCAGCTGGTGACTGGTGTGAACTGATAAGTCCCACTTAAGCTCTGTGCACTTTAACACATAATCCTTTTACTACTGTAAATATATGTTAAGTGAGTGTGAGAAACAGACACATTTAAAGAATTTAAATGTATCTACACTGTAACTTGTTGATTTTTACATTTTGTTTACATACATCAGGAAGTATTACCCTGACTTGTGAAGGTAAAGACAACTGCGAGGGGAGCTCCACCTCCAAACCATTGCAAGTCTTTGTCAACAACCAGTTTATCAATGTTGCACAACAGTAAATATGTCTTAGTTGTACTCCGTTATTAAACATCGCAGCGGTATTTTTTAAAGAATTGCTTGTGATGCCTGCTTTTTCATCACTAGCTGTACATTTTTTCTTACACGGAAAAATCTGTTTGCCGTCCTCAACTCCACAGAATAATTAAAAAGCACTCATTAAATTTAAATGTGTTCAAAACACTGTTAGTGTACTGCTGATGAGTTGGGATGCTTGGGTGTTCCTGAACGTCCTATCAGGATGAACATCCAAATAACTTTTTCATACATGCATTTTTTCAAACTGATAATCACAGTTTGCAGTTGTTTAGTTTATCCAAATCTAAAATTCTCCTTCCTAAATCTTCACTGACTTTCTTTAATTTTTCCCATTGTTAAAAGTATCTCACAAGCATCCTGAACTGAAGGAAGTGGAACGGCTGAAATTGGCTTTGGTTTGTGAAACAAGTCAAAAGTAACCAAGTATGCACATTATCACCATCTAGTGTAGACCTTCCCAAAGTGTGGGGCCCGCCCCCTAGGGGGGGCACAGAGCCATTGCAGGAGGGGTGCGGTATGAAAGGGGGGCGGGGACAACCAAAAACGCTTGGACACTGCTAGCATGGGGCGCCCACACAAACGCAAAGCAGGAGATGAAGCATCGCTGAATATGAACCAACTTCATTCTAAGCCAAAGACTAGAAACTATGGTAAAGATTATCTTCCCTTTGACTTCACCTGCACAAGTGCAGAGGTAGGTCTCCCCTGCAGAATTGGTTTTCTCTTCGTCAGGAGCAGCACTAGGCTGTTCAAATCATGGACAAACAGTGTCCCATAGTTGTTTATGTTTTTAAACCCATTTTGCACAGAGAGGCATTTGTTGAAAAATGTATTGATAGCAATGTTGAATATTATTACACAGGAAAAAAAAAAACAACTACATGTAAAATAATCATACCGTGACGCCTCTGCCTTTGTAAATAGAGGGACAGTAACTGCGTGTATACGTAAGCGTGTAAAACCTGCAGATAGAGACAAAATACTGTTAATCTCACTATCTGCCATTCTGTCATTCATCTCATGTAAACAATACCGTGCGCACAGCGTGACGTGCAAAAAGGCACATACCTTTGACGTTGCGTGACCAACTCTGTATTCCTCGTCCACACGTAAACACAAAAAAGGAGTTTTAAAAATCTCCATTTTCGGTGATTCAAAGCGTCGTTTACGTGTGGACAAAACAGCTGCGTTTTCAAAAATACCCGTGTAGGTGCGGACGTAGCGTAAAAGAGTTAGTAGTTTATTTTATTACTACCTGTAATTTATTGCAGATTACTTGTATTTGCTTAATTGTTTACTAAATGTTTGAGGTGTGAAATAAACTGCAATGGAGCAAAATATGGGGGTGTGTGATTGGAGGATGTGTTTGTGCGCGCGGTGGGTGGGATCTAATGGGAGAGAAAAAGAATGGACACACGCACACACAGTAGATTTCTAATCTTTACAGTGTATTATGGGTTTCAGATCATTCTGAACATTAAAGTCAAATTGGGCTCAAATGTAAAATAACATTTTATAGTCAAAGAACAGTTCTGTTTTTATAACAATTATAAAATGTTAGATTTCACAAAGCAACACCGAGTCTAATGCAGTATGGTGTAAGTAGAAATGCTTCTGTTCACCAATCCACTTTCAGAAAACCCTCATAGGCCCAGAGCTTCTTTCTTCACACTGCAGCCCAACAGGACATTTCCAGCATCCACACACTCTCTCACACACGGTGCTGAAAACACAACACAGACATTAAAGCAATGAATGTATGGAGGGAAGAGAAAGTAGATTGTAGCTTGAAACAATTTTTAAAACATTTTATTCTTTAATTAGCGTGTTACTACCATTCTGAGCACGGAGCCATGAGGCAGCCTTCATAGCCAGAAGCTCCCACTCGTCCTTTGCATCCATCTTGAAAGCATGAAGCCAGATCAGAGCCAGAATGGTGGCCCACACTTCACTGTTGGCCTAATTCAACAAATCAAAGACAATAAAATAAAACAGAGGACACACAAAGAAAAGAACCCCCCCCCCCCCCAACAAAACCAACATCCTACATGATTTTACTTTCTACAACCAGTAGTATTAGTTATTTCTGGCTGCTTACTAGTCACAAGGGGTCACCAAGTTGTGTAGCTCTGCAAATTTGATTTGGCAGATTATTACACTGGATGCTGTTCCTGATGTAATCACAAAGGAATTTCTGTCTAGATGTGTGATTACCACCAGTGTTTTAGCTTCTGATATACAGATGTTTATTTTCAAGGCCTACATTTAGTTTGACTTCATTGTCATTTGTTTTTTGTTGTGTTTTTAATTACATCATGTGTTTCTGTTCAAATCATGGAACATGAGCATGAATAACTAACCCTTTTTTTTCTTTTTTTTTTGTGTCCCGTTTGGATCTTTAGCCATCAGAATTGTTGTCTTAAGGCCAAGAAAGATGCCAAGCGGATTTATTTTACCAAGTGGATCATCATGGCCTTGCAATATTGGTCCATTTGATTGACCTTTATTATAATTATGTATTTATTTTATTTTTGGTTGCTACAAACGGAACAGACATGACTGGGGGATAGGACAGGGAGAAAGAATGAAAGAAAGAGAGGGAGAGAAAGAAAACCAGAGGGGAGAAGAGACGGTGAGAAAAGGGGGAAGTAAGGAAAAAAAAAAAAAAAAAGCAACATAATAAATACAGCACCATCACAATAAACTAGCTAGCAGTAGATAACAGTAGACACTAAATAATAAACGATATTGTGCAGCACGCAAGATAGACAGCGCACAATGTGCTTTGAGGCAGCAGCCAAGAAAGGTGTAGTCCGCGTCTGTGAACACCCGTGTGTACACCTGTGTGGATCAGCATGCTTGTATTCCAAAGGTTTCTCCATGTAACGATCTGCTAGGGAGTGTGGGGAGCCACAGCCCCGTCCCCCAGGGCATGAAGCAGGTATGGAGGAGATCCAGGCCCCAGATATCCAGAGGCCCCAGAGTACGAGGACCCGAGGAGGACCACCAAAAAGGGGGGGGGGGGGGAGAACTGTGCCACCCTACAATAACTAACATTTAGTGTGTTATTATTTAAAATGAAAACAGTCCACCTTTTCAGGCTTTGACTTTTCCACCTCCTCGTTGGTCTTTCCCAGTGCAGTAGCCAGAGCTGGATCAAGCAGCCAGCAGCCAGACGCCCCCTGCAGGGAGACTAAGTGCAGCAAAGGGTCTCTGGGTGGCTGCTCGGGGGCAGCAGCTGGAAAACCAAAAATGAAATAAAAACTAGACCCGATTATGGTGTTAGATGAGAAGACAGAACTTTATAAACCAGTGCATAAACCACCTTCTTGTAAACTATGCAACAAATAAACATTTATGTATTTGAGATCAACATCACAAATAAAATGTTTTCAACAGTGTGAACTTATTAAATAAAAATAAAAGCTGGCAATAACACGCCATCAATTACCGAGGTTTTAATGAATACCATCTGAAAGTAAGCGAGTTGAAAGCTTGATAAATTATGATGTAAAGTATGCGGTTCACATGCTTAACAGAGAAAATATATGGCCAATGAATTAAATTGTTTTGATCTGATTTATTGGAATACAAGACTAATTATTCAATGGCAGAAAACTGGATCTCATTATCTAAGCAACTGAACTAAACATTGTACAGTCACTTCCATTCGATGTTAAATTCCCTTCATGTCTACCAAGAATATACATGCTTTTTTTTCTTATTTTATTCTAACCCTGCAATTATAACTGATGGGTTCACACACATTAAGAAAATAATAATTTCCAGAGGCACAAACAAACCCTGACATACATGATGTTCCGGACCACCATACCAACTCCTACATGTAACAGCTCACATAATTTCCTCTGTGTCTAACCGTTTGTGTATTCACAGAAATGCCTAAATTACAAGTACAAAACATGGATTCTTACATTTATTAAAATTGGTTTTTCTCTATGTACTCTTTTTATTGCTTGTTTGCTCCTCTAACTGATGCATATATGAAGAAAAATGTGTTCAAAAGGATTGATCCATAAGCCTAAACCACACACGTGTGTACAATGACTTGGGTGTGACTTTTGAAGACTCACACCAGCTTGAATTCACACACAAATACGAAGCAATCTGACCTCACCTAAAACTAATTTCAAAATGCGTACATCTGTACATCAATACGCATTTGCAACCCTTTTGAGACTACGTACTGTCTCTACATACATATGTTACTTATACACATACACACATGGAGGACCACACTATGTGATTACTACCATATGAATAGAAATGTGTTTTACTTACCCATGTCATGTACAACTCCTTGAAAGATAGACTCTACATCACAAGATTAGAATGATAAAACAAAAGAGGATGGCATGAGATGAAGACATTACATTTGATTTACTTAAGAAATATCAGGCAATATTTCTTGCTTCTGAGGTGATTAGTGACTTGAAAATTATTACTTACACACACACGTATATATATATATATATATATATATATATATACGTATATATGTGTATATATATACACACACGTATATATATATATATATATATATATATATATATATATATATATATATATTTATTTATTTTAGGGGTGCAACGATATTCGTATCGATATTGAACCGTTCCATACAGTGCTTTCGGTTCGGTACGCATATGTATCGAACAATACAACATTTGTAATTTATTTTATCAACTTTCCTTCTGACGATGCTGTCTGTGTTGAGCGCTCAGTGAATCTGCGTTCGACTACTCCGCCTAGGCTGCACTGTTGAGCACAGATCCACTGAGCGCTCAACACAAACAGCATCGTCAGAAGGAAGAGCGCAGGGCAAGCTAGCAAGACAGAAGTTAAGCTCTCCTTTCAACATGGACCTCCCCCACCCTCATTCAGATCTGGCGTTTGGAATTATTTTGGTTTTCATGTGACGTATGACCCTGAAGGTAAGCGAGTCATGGACTAAAGTAAAACAGTATGTTGGATGTGCCATGCAATGCTCAATTACATGGGTGGGAACTAGTGTGTTAGCGCAGTTAGCTCGTTAACGTGTTGGCCGTTTAGCCCCATGCACGGGGCGATCGGCGGTAGCTCGTTAACGGAGATTTGCCGTGTTGTGGCGTTAAGGTCATTTCAACGAGATTAACCTGAAAGCACTAGTGGGAACACAACGAATATGACTGCACATTTACGCCGACATCATCCTAGTGCAAAGACAAAAACAACAAGCATGCTACTAACTTTAGCCGAGTCATTTAGACAGCTGTTAGCACATGATTCTCCTTATGCTGCTGAGAATATAGCCCAGAAGAACGGATAGTATAGCTTTTATTTTGGAAAGAGACATTTCTCTGTAATAAACTCTCTTTTCCAAAGATGAGTGATTCCTCAATCAGATACAGGGCTTGCAATATCGCTAGCCCGACGTCCTGGGGCTAGCGATTTTTTCAGTCGGGCTACCAAAATCTATCTCTTCCCTGCCCGTCGGGCTATTGTAGGAAGGAAAAATATATGTCAATGCTTTTGCATTCTTTCAGAAATGTAGCTGGGTAATTATGTCATTGGCATCGGTGAGCCACTGTCAATATGTGACATATTGAAGTTGCGTTTGAATTTGCGCTTGTTTTTTTGCTTTCACTTTGCAATCGTGTGAACTGTGTATAGAGAGCGACAGCACTGATCTGTGAGTGATGATAATTTGTGCACCAATTCCTCTGACATAGTCTTATTAATCGTTAGCTTACTATGCAAACATGACAAGTGAAATCTCCCGCAGCAAGCTTAAACATGTGAGAGGTTGATCGCGCAGAGAATCGCTGAGCTTATGTGAGTGTGTGTGTAAAAGCAGCAGGATTTATATTTCAGTTCTGCTGAGCCAAATAAGACAGGTCAGGGTGAAGAAGTGACAGCCAAAGAAAAGCTTACCACAAAACGGAAAAGTTATGACAAATCAGACTATAAGGCAAAAAGAAAGTGCAGCTTTATGGTTTCATGGACAAAATAATTTCTGTGGCTGCGATATGATGAGCTAAATAACCAGGGGTGCACATAAGTGGTCCGCAGGTGCGCATTCGCTGTCAAAATAAAAAACACGCACAAGGGTTAGGGTTAAATTTAAAAACTGTACTTTTGAGTTAAAATATATGTTTATAATTTTAATAAATGACAAATTAAAGAGGCATGAACATTTTATTTTGTATCGAAAAAATATCGAACCGTGACACCAAAGTATCGAACCGAACCGTGAATTTTGTGTATCGTTGCACCCCTAATATATATATATATAATATATATACATACACATACACACACACACATATATATATATATATATATATATATATATATATATTATATAATATATATATATATATATATATATATATATATATAGTATATATATATATGTGTGTGTGTGTGTGGGTGTGTGTGTGTGTGTGTGGTGTGTATGTATATGTATGTATATATACATACATATACACACACACAAATTAGAAAAAATAAAATAAAATACATGACTCAACCTTCACTTTCTCTTTAAAGATACAGCCCATTATAACCAGCAGCAATAATGGTCTTATACATAAAGTACTGCATATTTCACATGTGAAATAAGTTTAAAAAACAAAACAAAACATGATGGGTTTTTTCCACATGTACATCTACACACATCTACACATTTACATAGATGTTTAAATGTGTCATTTAGGTTCTATTTACCCTTGGCAGTTCTCTCACACTTTGCCATGGAGTTAAACACTATAATGTAAAAAAGAAAGAAAGAATTTAACACACGCACAAAAAAAACGTCAGCAAATTCTTATGAAACGTACTAAGGAACACTAAATTACTGACCTGTTGATATACAAATACAAAACAAATAGTATAAAAGTATTTAAGTGTATATCATTGTAACCTTTCTAATTAGAATCTTGATTTCTTGGAACAAATATTTTAAAGTCAATCTCCCTTTTTGCTTTTAGATAATCTGAACATGACTCAGATATTCTGTCCTTTTATTCACATTCATCGGTCTTTATCTTTAAGGAAAGCAAATTACCATGAGAAAATCAGGTTAATATTTCATGTTAACATGTGATGTCTCCACATCATACTAAGTTTTCGTCTTTGGAGAGTCTCACAGCAAGTTAAAACATTACTACAATATTTAAACTGTATTTAAATCTAAATGCTGATAAACATCACCTACATTTAAACATTCAAATTTTGGACACATTGACTTATTAAATGATCTCTTTCATTGTTTTTACTCTTTTGTGCAGTGAAGAAGAAATCACTGCATTGTTGAAGGAGCCAAACATACACATACGGCCTTCTCTGAATCTCACAAAGGGATGGTATCTGTCACAGTTTTAATAGGGCCACATTTTAATAAGTTAGATTTCTAATTATTTACTAATTCAGAAAAATACATTTCACATGGAAGGAATCGCAGCTAGATTATGATGCTTGTATGAAAATGTTGTGAAAGTTAGACATTTCATTTGCTGTTTAGATCAGCAAGTTAAGTTTAGTTAAGCTTCTGAGGTCATTATTGTGACTTGCAGCTTGTCATAAATTGTACTATAAGTACAGTGGCTTGCAAAAGTATTCGCCCCCCTTGAACTTTTGTCAAGGGGGACGAAAATTTTGTCACATTACAGCCACAAACATGAATCAATTTTATTGGAATTCCACGTGAAAGACCAACACAAAGTGGTGTACACGTGAGAAGTGGAATGAAAATCATACATGATTCCAAACATTTTTTACAAAAAAATAACTGAAAAGTGGGGTGTGCGTAATTATTCAGCCTCCTGAGTCAATACTTTGTAGAACCACCTTTTGCTGCAATTACAGCTGCCAGTCTTTTAGGCTATGTCTCTACCAGCTTTGCACATCGAGAGACTGAAATCCTTGCCCATTCTTCTTTGCAAAACAGCTCCAGCTCAGTCAGATTAGATGGACAGCGTTTGTGAACAGCAGTTTTCAGATCTTGCCACAGATTCTCGATTGGATTTAGACATCAGACAGGTCAGGGATAAAGTTATTGAGAAATTTAAAGCAGGCTTAGGCTACAAAAAGATTTCTCAAGCCTTGAACATCCCAGGGAGCACTGTTCAAGCGATCATTCAGAAATGGAAGGAGTATGGCACAACTGTAGACCTACCAAGACGAGGCCTTCCACCTAAACTCACAGGCCGAACAAGGAGAGCGCTGATCAGAAATGCAGCCAAGAGGCCCATGGTGACTCTGGACGAGCTGCAGAGATCTACAGCTCAGGTGGGGGAATCTGTCCATAGGACAACTATTAGTTGTGCACTGCACAAAGTTGGCCTTTATGGAAGAGTGGCAAGAAGAAAGCCATTGTTAACAGAAAACCACAAGAAGTCCCGTTTGCAGTTTGCCACAAGCCATGTGGGGGACACAGCAAACATGTGGAAGAAAGTGTCTGGTCAGAGGAGACCAAAATGGAACTTTTTGGCCAAAATTCAAAACGCTATGTGTGGCGGTAAACTAACACTGCACATCACTCTGAACACACCATCCCCACTGTCAAATATGGTGGTGGCAGCATCATGCTCTGGGGGGGCTTCTCTTCAGCAGGGACAGGGAAGCTGGTCAGAGTTGATGGGAAGATGGATGGAGCCAAATACAGGGCAGTATTGGAAGAAAACCTCTTGGAGTCTGCAAAAGACTTGAGACTGGGGCGGAGGTTCACCTTCCAGCAGGACAACGACCCTAAACATAAAGCCAGAGCAACAATGGAATGGTTTAAAACAAAACACATCCATGTCTTAGAATGGCCCAGTCAAAGTCCAGATCTAAATCCAATCGAGAATCTGTGGCAAGATCTGAAAACTGCTGTTCACAAACGCTGTCCATCAAATCTGACTGAGCTGGAGCTGTTTTGCAAAGAAGAATGGGCAAAGATTTCAGTCTCTAGATGTGCAAAGCTGGTAGAGACATACAGCTGCCAGTCTTTTAGGGTAATTGCAGCAAAAGGTGGTTCTACAGAGTATTGACTCGGGGGAGCTGAATAATTACGCACACCCCACTTTTCAGTTATTTATTTGTTAAAAAAAAAAAGTTTGGAATCATGTATGATTTTCGTTCCACTTCTCACGTGTACACCACTTTGTGTTGGTCTTTCACGTGGAATTCCAATAAAATTGATTCATGTTTGTGGCTGTAATGTGACAAAATGTGGAAAAGTTCAAGGGGGCCGAATACTTTTGCAAGCCACTGTAAAAGCTTGCACATCTTTAATTGCTGACTAAGGAATCAGCCAATTACAACAACTGTCAAAACAAATACTGCAGCAACTGTGTAGTTAATGTTTGACATTTAACATTTCAAATAAGTGCAAAAACAAATATGTTGGTTTCTTTGTTTTTATTCTCAGAAATGTGTATGTGTAGATGTGTGTTGTCACTCAGCTTTTACTTACTAAAAGCGGATGGAGCAGGAAATGGAGCAGCATCCATGCACACTATATTTACAAAAAAAAAAAAAAAAATTCAGGGTGAATGATTACAACAGTCTGAACAACACCGCTTTAAAAATGTATAAATCGATCTTAAACAGACTGAGGTTATCAGATAAAAGCCTTCACTTTGGGACACAGCCCATTACAAAGGTTATCCAAGCAAATATTGCAGCTGTTTGCATACAGTATTGCACATCTAACATTTCAAAAAGGTTAACGAGTTAGTCCTCTTTTTAAAAAAACAAACAAAAAAAACAAAAAACGCACAAATATGTGGTGTATTGTCATTCACTTTTTACTTACTCATGGGCATTGCAGCACACATTCGCCTGGCCGACTTCCCTATTATGTAAACAAACGAATAGGTCCAGACATTTAATTTCATACTTTTTAACATTCACAGGCTGATATACCAATGCAACACAAATAATACAAACAGTGTTCAAAATATATACAACGTCTATCTGTTCAGTCTGGTTATTCCGTTTTCATGTCGTAACGTTCCTGACATGTAAAGTTTCCTCACCTGCATCATGTTGTCTGATTGATCCCTGCTGTATTTACCTCTTGCTCAACACCTTGGTTTATACAACTTGTTAATTCCAATTTGTTCTCTAGTGTTTAGATTTTTTTTTTTCCAGTTAATTTTTTTCTCTCATTTTGTGGTCATTCTGCATCAAGCACTGTGTGCCACAAAAATCACTCAGCCTCACTTCACCAGGTTATAATAATTTAAAAAACAAAAACCCTAGAGGATTAGCCAACAATAATAAATAAACTAGTAAAATAATTAAATTCTGATATTACTGCAGTGCCTCACAGGTAGTATTATAAGTCGTATTTAAAGTGTAAAAGATGTTCACCATTATTTTGAAGTGTAAACTCCCATGAAGACAAGATGAAACACAATAGGTCAACAACTGCATAAAAAGTTGAGTACTGACTTATTTACATTGTTTGGTTATACAGAAAAATAATACAAATACTACAACTATACTCGCATTATTTAAAGTATATAAGATCTTCATGTGTTTAATCTGTTTTTTCTGTTTTCATGGGAGATAGAATGAACTGCTACTGGATTATAATATTACTGCAGTGCCTCACAGGTAGTATTGTAAGTATTAAAGATGTTCACTAATATTCCAAATATAACAAAACATTTCGAATAAGTTAAAACAGAAATATTTTGGCTTGTTTCTATTTATTGTTAGAAATGTATAGATGTGCAGATGTGTGTTACTCTGATATTCAACTTCTACTTACTACATGCCATGGCGAAGACACCTAGGATGTAAAAAAAAAAAAAAAAAAAAAAAAAAAAAGTCAAATATTTCATAAGAATTGGTTAAAAAGAACTTTATGTTATTTTAGGGAAGTAGAAATATAACACAAACACTACAAACAGTATTTGTGATGTGATGCGATGCAATACAATACTGTGGCATTTCAGAACTTATTACTCTCACTTCCCAAATGTGTCTGCAAGTAAAGCTTAGCCTTACTGGTCGCTGCAGCATTTATAGCACTTGTTTATTATCCTTTAAGAGCCAGATTGAATGCTTTTAATTACCCATGGCTGCTTGAGCACACATTGGCATTGATTTACATACTACAGGGAGTGCAGAATTATTAGGCAAATGAGTATTTTGTCCACATCATCCTCTTCATGCATGTTGTCTTACTCCAAGCTGTATAGGCTCGAAAGCCTACTACCAATTAAGCATATTAGGTGATGTGCATCTCTGTAATGAGAAGGGGTGTGGTCTAATGACATCAACACCCTATATCAGGTGTGCATAATTATTAGGCAACGTCCTTTCCTTTGGCAAAATGGGTCAAAAGAAGGACTTGACAGGCTCAGAAAAGTCAAAAATAGTGAGATATCTTGCAGAGGGATGCAGCAGTCTCAAAATTGCAAAGCTTCTGAAGCGTGATCATCGAACAATCTAGCGTTTCATTCAAAATAGTCAACAGGGTCGCAAGAAGCGTGTGGAAAAACCAAGGCGCAAAATAACTGCCCATGAACTGAGAAAAGTCAAGCGTGCAGCTGCCAAGATGCCACTTGCCACCAGTTTGGCCATATTTCAGAGCTGCAACATCACTGGAGTGCCCAAAAGCACAAGGTGTGCAATACTCAGAGACATGGCCAAGGTAAGAAAGGCTGAAAGACGACCACCACTGAACAAGACACACAAGCTGAAACGTCAAGACTGGGCCAAGAAATATCTCAAGACTGGTTTTTCTAAGGTTTTATGGACTGATGAAATGAGAGTGAGTCTTGATGGGCCAGATGGATGGGCCCGTGGCTGGATTGGTAAAGGGCAGAGAGCTCCAGTCCCACTAAGACGCCAGCAAGGTGGAGGTGGAGTACTGGTTTGGGCTGGTATCATCAAAGATGAGCTTGTGGGGCCTTTTCGGGTTGAGGATGGAGTCAAGCTCAGCTCCCAGTCCTACTGCCAGTTTCTGGAAGACACCTTCTTCAAGCAGTGGTACAGGAAGAAGTCTGCATCCTTCAAGAAAAACATGATTTTCATGCAGGACAATGCTCCATCACACGCGTCCAAGTACTCCACAGCGTGGCTGGCAAGAAAGGGTATAAAAGAAGAAAAACTAATGACATGACCACCTTGTTCACCTGATCTGAACCCCATTGAGAACCTGTGGTCCATCATCAAATGTGAGATTTACAAGGAGGGAAAACAGTACACCTCTCTGAACAGTGTCTGGGAGGCTGTGGTTGCTGCTGCACGCAATGTTGATGGTGAACAGATCAAAACACTGACAGAATCCATGAATGGCAGGCTTTTGAGTGTCCTTGCAAAGAAAGGTGGTTTGATTTGTTTGATTTGTTTTGTTTTTGAATGTCAGAAATGTATATTTGTGAATGTGGAGATGTTATATTGGTGTCACTGGTAAAAATAAATAATTGAAATGGGTATATATTTGTTTTTTGTTAAGTTGCCTAATAATTATGCACAGTAATAGTCACCTGCACACACAGATATCCCCCTAAAATAGCTAAAACTAAAAACAAACTAAAAACTACTTCCAAAAACATTCAGCTTTGATATTAATGAGTTTTTTGGGTTCATTGAGAACATGGTTGTTGTTCAATAATAAAATTATTCCTCAAAAATACAACTTGCCTAATAATTCTGCACTCCCTGTAAACAAAATTTTAAAAACTGCTGCAAGATGCGCTGGGAAACAAAGTGCTGAACAGGAAGCTCGGGGGTCAAGTTGCTGATTAGGAGGCATCATGTGTGATCGAACGTTGTGTGGATCTGTGATGATGACTCCCCAGATGTTCTTGGAAATCTTCTGGGCCACAGCGGTGGCAGTCACTACTGTGATGACAGGGCCAGACAGCGGCTCTGAGCCTCCCGGGGTATACGCCAGGCTTTGGTGGACGTGGGCCGCATGCAGACTCTGCTCCACCAAACCCTTGTTTCCCCTTGCACATTGTTGGAGGCGGAGCGGGTGGAGGTTAGATGTGTGCATGGGGACATCCACAAATATCCCATAGTGCCGCTGCGTATTTAAGTTAAGGGAAACACACATAGAATAAAGGCTGCAGTTAGTTGGCACCTGTCGCATCCCTGACTTTGGGGATGAATTGGCTGAGATTTAATAAACTTTTGGGCCAGTATGTTGGGATGTGATCACGACCAGTTGTAGGTTGTAGTGTCTGCGTGGTGCTACGTGGTGACGCGGGGTTGTCCAACGCTGACTCCTGGGGAGAAGAAGTGGTGGGTCCTTTTCATGAGGCCCCGCCTGAGTGGATCATTCGCCCCACAGAATATTTTCCACTGGAGCAGTCTCGTGACGACACCCTACGCTCAGCCTTTGACCAAGATAGTAATTGATGGTCACTTGGTGTGCCCTAAAGCCATGTGGCCCTACCCGTACTTTGTATCATTGAACGAGTAAGCCGTGACACTCGCACAGAGGAGGAACACACCCAGTTGTTGGTGCTTAAAAGCCACCGAGATGCTGAAAATAGGGTTAATAGAAAAGTCGCACGGCACATAATGTACGAAAATGTCACGGTTTGAGGCCTACCCCATGGCCCAGGATAGACGAGCTTCTGGACGAGTTAGGCACTGCCAAAATTTTGCACAATGCTAGATTTAACCAAGGGCTACTGGCACATTCCCTTGTCTGCAAAAAAAAAAAAAAAAAAAAGCCTTCTCCACTGTGTATGGTTTGTAACAATTCTTCACACTTTTGTTCGGCTTGCCCAAAGCCCCATGGACTGGGTGGGGCGGCCTCACCTAGATGATGTTATCATCCACAGTAACACCTGGGTGCACATGTGCAGCAGGTGGTTGCGGTCCTGAAGACTCTGCAGCAGGCAGGGCTCAGGGCAAACCCTAAGAAATGTGCATTTAGATGGAGGGAAGTACAGCATCTGGGTTAGCACTTGGGGTGTGGGCAGGTGCGTACAGATGGAGAAGACAACTGCCACTGTATCCTCCCCGCGCCCCAAGACCTAAAAGGAGGTGAGGCAGTTCCTGGGCCTGGTGGGGTACCATAACCAGTTCATGCCTAGTTTCAGTCCTTTGACAGATCTCACCTGAAAGGGTGCCGCAGATCTGATCCAGTGGGTGGAGCAATGCCAAGCAGTGTTTGTGCAGGTGAAAAAGGCTCTCTGTGGGGAGCTACTCCTCCACAAACTTTTCCCTCCCTTTCATCCTGCACACGGATGCCTCGAACAGAAGGCTGGGGGACGCTTTGTCCCAGCAGGTAAGAGGGGTTAACCGCCTTGTTCTTTACATCAGCCAGAAGCAAAATACAGCATGGTGGAGAACGATTGTCTGGTGATCCGGTGGGCGGTCAATTCCCTTCGTTATTACCTCCTGGGACACTCGTTCGCACTCGGCTCAGACCACGCCCCGCTACAGTGCACCTGGGTCACTAGGTGGTACCTGACTTTACAGCCCTTTAGGTTCAAGGTGGTCCATAGGCCACAGATGGTAATGGACAATTTCCTCTCCCGTTTACACAGGGGGAGCCAGATGCGGCCTGGGCCTCAGTCAGACATTGGGATTGTGTGGCAGGGGTGTGGTCTATGGCTCCGCTGCAGTGGAAGGGTGGTGCAGCAGACTCCAGGGCCAGTCCCAGGGAGGCTGAGGTCCAGGTGGAGGGAATTAGGCTCACGAACACTCTCACGTTTTTAGTTATGCTGGGGACCAGCAGAGAGAGGGCCAGCTGCAAGCTTTTGGGAAACATAAGGTGCCGAACAGGAGGATTGGTGGTCAAGTTGCAGAAGAGGAAATAGTGTGTGTGTGTGTGTGTGTGTGTGTGTGTGTGTGTGTGTGTGTGTGTGTGTGTGTGTGTGTGTGTGTGTGTGTGTGTGTGTGTGTGTAAAATCTGTACAACAAAGACAATTTAACTGTGTTCGAACGCTGTGTGGGTCCGTGGTGTTAACATCCATCTTGGTATCTTGATTCCTTGCATCATTTTTTTGCTACTGAATCTTACTTTTTGCCATAACCAACTTTTCTTTATATTTGTACTGTCTGTGACTCTTATAGTCTGCTTTTCAAGATATCATTGTACCCCTTACAATGAATACCCCTTAATTCAAGTCTATCTTCATCTTCAGTCTGTGCCTGACAGAGTTTTATTTTTTCTTTTGAAATAAACTCACGGGGTGTTGGAATATTTCTGCGCACAAGAGGTCCTTGAATCATTTCGCTGTTGTCTTTGTTGACAGCAATGAAGGCAGTGAAAGAACTGCTCACTCCTGATTGGACACTGAGTTGCACCACCTTCTCCTTCACTCCTCCATCTTGCTGTCCTCTGTTCTCTCTCTCATCCATCTCCAGGGAGCGAATCAGAGTCCGAGCACCCAACCTGTGGACTGTTAGCCTGCAGACAAGAAGGCACAAAACCACAATAATTTCCTTTCCATCCATTTCCTTTTCATCACTTTAAAACAACAAAAAGATTTACACACAAGCAGGCTAACAATTTTGATCCACTGCTTTCCCAAAATGAGAACGTTCTTTATTTAAATCAAATACATGTAACCTAGAACAAAAAGTGTTAAACTGAGTGTTAAACTAATTCAGAATAAGATTAATCAGAAAACCACACAACATTGTTATCTTGTTCGGCATCACCACAATTGACATAGTTCCTTAATGTTCCTTCTTTATCTCATCCTCTACTAGTAGCTGATTTTACTTAGACTTATCTATGTTTTTGGTAATTAATACATCTCTTTTTGTAATTTATCTCCTTTATAAAAGGACCTCTCCTGCCAAAAATAATGTGCAAGTGCATTTGCTAATAGACAGCTCGGTACTGGATAAAATAGTATATCACCACAAAAGAAAATTTAAACCACGCCCAGTCAGGATAGTCAAACAAATCTCTCAGTCTTCACTTCAGAACAACTTTGTACTCACGTTTACCTTTCAAACAAACAGTACTGTGATGTGACAAAACCAGCCAAAGCTAACAAAAGTATAATTTCTCCTAAAATTGCAGTTTCATGCTCCCAACTTTGCAGGAACAATTTGGGGAAAACCCCTCGCTGTTCTAGAATGACTGTGCAACAGTGCACAAAGTGAGGTCCATAAAGACATGATGAGCGAGACTGGTGAGAACTGACCTGCACAGAGTCCTGAACTCAACGTGATCGATGTGTGACCTAACAAATGTCCTTTTGGAAGAATGAACAAAATTTACCAAATCTGTATACCCATATCTGTGTATTCAAAGGAGCTTGCAAAGAAAAGCGTCTGGACTTCTTTAAGTTGCTTGAAGCCGTTTCACCTCTCATCCGAGAAGCTTCTTCAGTTCTAAGGTCAAATGGTGGAGAGTCCCAGATTTAAACCTAGTGGGAGTATCCCCCCACAGAGGGACAAAGGACCCCCTGATGATTCTCTAATCGCCTGAGCCAAGGTGTGAAACTGGGTGTGGGTCACAATCAGCCAGAGTTTCGGGTGAGCTCATTGTGAAACCTGGCCCCACCTTATTATGCAAATTCCTGAGGTCAGATGGCCCAGGATGTGAGTGGGCGTTAAGGCGTCTGGGGAGGGAACTCAAAACTGGATTATAGATGGCAGAGAGTTGGTGTCGTAAACCACCGCCTCTGTTCAAAGATGGTCGCTCACAGTGGACATAGATGGCTTCTTTCACTCCTCTTTCAAACCATCTGTCCTCTCTGTCCAAAATGTGAACATTGGCATCCTCGAAAGAGTGACCTTTGTCCTTAAGATGCAGATGGACTGCTGAGTCTTGTCCTGTGGAGGTGGCTCTTCTGTGTTGTGCCATGCGCAACATAGACAAATCTCTATGAGACAAAACTCCAAAACACAGACTTAACAATGTGGTGTATGCTGTACAGTGCAGCGAGGAATGCCCAGACCTCTACATTGGAGAGACCAAACAGCCACTTCACAAGCGCAGAAGTGGCTGTTTGAGAAAAAGAAAAAAAAGAGGGTTGACAGAGCATTTTTCAAAGAAACATATCTTAAGTAATATTTCAATTTTGAAGTGAAATTTTCACAGCACTCATTATATGTGCCCACACCATAACATTTTTATGAAAATCGTAGACGGATAGGCAGAAGTCCCGTGTTGATTTTATGGAGTTACCCATGTATTCACTGAGCTGGTTGGTTTTACTGGCTGTGCGAAATTTGAAGTTACTTTGGAAACGTTTTTTTGTTTTGTTTTTTCGTACTTTGAGAAGTACAAAAAGAATAAATCAGTTTAAGAGATCCCTGAGCTGTGCTTCAGTTGAAACAAAAACTGGACCCATTTCCTAGACTTCAGTGTTGTGGTATTTGTTTTGGATATAGACATAATTAAAATAGTTTTAAACAGGAGTTACAGTAAAGAAAGGCTGCAGCTTAGCAAAAAACCCCAGGGTCACTTTGATAGGCAGTATAAATTATTATAATTTGCAATTGGGCAGTTAATTTAATTCAATTTGGATATAAGCTTAAAAATATTAGAGAAAAAAAAAAAAGACCAGATGCTCCCCATGAGCAAGCACTTGGCAATAGGAGGAAGGAAAAGTTCTCTTTAAACAAGAATAAACCTTTGGCAGAACCAGGGTCATGGAGAGACAATCGTCTGTTGAGACTGTTTGGGGGTGAGAAGCAGGCAGACAGAGTCAGTGAGTGTGTGTGTGCACTTGAGAAAGTGTGAGAGAGAGTGAGAGTTGGTACTTTTAGTACTCTCGCTGCAGTGTTTTCGATTAACTGAAGTTTTTTTTGTGGAGCTTTTGCAGTGATGAATAATAATGAATTACAATAGTCCAACCTAAAGCAATAAATGCTCTAATTTTTTCATTAACAAATTTCTCAGCATCACTTTGAGACAGGATGTTTCTCGTTTTAGACATCTTGCACAAATAAATGAAAATAGTGCTAAATATTTGGTTAACATGTCAATTAAAAGATATATCAGATCAAAACTGGCTCCAGGATTCTTCACAGCCTTGCTGTAGTTCAAAGTAAAGCTATTAAATATCTGGTCAGACACAATGTTGTGAAGATTTTTAGGGTCAAAGACAAAGCTATTTCTTTCTTTGGCTCTCAGAGGAGGCGGACGCACTTTTTCTCCTCTCCCTTATCTTCCCTGCTAGTTCTTATGTCCTTGTCTAGTCTCGTGTCTTTTTTGTATTACTTTCCCTGGAACACTCTCTCACAGTCTGTATCTAAAACCTAAAAGAGAATTATGGATTTGATCAACTGGTCTCTGAATGCTATTGACACCCTTTAATGAGAAGTCTGGGCTCAGGAGAACCCAAGTGCCCTGGAGGGACTTCCCCTGCCGGATACACAATGGAAAGGTGGCAGAGGATTGTGTGCCTGGCGGGACTGTCGATCGAGGACGCTGAAGATATCTACCTATTCGGAACCATGATAACAGGGTTCTTGCTGATCGGAGCTGACTTGGCCCTGGCTTATCGGAGAATTAAGAAAGCGGAACCGGCTGTTCAAACCCCCACAAGGCTGCCCGCTGGGATTGGAACGACAGGTGCGACTTCTCAGAAAGGGCTCACTGAAGGTAGCATGGTTAAGAGCTTGGAGGCGCTTACGACTGCAGTGAATGCTCAGAATAACACCTCTGAGAATTTGTATGTTGGATTACATCAGGAAAGAATCAACTCAGAACAACATCTCTGGGCGGAAGCTGGATTACATCAGATTACAGAACCTGCTATGTGAGCACAAGAGAGACAAGACCACGGAATCGACGGCTAATAACATCATGGAGAAACTCGCAGCTATTAACGGGAGATTGAGAGACCAGTGTCGGAGTGTTAAAAACAGCTTGAAATTCTCATGAGTTGTTTGCAAAAGAAAAATCACCATCATAATGCGGCTACCCCTTCGGCGCCAGCGGTGGGCTCAAGGCTGGAGCCGAACAAAAACTCCCTGATAACGACTGTGTTGAGTCTGTTCCTTCCCATTCCCTACAAGGCCACCTGGGTTGGCTGGAAGACTGTTTACTTAGCCTGGCGGGCGAAGGACACTGTCTCAGCTGAACTATGGACACGCACACACATACATATACTGATACGCACTCACTGACACATCACCCTCCCTATCCAACGCCACCTCCAACGCTTACCTCCCCCATGATGTGGACATCGGGTCAGCTGGAGGCGCAGTCGAAGATTGCAGCAGTCCCAGATCAGATGTACACACTGGAACACTTTCCCATGTTGCTTGTCTGTGTTTATTGTGTTATGGTGTGTTGATACCTGTGCATTTCTGTATTATCCTTTTGTGTTGCACATTTCAATGTTTTTTTCCTCGCTACCTAGCCTGACCTGTCTCCCCAATGTGATGTTTGTATTGTATGTACGGTTAGCAAGGTCTGTCATCTTGGTTGTGGGTTAAAGACCTGCAACTGACAAATAAAGGCTATCTCATAACATCAGTTTAGTCTGAATTTAGAAGCAGGAAATTAGAGTTCACCGAGGTCTTGATGTCTTAAAGACATGACTGTAGTTTGATCTATTGATTTGTGTCACTGGGCTTCATGGAGACAATGTTAAGAAAGCAAAAAGAAATTTTAAGATTTTTAAAGAGAATCTGATAAACATAGATAACAGTGTGTTGAAATTACTGTAAAATGTAGGTGTTATTTTGCTATTTAAGTCCAAAAATGCTTTTAAAAGATAATGAAGCAGTATTGCCAGTGGCTATATTTTCAAGATCTATTATGGAATAAAGTTACCACTTACCTTTGTGCTATATTTTCTGTTTATATCACTCACATTGACAGAGGATGGTGACCAATAGTCCAGACAGATGTGCTGCGTCTTTCTCTACTTAACCCCAGTTATCAGGCTAAAGGAGTCGAAACAGCATCTTGCATAGATTCCTTTTTGCTTCTGACAGATTTGCCTCTAAAGGTCAGACAGACTATGTTTTCTTCTCTAAGCAAACACTATGACTGTCACACTTTACAAAAAGAGGCACTGAGGGCACAAATTAGTTGCTGTTGGAGAGGTACCTGTGTGGGTCAAGCTGTGTGCTCTTCATGTACTTTACAGTAAAAATGGCAGATTGTTGCACAGTAGTTTTTTCACTTGAGGTCAAAAAATGGCTCCTTGATTTCACAGAAACTGCGGACTGAGATTCCTCTGTCATGTCTAAATGTTTGTGATCAGTAATCATATACTATTAGATATTATGATACCCCTAATCCAAAGTAAAAATAAGATTAGAAAAAGTGAAACATGTTTAAAACTAGACAAACACCATTAGGTCTGTGTATTATTAACTGTTTTCTAGTAAGTAGAGTTATGTTTCTGAAAATATTGTTTTAAATTCAGCACTCGCATTTCAAAACAGAAGTGTGCCGTTTGTGTTAAACTGTTTTACCCAGTGTCCTCTGCAGGGCTGAGACTGAAGTGCAGCTGGTTCTCAGAGGGATGACCTGCCAGGCTGTACTTCACCGTCACACAGCCCTCTGCTGCCTCTGAGCACTGACACAGAATCACAGGGTTAGAAGTCACGTTAATTACTGTCATCAAATACCTAAACAACAACATGAGAAGGTGCTGCTCTTACCTGTCCACTGAGCTGGGCATAAATCAGTGACCTCTGACCCTGGAAAAGTGCTGTGATTGGTGGAGAGAGGACAGTGACAGACACTTCCTTTGGTAAATCCCATATGACTGAGATGTCGACCACAGCCGGCTGCAGAGCAAATCGCAGCGACTGCATCACCTGAAAAATAAAGAAAAAACTCTCCAAATTTGCTGCTTCAGTGTTTAACTTGACATGCTTGACTGCTCTTGCTCTTGCTCTTGACGAAGGCGGTCGCACTTTTCTCCTTTCCTCCTCTCCCTTAGCTTCCCTGCTTAGCCTCTTATGTCCTTGTCTAGTCTCGTGTTTTTTGTGTTACTTTTCCCTGGAACATTCTCTCACAGTCTGTTCTCTAAAACCTAAAAGAGGAATTATGGATTGGATCAACTGGTCCCTAAATGCAATTGACACCCCTTTCTCAATGAGAAGTCTGGGCTTGGGTGAGCCTGAGTGCTGAAGATATCTACCTATTCGGAACCATGGTAACAGGGTTCTGGCTGATCGGACCTGGCTTGGCCCCGGCTTATCGAAGAATTAAGAAAGCCGAACCGGCTGTTCAAACCCCCACAAGGCTGCCTGCTGGGAGAGGCGTGAGTTTCTCAAAATGGGCTCATTGAGTCAGCACGGATAAGATCTTGGAGAGGCTACGGCTGCTGTGAATACTCAGAATAAGATCTCTGACTGCAGACTGGATATATCTCGGAAGGGCTAGCTCGGAATAACATCTCTGGGCGCAAATTGGATGACATCTCGGGGAGGCACACTGCCGTGAGTTCTCAGAAATCGGCTCCTTGAGCACAAGAAATGACAACATCACAGAACGCAAGTATGGCGAAGCTCGCGGCTCTCCAACGGGAGATTGAGAGACCAGTGTTGGACTGTAGAACTGCTTTGAAATTCATATGAGCTGTTCGCACTAAAGTAAAAACCACCATCACTTCATGCGGATAGCCCCTTTGGCGCCAGCTGCGGTCTCAAGGCTGGAGCTGAACAACAACACCCTGATAACAACTGTGTTTAGTCTGTTCCTTCCCATTCCATGCAAGGCCACCTGGGTTGGCTGGAAGCTGTTTACTTAGCCTAGCAGGGCGAAGGACAATATCTCAGCTGAACTCTGGACACGCACACACATACATATACACTGATATGCACAAACTCATCCCCCCTCCCTTTCCAAACGCCTTCGACGCTTATTCCCTTCTGATGCTGCACCCTTTACCCATCCCTGTTGCTTGTCATGTGTTTCTTTGGTGTATTAAGAGTTTTTTCATGTGCTATGTGCAGAGGTGTTTTTTTCTGTTCTCAAACTGATCTCCCTGTTGGAGCTCAGTCTGGGGGGGGGGGGGGGGGGGGAGTTATTTTTCTCCTTATCTTTCCTCATGTGGTGCATTTTCCATTGTTATACCTCTCTGACCTGTCTTCCCCATGTGATGGTTTGTGTAATGTATGTATGGTCGGAGGGTAAGATGGCGCCGCCATTGCGTGCAATAGGTCGGCAGCCTTATGAAATTTCCCCTTGTGGGACTAAAGGTATATCAAATCAATTCAATTACTTTTATTCTATATGTATAGCACTTCAGTTTTTGATTAACAACCACATATTAAATATTAGTATGCATGTCTGAACATACACATAATCAACCTTACAGTCAAACATTTATTCCAACATACAAACTATGGCCCAAAATAGAGAGGAAAAGATTAAGGGAAAGTTAACCAATAAAAATGTGCTTTCATCAGTCGTTTAAAACAATTACAAAAATTCCAGATAAGCTGAAGAGTATTCCAGGGTTTGGGCACCACAACCTCAAAAGCATGATCACCTCAAAGTCAGAGGGGAAAAAAAAACAAAAAAAAAACCTATATGGCCCAGAAATGATCTGCTGTGTATCACATCTTTGGAAAGCTGAGTTCAGTTTCTGAACCTGATTACTTCCACACCTGTTCTTAATGACAAAATCACTTAAATAGGAGCTGCATGACAAAGTGGAGTAGGCCAAAAGATCTTCAAAAGCCAGACATCAAGCTGTGATCCAAGGAAATTCAGGGACATATGAGAAACAAAGTAATTAGATCTGTCAGTGTTGAAAGCCATTTGTAAAGCTGTGGGACTCCAGCGAACCACAGTAAAAGCCATTATCCACAAATGGCAATAACACGGGACACTGGTGAACATTGATAGCAACAAATATTTCTGGCACAACTTCACCAACTTCCAAAGTGCATGGAGAAGACAAAGATCTGATGACACCGAGACTCCAGCGACGCTTAAGATTCTAGGGAGCAACTTTATTAAGTGAACAACGCGTTTTGTCTTGTGGCCTTCATCAGGGTTGTTGCAAAATGTCCAACAGTTAATGTTTAAAGAAAGAAAAAAAAAAAATAAGGAAACAGAAAAAGAGAATTTCCAAGTGGACCAATTACAACTCAAGAAATAAACCAGCTGACCAATTGACATTAACGAGGTGGTATTGGTTCATTGGTTAAGCTACAGCCAAAATAGATTCTAGACTAAACCACTACAAATTAAAAGGGAAGGGGGGGGGGAATCCCAACATTTCTTAACATAATACATAATCAATATTGCACAGAAAAATGCAAATAACTTAATATAAAAAATACAAATTAAAAGCTAATATGAGTACAGGAACATTAAAAGAGTGCAAAGATCCAAAAATCTAGTTAAAAACATAGAAACATAGTTGCTGCTAAGGGTGGCCCAACCAGTTATCACAATCATTTTTATCACACAGGGCAATGTAGGTTTGGACTTTTTCCCCCTTTAATATAAAACTGGTTAATTTAGAAACTTCATTTTGTGTTTATTTGTGTTATCTTTGTCTAATATTCAAATTTGTTTGATGATCTGACATATTTAAGTGTGACAAATAGACAAATATAAAATAAGGGGGAAAACACATTTTCACACCACTACATTGATTAATATGAATTTGTTGAATAAATATGCAGAAAACCATTTGCCAGCAGTACCAGTGATGCCATCTAGTTTTGTATTCTGGTGATAAGAGTAGCATGATCAGTGGTATTAAAGACTGCAGATAAGTCAAGCACAACTAACATGAAATATTTTCTCTTATCCGAGTGCATAAGAATACCATTAGCAATTTTTTTTTTTCTTTTTAATAAAGTTGTTTCAGTGCTGTGGTTTTGTCAATAACCAGATGGAGAAGCAACAACTTTCTTGAAGACTTTGGAAATTGGCCCATAATGACCTAAAACAGTGGAATCTAAGGAGGGATGTTTTCCCTAGAGGAAAGACGCTGGGTAAGATAAATGGAATGATTTATAATAGAGAAAAGCCAAGGACAGATGACAAGTAGAACCTGCTAATGAATTTAGGACAGACAATGTCCACTGGGCAGGAAAACGTGTGCAATAATGGGACGTATGGGACAAAAGTGGGTGAAATAATGTCAAGGAGATATGTTGAGAAAATTAGTTTAAACTCTAAGAAGAGAACTGATCAAGAGATTTGAGTCAGTTGAAGACACACAGACTTGATGCAGTCACTGGAATACATGGCAGGGAAAGCAGATTGAGGGAAATTAAGGAATCTGCTGATGGTGTCAAACAAAAATATTGGATTAAGTTTATTACCATTAGTCAAACCAGCAAAATAAGATGTAATATCTTTTATAAGTTGGTGAAGTATGTTTAGTAAGTCCTTCATATAGTGTTATTATCCTACTTCATAATTGTGTTAAATGTCTTACTTTTGGTTGCATCCTGTCAGTCCCTGTGATGAACTGAGTGTGACCTCCTCCTTCTTTGGCCATCCCATTGATGAGAGCAGAGCTGGCCCCTTCCCCAATCCCAAAAGAGAAACACCTGCAATACAACAGTTTTCTCTGAGTACACAGTGGACATGTTGGACATTCTGGGAATTGTGTAGATATGGTTGTGTTTTTGTGGTTTCACCTGTGAGAACCTGAGTTCTTCTTCACCAGATCTATCACTTCTTTGGTGTTCCCCACCTCTCCATCAGTAAAGACAAACAGCTAGAGAGGAGAGTTGGCACAAAAGGACATAACATCAGACCCACAAACACACAACTTGTTCTGAGAGCCGAGTTAGGTTTCAGATATGGTAATTGGACTGAATCTTATTAGAGTTTTTTTTTTGTTTTGTTTTTTTTGCCTGTCCCGTTTGATTCTTTAGCCATCAGAATTGTTGTCTGAAGGCCAACAAAGATGCCCAACGGATTTATCCAAGTGGATCATCACTGCTTTGCCGTATTGGTCCATTGGATCAACCTTTGTTGTTATTATTTATTTTATTTTCAGTTGTTACAGATGGGACAGACATGGCTGGGGGATAGGAAAGGGAGAAAGAAAGAGGAAGGAAAAGAAAAACAGAGGGGAAGAGGGACAGTGAGAAAGGGCACTTAAAAAAGAAAAAAAAAATCTCCTGGATCACCTGTTGAGAGAAAAAAAAAGAAAAAAGAAAAAAGAGAGAGAGCGCAACATAATAAACACAACACCATCGCTTTAGTCTAGCTAAGTGTAAATGACAGTAAATACTAAATGTTGAATGTTGTTGTGCAACACGCAGGACCGACAGCACACAATGTGCTTTGAGGTAGCAGCCAAGAAAGGTGTAGCTTGTGTCTGTGAACAGTTGAACACCCCTGTGCACACCTGTGTGAATAGGCGCGCTTGTGTTCAAAAGGTTTCTCCATGTAACGATCTGCTAGAGGGTGTAGGGAGCCATAGCCCCGTCCCCCAGGGCATGAAGCAGGCATGGAGAAGAGTGCTTTTTTTTTTTTTTTTTTTTTTTTTTAAGTGATTTTTCTACTCTGCTTGAGAACTTCCCATACGGAAAAGAAATAGTAAAAAACTTATATGTGATTACTCATGAAAGTGGCCACTTTCATGAGTAAATCATATAAGGCTTACATGATTTACTCATGAAAGTGGCCACTTTCGCATTACTTTCATACATTGTTTTAGTAACTATCCAAAACATACAAGTTTCATTATATAATTTTTCAAGGGATCTTATATGTGTTTTCACACTTATATGCTTTTCATACAAGTTTCACACAAGACAGATACAAACTTTATAAGATTTATATATATCTTTTCCATATGGGTTAACTCTTCATACAACATGTCTCTTTCACATAGTCACAAAAATGGGTGAATACAAGCACTTTGTTCTATGTCAAAGCACTTTTCTCTAGCTAACGTTTCTAAAGTCTCCAGTAAATGAATGTAAGCCAGTGTCTGTGTTACCTGTCTAAGCTGACTGGGAATGCAGGGCTGGTTGTAAGTACGTTTGAAGGGCTCCAGGATCTTTTTCTATATCCAAGCACTTTCTATCAAGCATTTACTCGCACACATACTCACTCTGCATCATGTGCATTGGGGCTCAAGAACACACTGGTGTGCAGCCAGTGATCGAACCACCAACATTATTATGAGCAGATCATCCCCAACATGAGCCATAACCAGGAAAGTGTCAGACTGTGTGTGTTACCTGTCTTGGCTGATTAGGAATGCAGGGCTGGCTGTAAATATGTTTGAGGGGCTGCAGGATCTCAGTTCCTCCAAGATTAGCTTCCATCTGCTCAACTGTCTTTAGAGCCTCCTCCATGGTCTGCTGGCTGTACTCCACACTCTTACTGCCATCACATAAACACATGACCAAAGCATCCATTCAGATATTAAAGACAGAAGGCCCTTTCTTGGGGTGACCGATATGAGGGGAGACTCACGGGAAGATGTGTTCATATCCAGACCCAAAACTGTAAATATTGAAATAGCAGCCCATTGGTAAGCTCTTCAACAGGAGCAGCAGAGTATCCTTAAGAGAACAGGATTGTGAGGGATGGACAATATGGTGAGCCCACTATGTGAGAGGAACACTATGACAGATTTTCTGACTGTAATAACTTAATACAGATACCCTGGCACTGCTGATGCGAGTTTCCTGCTGCTTGCTGTTTGTGATAGGACAGCCCATACTTCCAGATCGATCCATTAACAACACAAACTCTCCACATGAAGCCACTGAAGACGTCACAGACTGGGGAAACTCAGGGTACAGACTCACCATCGCCACTGAATCACCCATCAGAGAGCCTGAAAAATAAACAAATTTTAAAAATTACCTAAATTTGCTTTTCATTGTTTGTTCAAAAACTTAAAGAGTATAGATAATAAAATCTGTATTTGCAGACCAACTACTTCACTCATTTCCACTCACCTGGCTCAGCAGAGGCCTGTCCTGCCTCCACCACAGCGGTGGGCTGGTGAGCGTCTTTGTAATAAATCAGCAGTTCAACATCTCTGTCAAACTTGTGTCCTGCAGCCAGCTTGACCTGCACACCACAAACACATTCATATTTAGTTCTCAGTTATAAGTACAGAGCAGACACAGCAGCACTCTACCTACCGTGGCCTGGGTTTGATCAGTGTTGAGGTACTGGAGAGGGTCCAGGGAACAGTTGGACTCTACTTTAGAGATTGGACGAGGAGAGGACACTCGGGCAGAAAAAGACAGACTGTAGGGCACCAGAGAGGCTGGAACAGAAGTCACCTGGACTCCTGCACCTTCACTACCTGTACTTGACATTAGAGATAGTTGCAAATCACTGTGGTACATTTTTACTGGGACTCATGCTTGTTACAAGCATGATTGTTTTGTGATAAATATTTAACTAAATTAATAAGTGTTGGATGATTTTCCTACCCTGAGGCTGGTATCGAGGGTTGAGCACAGCAGGCAGACAGAACCTCAGACCATCATCAGCCTGCACAGCCAGCTCAGTCACGTACTCTAACCTGATGGAGGCGCTCTCTCCTGGAGGCAGACTGCCCACACTCAGAGAGAATATATCTGGACTCTGATCACTCTCCTCCAATAGGAAGGCCTGCTGACCGGAGCTCAGAGCATCATCATACTCCTCACGAGCCTGAAGGACAGGTGGCACATGTCAGTGACAGTCACTGTGTTTATTGTTATTTTGAATCTTACTTATAATCAGGTTATATTTACTGTCCAGCTCACCTTCTGTTTCTCCTTCACCTCAGCTACAATCTGTGTCTGTCCGATCTTAGCACTGAAATGACAGACAGCAGCGTCTCCAGGCAGAGGGAAGACAAAAACAGCCTCTAATGGTTTGTCCTCCTTATTCTCGTAGTTCAGGGTGGAGACCACTGTAGTCACATGGTCCCTCACCTCCAGCTCCACCTCAATGCTCTTCAGAGGAACTAAAAGAAACAGAACAATCATAAATACATAAACCATGCACATGTTTTAAAAATGGTTGTTTCTTGTGTTACATTTCAGCCACACAAAAGTTAACCATTAAACTGAGCTGGTACTTAAACATGACTGTCCAACAGTGTTGCAAAGTTTGTTTGTTTGTTTGTTTATTTATATTATTATTCATTTATTTCATTTTGGTTGTTTCTTGTATCCATCATTTTTCTTCTGTGCTTTTGTATCACAAGGATATACTCTGCATTAATCGTAGCCATATGCAGCAGTACACTACTGTCCAAGATGCATATGATCAACTTCACAGAGTAAGCTTGATGCCATCCAGAACTTTTCACCAGTGGGTGTGGGAGAAGCACAACATTTTCTTATGTATACTTTGGTCAGCAGAAGGTGAAAATGGCCATGAACCTCAATGCAATTTTCATGTTGATAACCTAAAGAGAAAATGACCATCCAGCTATTGAAATGGGTTTGTTGAGTATTGTCTCAGTCATGGGGAAATAATCATTTATTATTATGAGCCACTACAAATAAAAAAGTCATTACATTTGAATTTTAGATGAATGAAAAGAGGCTGGAGAGTAAACAGAAGCCCCTTTACTTTCTGTCAGTACCTGGTTCCTTCTGGAGAGTTAGCAGACCACAGCGGTTCATCATTGTACCTGTGAAACAGAAACATCTGAGGACTTAGTGTTGAAATAACATTCATAGGTGCTCTACATTTCAGACATTCTTTAGCTATCTATCTATATAAAAAAATAAATATTTCCAAATTAATCTTATCAGATAATGTTGTGGTTATGACTATCACAAATTTTGATGATCCGACTTCCAGTATTATAATTGTTTTAATACTTATTGGTTGAGGGTTAAAATGTTCACTTAGTGTTCCTCTGATGACTATAATAAACAACGACAGCAGGATCTCCTCTCAAAAATCCAAGTTTGAACCAACCATTACGTTCACTCTTGTTATCTTCTTCCTGTGATCGACCTCACCGAGTTTAAAAACAGCATGAATATCTCAGATTTGTAGCCACACAGACTTTGCTTATGGAATCACATCATATACATATAAATCATTGTGAAAGCATCTATATTACTACCCTAAGGTTGTCATGCAAGCCTACAGAAATCTGATGTTACACATAATGTACAAAATATCATTCATTTTGCAAAGTTATAAAAACATGTTAATTAATTGTAAAACAAAAATGTTTATTTTTCTGTTGCTTGCACTTTTATTCAATGTAGTTTACTCAAAAGCTTATTTACTATCATCTGAACACAAAGTGTTAGGGTCCCTGGGTCGTTGACCCAGTGTTTTGTGTTTTTGGTTCTTTGATTTTGTTATTTCATTATATTCTAGCTTTGCTTTATGGGTTTTAGGATCATTCTTAGTTTAGGTTCTCTGGGTGGGGTTTGGTTAGAGTTTTAGTGTTCTGGTTTTCTGTCTGTGTTCCATAGTTGCTGTCTCCCCTGTCTGCTGTATCCCCACATCCAGTCAGTGTCTGTGTCTGCCCTGGTCCCACGTCTCTGTTCCCTTTGTTATAGTGCCTGCCTGTGAGTCTGTGTTATGTTTCCTGTTTTATTTTGAAGGTCCATGTCTGATGTTAATGTATCTGGTTTTGCTTCCCCTTGTCTCGTTAGGCCTGATTTGCCCCAGCTGTGTTTCCCTCCTGTTACCCATTCCCTGATTGCTCCCTCTGTGTATTTAAGCCCCGTGTTTCTTTGTGTCTGTGTTGTGATCTACTCTCATTTAGGCTGTGTGTTCTGTCTGCCTGGTCATGTAAGTTTATTTGGCTTTTGGTTACGTTTTTGCCACTTTTTGCCATCCAGCGATAAAAGCTGAGTTTTGAGCTACTTTCCGTCTCCGAGTGTCTGCACTTTGGGTCCTTCTACTTCCACTCCTGCCTGCACACAGCCTTAACCTGACACAAAGTGAGTTTTCCAGAATATCAAGTACATGTTATTTATGTTGCATTTATGACAAAATCTACCATTTGTTATTTTGATGCCACTATAAAAGAACTAAAGTATACACACAACCATCCAACCCAGAAATGCAATCTGTCCAGCATCTGTGGGGTTAGCCCTAAGACATCCTCCTGGTAGGACATGCAGGAAATACCTCCTCTATGCATCCTGGAACAATGTACCATATTTTCTTCACCAGTTTTTCACACTGATATTGTGTGAGCACCAGTGCTTTGTTCTCGGTTCTAAAAGTCCAGGAAACTGCCCTGTTTGGCCTGTATGAATATTCATCCACATAGCCTCAACCAGTATTTTCTGAATGCCTCAAATTGTGGGAAAGTTCAGTTTATAAACAACACCAGATCATTTCAAGAATGATCAGAAATTCACCAGAAGCAGAGCAGACTAGCTGCTCGAAAACCAGCAGAGTCACATGACAACATAATAAGACTTTGGAAGTGCAGGTTTCACACGTTTCTGCCTGAAAACACTGGATTTAATAGAGTTAGACTAATACATTTTTACATGACAAAACCCTGCGTTGTTTTGGTTTAGTCAACAAAATTTCTGAGAAGTTAGAGGGCAAGTATGTTCAAATTCAACACAATCACTCAATTATTCCATCATATTCCAAAATTCATTAAAAGCCATCCTTCACAGTTGACATGATACTTTCAACATATTTCTACTCTGGTTCACTTACTCTAGAAGTTGGATCTTAAACTGCTTAAACACCCAAGAAATTAAAGGACAACTACTCAACTGAAAAAACATTTCAAAGCAATGTGTCAACATCATGTTAAAAATGTATTTAAAATTATACATGACAGTTAAATGAAAGTGGATTTTTCTTCTTGAACACTCACACTAACGTGTGCAGGTTTTGTTTTCTCATTCCACTGCATAATTCTGGAGAAATTTAACGGACATTTCTGGTCTAATTCAACATATCCAATCAAATATAACATCACATAAAAATTAATTAAAATCATCCTTGACATGAAATTCTCAGTTGATTACTCCTCTGGGTTACTCCGCTACATGTGTGCCAATTTTTGAATATGTCACAGTCCTGATCAAAAGGTTAAGACCACTTGAAAAATGGCGGATAAATAAATAAAATATTTTTGATGGTGCAGGCACAGTTTAAAGTGGAGGTGGAGTCTGTTTACGCACCGAATGAGCAAAGAGGCAGAGCCATTAGTTGGGGGAGAAAGAGACTGACAAATGAAACATGACGGATGAAACTAAAAGAAAAATGCAATTTCTACTAGAAAACAGTGAGCAGCTCATTTTGATAGACACGTATTTTCTTTTTCTTTACGATATTTATTATTTCTCATTAATACGACAAAGTATTTCTTATCCGATTACTCAATGGAATAATCGATAGATTAATAATCTATAGCTACAGCCCTGGTTGAATTTGAGTAACTGTCTTTTAACTTCTCAGGAATTTTGCAGTTGATTGAGATGAAACAGTGTTGTTGCGGTCACATTGAAGATTCCATTGAATTGTGAAGTAAGAAGCACATTACCAGCGAAAGTGAAAAGAAAAATAAATGAGAACTTCACTGGGGAAAACAATGGTCCTGGAGCTTTATTTCTCTTAACTTCCTCTGTGCGTTTGTGTGGGTGTCTCGATTAGCGAACAAGAAGATATCCAACGCTTCACGGTAGGATAAGAGGCGGCTGGTTTCACCCCGACGCACAAATGATGGTTCACTTGTATGGAGTGCCAGGACTGCCATAATGCATTAATTAAATACACCATTAAATAATTAATTAAATGTGGCAATAATTAATTAAAATTGGAATTAATTAATTAAATAGTTATGACACATGTAATTAATTAATTATTGACACATGTAATTAATTATGTATTTCACATTTTAATTAATTATTGACACATTTAATTAATTAATTATTGACACATTTAATTATTGATGTATTTCACATTTTAATTAATTATTGACACATTTAATTAATTATTGACACATTTAATTAATTATTTAATGATATATTTATTTATTTCATTTTGGCAGTCCTGGCGCCTGGCTCTCATCATGAAATAATTTTATCTGTCAGCCTCACCCATCAAACTCAGGGGGCGGGGTTAACGCTGATCAAGTCAAAACCATTGCTTTGGCCTGGTGGCCATTGTTTCTAGCACACAACAACCGGCATGTGGAAGCTAACAGAACTGAACTTTGAAAAACCCTGTTTGTGTGTCACCAGATACCGTTTTAATATTTTTTAGCCGAGAATGTAGTGGTTTAATCTTCATGTGTCTGGTCGGTTTTGTCAAGATACAGCCTCTTTGCAAAAGTGCTTCGATGATTTCGGAGATGTCTGCCCCGTCTCACGGCAAAGCGTGGGATAGACCCGCTCGCCTCGCAAGCAATCCCACCGACAAAGCGCAGGCCCCGGTACACAGCTGTAGTAACCCCCGCTGACTTCTTTTACTGAGGTTATATTTATCGGTGTTTTATTTCTTATGTGTCCTACGTGTTTCAGTCGCCAATTCTGAATTATAACTAACATTAAAAACATGTTTAAGGAGGAGAGAGAGCAAATAAATCTGTTTAACATCTGATCTTTGGGTTTTTGTTCAGTAATCAGCGTGACCTGTGTATAAACGCATAAAAGAGATAACGTTGGTGTTTCTGTCATGTAGTAACTGCTGGCTTTAACTGTACAAAGGTTGTTCGACACTATGAAACACATACAGACTTCATGATGTTCGGCTAATATTTTTATTGTGAATATTAATCATGAGGGTAAACGGCCCTGTACACCACGGAGCGAGGTCAGCATATCCACGATATCCTCAGCTCCATGAGTTAACAGAGTTTCCCAGCTGACTATCTAACTGCCAACTATTCCAGAGACGTGAAAATATACAGCATAAAGAAAAGTGTAAGAGACTCAGCAGCAGATTAGAATAACAGTTATACATTTAATAAATCACCAAATGAATCCAAGAAACGAGCAAACCTGTTCCGACAATTTGAGTTTGTATTCCCTCAGCTGCAGACTCGCTGCTGTTTAAATGTTTGAAAAGGAAGATTAGATATAAAAAACGTCAAACATAGACTCAGTCTGCCTTCACATTTGATATGAGGCCAGCACGTATAGTGGCTGTGTCCTGTTCTAAGGTCATACATGTAAAATTGTTGTCTGACCTCCGTCGATCCAGCCGCTCAGAGTCCGTGGTTACCATGGTTACTGCATAAGCAGCTATAATGTTAACAGCTGGCACTGAGGAAACCTACCGGCAGCATGGGTGTTTATGTTTTCATTGCAAAAGAACTGTCTGAATGGTTAACTGAAGTTAACTTGGATAAATTATAGTTAAGGAGTTTCACAGATAACGCCTACGTGAGCGACTGTTCACCTGAAATCAGCAGGCTATTACTGAAATACATGTGCTATATCATAAACTATGATATAAATAGGGAGGTCCTATTAACATGTTTAGTTTTAAAGGACACCTTCCTGCCTTTAGTCTCCTTCATGAGCAGTATTAGTTTTCTTCTAACATCCAGAAGTCTGCACCATGTGTTTCATAGTTTGTGACAAGCCTTTGACAGGTAAACATAACATGACCGAAAAAGCAAAAAAAAAAAAAAAAGAGAGAGAGTGTTGACATAAGAAGAGAAAATGCTCTCAATTATGGAGACAGGCAAATGGTTCATTTGTTTGATGTGTGTTTATTCCTCCCTAAATATCGTCGGTGAAGTTTGCCATGCACGTCAGATTTTCCTGCGCATTTTTTATACCTCTGCCAACAGAGAGAAAAAAAAAAAATCACATTCTAACAGACAGCTGGTGCTTAGAATACAGTTGAATAACTATTAAAAAACTGATGATATTTAGATGATAGTTCAGTCTAACACATGTGCCAGTGAACCATTAAACGTCTGTGAAACTATGCAGTTATGAAACGTAACTTTAATCTCAGCCAAACCGATTTGCTCAGTTGTAAATAAAACAGCGAAGTAAACGTGACCCGACAGACAGAACCTGAGTGAATGAAGTCCAGCGTTTAACCACTGAGAGCTAAAACTCAGCTGAGGTTTCAAAGCTGTGTGCCGGTGATTGGACATCAGCCGCTGATGAAGCTGCTTCGCCTATAAAGTGCTCTGTAAGGAAACAAGCTCCAGCAGCTCTGCGCTCGGGGAAAACACTATATTTCCTTATCTTGTGCAGAAAAATGCGCTGACATTGCTTTATATCGAGCACCGGCTGCCCAGTTAAACTGTGACTATCACCAGGTAACGTAGGCGTGTTTCTTGAATTAGCAGCAGGTGTTAAACAGCTAAATTTATACTTAGTTTTTGGTAATGTGGGGGTAATGTGCTCAGACTTGATGTGCTGCAGCATTTTGCACAACCTGCAGACGCCTAATGGACGCATCTCTAACCCCACAATACAGCCGCTGATGAAGCTGCTTCGCCTATAAAGTGCTCTGTAAGGAAACAAGCTCCAGCAGCTCTGCGCTCGGGGAAAACACTATATTTCCTTATCTTGTGCAGAAAAATGCGCTGACATTGCTTTATATCGAGTACCGGCTGCCCGGTTAAACTGTGACTATCACCAGGTAACGTGTTAAACAGCTGACAGATGAGGAGGAGGATGCATGCAGATAAACTGAGGGTCTGTTGAGCTGATCACTGGTTTCGTGAGAAAAATGTCAGCTCGTTCTTTATGTTACAGAAGCACAGAGACACAAGACCAGGCGAAAAGAGACGATCGTTCGGTGAAAATGAGAATCTGCGAATGCAACATGTGGAACACGGAGAGTGGAATATGTAAACAAACCGGTTAACGTAACCCCCTGGGTGCACTCTGCATGCTGACTGTTAGCAGAGCTAGTGAAATCTCTGAAAACATCTGAGCACTTTTGCAAACATGTTCTGTGTTGACAACCTGACCAGACATACGTCGCGACATTCGCGGCTAAAACACTGTTAAAAGTGTAGCTGGTGACAGAAAAACGGGGTATTTTAAAACTACACCACCACCATTGCTGCCTGTGATTTGATCTGCATTCTGGGATACCTGGCTGCCCCAAGTCTACACAAGCAATCGATTATCTAGGATCGACCTGTTTTGACTTACTTTGCACGGCAACCAATCAAATGTTAGAGAAGCTGCATGGGCAGCGTTAACCCCGCCCCCTGAGTTTGATGGGTGAGGCTGACAGATAAAATTATTTCATGATGAGAGACAGGCGCCAGGACTGCCAAAATGAAATAAATAAATATATCATTAAATAATTAATTAAATGTGTCAATAATTAATTAAAATGTGAAATACATAAATAATTAATTAAATGTGTCAATAATTAATTAATTAAATGTGTCAATAATTAATTAAAATGTGAAATACATAAATAATTAATTAAATGTGTCAATAATTAAATTACATGTGTCATAACTATTTATTTAATTAATTAATTAATTCCAATTTTAATTAATTATTGCCACATTTAATTAATTATTTAATGGTGTATTTAATTAATGCATTATGGCAGTCCTGGCACTCCATACACTTGACCGCGGTTGTTCTGTGCGCGCTCATAAAAAAAAAAGGGGGGTGGCTGGCGCTTTACTGCTCACATGACACTTCTAATGGATTCCGCTCAATACATTAAGAGATTTAATCAGGTGAAGATGATTAAAAATCTATAGCGAACAGAATTTGATAGTGACACGAATATTTGGAAATAAAGAAATACTTCTTTGTGCAGAAAATTTCTTCTCATTTTACACACAATGTTGAAATTAAAATATTGAGTTTTTTTTTTTTTATTTTAATGCTGAGTGCGCTCTCAGTACTGCTGTTTATTTAACGCCACATCTGCATATTAGAACTCTGAAACATTAAACATTTTAACATTACTAACCTGTAGACGCTTCGATTTGTTAAGAAATCAAATCAATACATTTTAAATAGATCAATGAAATACTCAATTCAATCAATAAAATTGACCAAATTGATAATTCCATCCATCCGCTTCCGCTTATCTTTTTCAGGGTCGCGGGGGGCGCTGGAGCCTATCCCAGCTGTCATAGGGCGAGAGGCAGGGTACACCCTGGACAGGTCGCCAGTCTGTCGCAGGGCTAACACACAGGAACAGACAACCATTCACATTCACTCGCACATTCACACCTAGTGGCAATTTGGATTATGCAATTAACCTATCCCCACAAGCTGCATGTAAAGACATGCAGCTGCATGTAAAGACATGCAGCTGCATGTAAAGACATGCAGCTGCATGTAAAGACATGCAGCTGCATGTAAAGACATGCAGCTGCATGTAAAGACATGCAGCTGCATGTAAAGACATGCAGCTGCATGTAAAGACATGCAGCTGCATGTAAAGACATGCAGCTGCATGTAAAGACATGCAGCTTGTGGGGATAGGACGGTGGGAGGAAGCCGGAGTTCCCGGAGAGAACCCACGCAAACACGGGGAGAACATGCAAACTCCACACAGAAAGACCCCGGCCTGATGGTGGAATTGAACTCAGGACCTTCTTGCTGTGCGGCAACAGTGCTAACCACCTTGCTTGATAATTGTGTTGATTAAATTGGTATTCTTGAGGGCGTTCTGTATTAGCAGCAGAATTTAAAACTGCAACTCTGAACATAACCTGCTCCTTACCAACACAATAGAGTGCGTTATAAAGAGTGCATGCTTTAGGGGGTGGTTCTCTTTTGTTTCTATAGTCCTGTATGAGCTCTGCATTTTAAAGAAGAAAACACTGCATTAGTAATTTATCTGAATTCATTCAGCGATAATCCACACACAAATAACAATGAATACCCCTTGTAGTTGTCAGCACAGGGTGTGCCTGTGACTCATCATGCAGGGCAGCTCGCAGGCTAAACTTACTTTGGTCAGCAATTAGAACCCGTTTAAGTTACTTAAAAATAAAAATATCATTCATCCTTTAAATTATCTAAACATAATTTTAATGACTCGACACACGTATTGCAAAAATTGAATCTTGGCATCTACAAAGATTCGCATTAGATGCCACTAGAAACATCTGGATTACGTTACCACGCAGTGAAATGTTGGAAAACGCCATCAGAAAACACCAAAACCAGTTAAGCAGGAACACCGGGGACTTCTACGCTCTGATAACTTCCAGTCGGAGGCGTTTTCTGTGCAGACAATTAATGGCATCTCTTTGTTATTGTGACAGAGTGACTGTGCACCTACCTGCTAGTACGTGACACTTTCAGAATCTAAGGCAATAGTTCTTTTTCACTACACACAAAATTATGCAGTTTTGTGCCACTGAATAGTTTTGAAACTGTTTTGTCTGGGACCCGAAAACATTTGTTAAAAGGCAGTAATGAAAACTGAAAAAGCAACCAATGACGTGACAATGAACTGAGCGACAAACTCATAAAAAATGGAATTGTTAAAATCAACACGTGAGATATGAAAATATGGCCGCCAGTGAAGAATGATGCGCAATAGAAGCTTACCTCTATTGATAGACGGGTGTATCCTGATAGGTTTACTGCACTCCTCTGTTCTTGTAGCAATGTTTACGCCACAAACAGCAGACTTTATAGAAAAAAAGTCACTGCTACCGGGTACGTCCCATTTCCTTGTTTTTTCCACCAACCGATATGCACTGGGTGGGCGGAGCGTCAAATTGCAAAACATTTTTCCTTTGGATTGTTTTTTTTAGAATTCCTTCTGTGGTTTACATTTTTACTTTGCAATAGCTCTGAAGTCCTGAAAGGTCTCACGCTCACACTCTTACACTAAAAATAATTGTACTTCACGTGAAAGTCTTTGCTTATAATATATGGCATTATTGCATCCTCTTGTGAACAAGAGAAACATTTAGGAAACAGAATAGCGTTTTGTGAATATGTAAACTTTAACTGTTGACCCATTTCAGTTTGAAATGTAGAAAAAGTGCAATCACTGCTTATTCATTAATTAATCAGTGTCTTTATTAGAGAAAGTTTACACCTCAGTTATACCAAAGCAAAAAAGCAGTAAAAGATACTTTATTAAGTTGCATCACCGGTGGTCAAAAACAAGTACAAATTATTTTAAAATATAGTTTAAAGAGTAAATCAGACATTCAACTGAGATTTCTTTAACACAATAGTCACACCTTAACACAGGACATTACCTACACAGGATAAGGTAACACATGGACTTAGTTTCCATAAAAAAAGCAAGTAAGCAAACTTAATTTGATTAGTTTAGTTTGGCTTCTGAATTTGTTCAGGTCACACATCGCCCATGGCTAAAACAGTCAGAGGTGGACTGGCTAATCAGGAGTATAGAGTTATTAAACTCATCATACAAATCATCATCTAGAGCATACATATCAATGGATAATTATGATCCAATAAAAAGTATATAGTATTGTATATGATTCTGAAATGTCCCATTCTACATGTTGCTTTTAATTATTTAAGGTGATGTAAATGTATTTTTGTCACGCAACTTGTTCAGTATTAAGCTAATTAACTATGATTACAATTTTGAATAAAGTAAAAAGTCTAAGCAAATGTTTTCACTTGTCCAACACAAAATTACACTGTAGCATAAAGCATTTTTTAAATCATTTATCTGTTATTATCATTGCTACGATCATTCTGAGCACGGAGCCATGAGGCAGCCTTCATAGCCAGAAGCTCCCACTCATCCTTTGCTTCCATCTTGAAAGCATGAAGCCAGATCAGAGCCAGAATGGTGGCCCACACTTCACTGTTGGCCTAATTCATTAAATCAACAACAATTAAATGAAACAGAGCAGACAGGAATCACGATCTTCTGTCTAGAAATGAAGCACAAATAAAGCTTTGAAATGATTTCACAACTGTTTTGACCGATGAGGAAAAACCCTCTCTGCTGCTCTATGCTAATATGAATATCAGACTTTTATGGTCCCCTATAGTCTTCCCTGGCTGATACCCTCTGGTTTGTCTTCTCACTTTCTCTCTCTCCTGTTGGCTATCGGTGTTTTATTGTGGTCTGTGCTCCCGGGTGGGTCCCTCTCTGGGTTTCCACCTGAAGCCCCTGATGTAATCACCTACCTGTGACCGATCTCATCCGTGTTTAAACAGACACACACCACCTTCCTGTGATATACCAGTCAGGCGTGTGTCTCACAATCTAAATACCAAATTTCTAGATCAGAATAATTGTTTTTAAGTTTTGCTAAGTAAAATGAAGCAGCAGTGTCTATACTTATACTGTAAGCGATAGTAAACATCATCAGAACATGGGTACAGGAAAAGTGGATGCTCTTCCTGGCTTTTTTATTAGTAAAAAACTAACAAGAAGTCACAAGCAAAAGGACAACACACCATGGCACATGTTTAAACAAGGAAGGTTTATTCATCTTTGATTTATTATCAAAATAGACATAATTTTTTCAATCCACAAAAACTACATATTCAAAGAACCACATCGGCACAATATCAAACAGAACTGTCACATGATGTTAAACAGACGCTATCAATTCAGCTGTATAGTGGGCAATCAAACTGGAAGCACAACAAATACGGAGAAGCGGAGAAAGACACACAAGCTTAACACTGGAAACAAGGGGAGCATTGGGACATGACTTACTGGTGAGACCAAGAGTGTCCACTGTTTGTCCAACCAAACATCCAATAATTTCAAATCAACAAACCACTGCTGCATTGTGGTGATAGTTTGTACACAGGCAAAAGCAGTCCAATGTGCAAAATTTGAAAGTTGCGTTTTATGGTCAGTTTATCCAGTTTGGCAAGCGATAACCAAAGATCAATTTTTATTGTTTCCTGCTGTTTCTCCTGCTCTGTCCCAAAGGCCCACTCCAGTTCATGCTGGACCGATACAAACCCTTATAGAAAATGGCCTTACAGTTCTTCCTGCCTTACTTATAAAGATAAAGAACAAAAACAAAACAAAAAATTAAGCAATTATTGATAGGTTTGCCTAGCACAGACCTGTTGCTGAAATGAGACAATTCTACTAAACCAACAAAAACAAGACACAAGTCACCAAAGTTCTTTGGTAATCACGTGCACGAGGGAGAGAACTGTGATGAGCGCTGTTCCTGACGCTCGAACCCCAGTCACTCTCAGTTAGCTCCCCCGTAGTACTGCTCTTTACTGAAGTAATTCATGAATATGCATTAGTTCATTAACATATGACATCTTACATAGGCATACATGGGAACAAAGAGTACCAGTCTGTGTATACGTGTAGGTGTGCGTGTGTGTGTGGGTCAAGATCTGACCCCGTGAATGACTCCCCTAAATCTGCTGGGCCTCGAAGTCCAGCAGTTCATCTAAACAAAAGGCACTTACACCTAAACGGACATAGATGTGTTTACCATACCATAAAACAGTAAGATAAGGTACGACCTCTCTCATCTCCTTAAGATGTGTGTGTATATGCCAGAGCACTCTGGAATGCACACACAGTCTTTGCAGACTACTAAGAATCCAACAATATAAACCTAATATTTATTAACCTACAAAAAAACATTTCTGATAACCCCAAAATATAAGTAAACCAAGAACAAACTGGAACTAAACAAGAAACGTGAAAGACAGGCAAGACACAAAGGATGAAAACCTAAAGGCTAAAAACTATAACATGAGCACAAAACAATTAAGAGAAGTAAAATCACGAATGACACTAAATCAAAGAATATTAACCAAACTCGAAAACACATGAACACTGGGTCACCAGACCCAGGACCATGACAGAAAGAGACTGGCCCCCGTCAATCGTATCAATTTCTTCATCTTTCAAGAACTGTTTGCACACAAAGAATCCAGTATTTAAAAAAATGTGTGTAGGTCTTCCAAATATTATTGGGAGCACATCATCATGTATAATTTTGAACAGTATCCTTCTTTGTCATGAAACATGTAACCATGATGGTTGCCTCCAGCACCTGATGATATCGGTTTGACTCAACCCTGCACTGCTTTCTGCATTAGCGTTCAGTGACCGAGCAAAGAAAAGAAATGCACACAGTTTTTGTCTGAGTAGACACATTAAGACAAGAACAAACTGAACAAAAAGAATAATAAACCAGTGGTGGTTGAAAAAGTTTGCTTTTTAAAAATAAAAAACAAACATGTTAACTTGGAGTGACAAATTATAATTTGTTAGTTATGTTCAGGCACCTTGTATGTGTTCAGCTCACGGACTTTGCTATAGAAATGTTGAATGTTTAGTGGTGTATAGACGTTGTGTTTTGACTGGTGAGCACAACTGCAACGGGAGAAACAGATTACTTAGAAAAGGTTTACTTGAAATTTTAAGATTACTTAGAAAAGTAGGAATAAAGAGTTTTGATTCACAACCAATTTGTTTGATGTCACAGACTGGGCACAGTTTTGTGCCTCTTCTATCCTCTCTGTCACAAGAAGCGTGCACAAAATCCTCAATGCAACTAAGAAGGAGGACCTCGAAAGGTGCATTGGTTTACAGCTGGGGTAGGGAACTCCAGACCTCAAGGCCCGGTTTCCTGCAAGGTTTAGATGTGTCCTTGATCCAACACAGCTCATTTAAATGGCTAAATTACATCCTCAACTTGTCTTGAAGTTCTCCAGAGGCCTGGTAATGAACTAATCATTTGAGGCCTGGAGTTCCCCACACTGGTTTACAGGGAGTGATTCACAAAATACAAAATGCCTCTTAACACTAAGAACTAAGCATGAAAAAGAATATATAACAATTCTGACTGCATAACAGCAGCAGGGTATGTAACATAAAACAGCACTGGATCAAAGGCAGTAAGGTGTATGCAGATCTGCTTCTGATCACCCTGAAGGTGAAGCCACTTTAAGAAACCCCTCAGAGGCCCAGAGCTTCTTTCCTCACGCTGCAACCCACAGGGACCTTTCCAGCAATCCACACACTCTGTCACATGCGGCGCTGAAAACAGAAAACAGATATTAAAATAATGAATGATGGAGAAAAATTGACTGTAGCATGAAACTATTTTTAAAACATTTTATTCTTTAATTAGCGTGTTACTACCATTCTGAGCACGGAGCCATGAAACAGCTTTCATAGCCAGAAGCTCCCACTCGTCCTTTGCATCCATCTTGAAAGCAG